>NC_067401.1:15990269-16290269 GCF_016432865.1 Antechinus flavipes
ATTATTCAAAGAACCCTAGGGAGGCCAATGTTCCTCCCTGCTCTGTCCTGAGAAGTGGATCCCAGATACTGCTGGAAGAGACTCAAAGGCCTTTAGTTCAACTCTCACCTTTTACAGATTAGGAAACTGAGGCAAGAGAGATAAATGATTTATCCAAACCCACACAGCTGATAAGGCAAGATTTGAATTCAGATCTCCTATTTTGGAAGCCCATCCATTCTGCCATATTGCCTATGAAAGATGGTATTACCTCTATCAATAAGAATATGGATAATATGGAAGTCAACCAGAACCCTGAGAAGACTGGAGACCAGGTCAGATAAGGCTCACTTGTGGCTGTTCAGTTGTTTTTGAGTCATAGCCAACTTTTTGTGACTTCGTTTAGGGTTTATTTGGAGTGATTATAAACAGTCTGAAAGGCACCTTTGTGTTTTGTTTTGTTTTCAGAAAGTGGGGAGGGAAAGGAAAGGAAAAGAAGAGAAATGAAGAGAAGTGTAGAGAAGAGAAGAGAGATGTGGAGAAGAGAAGCGTAGAGAAGAGTAGAAAAGAAAAGAGAAGTTTAGAGAAGTACAGAGAAGAGAAGAGAAGAGAAGAGAAGAGAGGAGAGGAGAGGAGAAGGAGAGGAGAGAGAGGAGAGGAGAGAGAGGAGAGGAGAGGAGAGGAGAGGAGAGGAGAGGAGAGGAGAGGAAAGGAGAGGAGAGGAGAGGAGAGGAGAACCCAGGTCTTCCTCTCTTTGTGGATTGGACCAATATTTGTAAAATTAATATAAATGTTTATTATTACCTCCCCCTTTTCTCTTCTCTATTAAATACTTGCTATATTTCAGGCACTGTGGTAAGCAATACTGGGAATATGGGGAAAAAGCAGAAGATATTCCCTTAAGGAGCTTCCAATCTAATGAGGTGGGGTGGAGATAAACTGGAATAGAGTGACTTAGACAAGACCTCCCTGGAAATGTGGTTCCATATTAACATTCTATGAAATTTCAGGGCAAGCTGACTAGTTCCTGAATCCATCTTCCTTCCTCTCTCCCCTTCTGGCAGCCCGCAGGAGCCTTCACTACCCATCTTGACCTATGTCTTGCCACTAGACTGGATGACTCTGAAAGAGAAAATAAGGCTGGTGACTTTGCGCAGCCCAGCCTTCCTTAAATCCTATTCAATGGCAAGTCTCCAGCTCCCTCCTGATGTCATTGGTCCTTTTTGACAACGGAGGAGCAACAACAATCCAGCCTCCTTCAGCTGCTGGGTATTTTGTTTTCTTTCTTCTGATCAGAAGATATAGAGCTGGAGGCCATATAGTCATAGACTCCTAGAGTTCGATCTCTGAGGGCATTTTGTCCAACCCCTTCATTCTACAGACAAGTAAAATAAGGTACAGGGACTTTGGCACAAGGAGTGACCATCAGAAGCAAGATCAGAACTCAGTTCCTGAGTGATCTTTCCACTGTTCCATTCTGACTCCCTTTCACTTTAGATGGATAGCACCAAGGAGAATCCTTCTTCTTTCTTCAGTAGACTTAGGTGCATACTAGGGAAAATTTGATTGTTATAGATCCATCCATCAATAATATTTCTTAAACTCCCATTATGCTCCAAGCACCTTCCCAAGCACCAGGGATACAAAGACAACAGTAAAACAATACCTATTCTCAAGGAGCTTACATTCTATTAGGGGAGAAAATAATGGACGTATATCAATCTACAAAAATAAATAAATAAACACAAGGTAATTTTTAGATGGGGGGGCACTAACAGCTGAGAGGAAATCAGGGAAGATCTCATGTAATTGGTGATGGCACAACCAATTTTGAGGAATTCCAAGAAGGAGAGATGAGGGAGTACATCCCAGGTACAGTAATACGTGACAGTATCATGTCCTCTACTTTTCCACTAATGGGTTTCTCTGCTCTGGACTTGTGCCTTTGTGACTAGGTTCAGTCCAGGTTTGACTCATGTTTAGAGTCTCTGAGTTTAATGTCCAGTATGAATCAGGTATGGGACAGCTTTATTTTTCCTCTATAAGGAAGAAATACTTGGTACATGCAAGAGCCACAAGTATGTGTCCACAGGAAATAACAAACAGCAGCATTAACATAACTACTATTACAGCCTGCTGTAAAACATGGAGACACGAGCCAGTTTGCAGGGGCATTCTACATTTCACCTCTGCTTTGTACTGCCCAAACAATTCCCTCCAGGTTCATGTCTTCTGGAAAATCAGAGCACGGATTGTGGTTCTCCCCCTCTTGGTGACATTCTGTCTAACGAAGCTCATCAGCACCGAGCTAGCATGAATGCCAGAAGCAGGTGCAGCAACTTTGTCCATGTTCTCTAGGGTACAGCTCCAGTTACCCAGGCGTAGAGGGACGGCCTGGGAGATTGCTTACCTCTGTGGGCTAGGATTTCTGCAGAGGACTCACACTTAAATGTCAGAGTGCTTGACATATAGTACTTGCTTAATTAATGCTTGTTCATTGATGGACTGACTGATTCTCCATATGCGTAACATTCCCTCTCTTCTGGAATCTCTATTCTGCTCTCCTTTCCCTGATGGAGAATGGGATTAAAGTTGGTCTCCCATGGTTGGAATAACCAAAATATAATCAGGAAAAATACAGACTTGTTTGTCCAATTGCAGAACACAAGGTGGGGGAGGGGGGAAGTATTCTTTGAAGTTCAAAGTTTTACAGGAGGAATAATTGACTGTTTTTTTAATTTTAATTTTTTTTCCTGAGGCAATTGGGATTGTGACTTACCCAGGTTCACACAGCTAAAAAGGGTTAAGTGTCTGCTGTCAGATTTGAACCCAGGTCCTCCTGACTTCAGGGCTAGTACTCTATCCACTGCACCACTTAGCTGCCCCTAATTGACTATTTTTTTAGACAGGAGATTGGAAAATGTGGGGTTTAGAATTCTAGAACCAGAGCTAGAATGACAATTCTATTACCTCATTTGACAGAGGAAGAAAATGATTCTCAGAGATGGAAGGGACCTGACCAAAGTCACACAGCCAAGAAGGGTAGCATTAGAACTCCCCTTCCCCACCATCTCCCCATACCCATAGTTACAATGTGGTCCCCTCTAGTTCTTTGTATTTCTCCCTTGGCATTTATTACCAACTGCTCTCAGTTGTAGCTATTTGTGTGTCTGTCTTATCTTTCCCACTTGTTCCCATGAGAGGTTATAAAGGAGCTTTAGAAAGGTTTAGATAAATGTGGGGCTGAGGGACCAATGAGAGGTTAGGAAGAGGAATTCCCACTTCTGGGAACATCCCCAATTTTCTCAAGGCAACCTTATTCGCTTGTATTTGCCAACTGATTTTCGGCAGGAGAGACCCCAGGGCAGGTTGGCGAATGTGTAATGTCTCATCTTCCTGAGTAGGAAGAGGTTCTAGCCAGGGACGATGACCATTGTTTCCTTTCCAAAGCATTATTTTATTTTACACATTATTTGGTTATTCAAAACTCCTCAGATCAAAACTTTTCTTGACTTTCAATGCTCTATAAGAACTTTCTTTCTCTATTAGAATGTAAATTCATTAAGGATTAGGACTGTCTCAGAGCCTAACACAGAATTGAACACATAGTAGGTGCTTAATAACACTTTTTCCTTCATTCATTGATCATTCAGGAGGTGAGGTTTGAGGAATTTCATGAGTGAATAAAATTTTCCAGAATGTGGGGCAATCACTTCTGATAAGGAATGTGAAGGAGAGAAAGAACTCAAAAATGACTCGATAGTTGAAAAAATGAGAGGGTCTGGCTACATGAGCTCTAGGGTTCTGACTTAATTATTCCATCATACTGTATTTCTAAAATTTTTATCTCTTAATAAGACTAGCAGTAATCCTCTGATCACCCCTAGTCCAGAACAATCATTTTCTTCTCCATCCTTGCATGATACTCATTGGCACCTCTTGGGCACACTTATCTGCTATCTTTCAGCATCTCATATTTACCCTCAAGGCTATGAAGAAGATACCATTTTTGGTATAAACTTTGTCAAACCATTTGGGTAGTGAATAAGCCACTATGCTCATACAAGCTTCAGAAAAGAAAGATGGAAAAAGTGAAGTGATGGGTATTTTAGGAAGGAGCTTAAGACAATGATCACTGCAATTCCAATGATCTTGTGATGAAGAGATCCATCTACACCCAGAGAGAGGACTGTGGGAACTGAGGGTGGATCACAACACAGCATTTTCGCTCTTTTTGTTGTTGTTCGCTTGCATTTTGTTTTCTTATTCAGTTTCTTTCTTTTTTGATCTGATGTTCTTGTGCAGCAAGAGAATTGTATAAATATGTTATATATGTTGGATTTAACATATTTTAACATGTATAACATATACTGGATTGTTTGCCATTTAGAGAAGGGGGTGGGGGGGAAAGAGTGGAAATTTTGGAACATAAGGCAATGGTCAATGTTGAAAAATTATCCGTGTATGTGTTTTGAAAATAAAAAGCTTTAATAAAAAAATTTTTTTAAAAAGATGACCATTGGGAATAAATCATTCAATCATGCCCTCTGACCACTTGGAAAAAATGGAGAATCATAGGCTACTTATGCTCTGTAAAAAGAAATCCCTGCTTCTCATACTTCTGGGTGTGAAACAAATAGAGACAGAACAAAATAAATGCTTCAAAAGTTAAATCAAGAACAGAAAAGTAGAAGATGATCCAGGAGGTTGATATCTAACTTGGTCTGTTCCAGCACCATCTTCCCTTGAGGCGTTGTCTCCATTGGCTGGACACATTCTTCGGAGATTTTGCCATTAGTGGAGAAATAGCAAGGAGGAAGCCTTAGAAACTTTTCCTAATTAAGTGAGGAATAGGTCGAGTCTCTGATTAATTAAGTTCACACTAAACTTTAAGAATAACAAAAGAAGCATTGCCACCAACAAAGAGGAAGAGCTAGGGGTCAAGAGGCGGACAGCTCTCTGAGAGCCAGAGCTTGTTCCCCCAGAGCGCCCTCTGGTGTTGGATGGTGTGTATAACAACTAGACATGATTGTATCAATCATTTAGCTTTTACTCCTAAATAGGATCAGAGCACAATAACGCACCTTTTTGTTTAGTTGTTGTTTAGTTGTGTTGAACTCTTTGTGACTCCAATTAGGGTTTTCTTGGCAAAGTGGTAGTTTTCCATTTTCTTCTCCAGTACATTTTACAGATGAGGAACCTGAGGCAACCTTACTGCCCATGATCACACTAGGAGTTTTTTTTTTTTTTTCTCTAGCTCCAGCACAGGGATCTACCCATGCTAGAAACTTAAATAAATTAAGGATGGAATTGAATGACTTTCTAACAATTGGAACCAAGTAGAAGCAGAAAATGGACTACCTCAGGGGACAGTGTTTCCCCTTTTTGGTGGATGGTCTTTAAGAAGAAGTTAGAAAAAATACTATTGATCCATAGGAAATGCTGAAGGAATAGTTTAGGAAAAGTACAGGAAGACTTAAATGGACTGAAGCAGAGCAAACAAGCAATCCAGGAGAACAATTTATACAATAACAACAACATTGTAAAGATGGTTTTTGAAGAAGTTAAGAATTCTGATCCTGTAACAATTCCAGAAGATCCACTATAAAGCTACAGACCACCTGACAGAGAGGGGATGGACTTGGCTGCTGGTTAAGACGTCTACTTTTTGGACATGGTCAATACAGGGACATGTTCTGCTTGCTTCTGCAGGGATATGCATTACATATTCATTACAAAGGTTTTGTTTTTATTCTGTATCTATGTCTATGTCGGTGTCTGTGTCTCTGTGTCTATCTGCTTCTATTTCTATCTCTGTCTCTGTGTTTCCATCTCTGTCTCTTTGCCTCTCTGTATTATTAAGGTGGTGAGGTGGGGAAAAGAGAAAACAGATTTTAAAAAAATTAATAAAATAAAATAGTGGAGGAGGGGAGAGAAGGGGCTAGATGACTACCTTTTAGTATGTTGTAGAGAAGATACTGGGGGCAGCTGGGTGGTGCAGCTGGGATAGAGCACTAGCCCTGAAGTCAGGAGGACCCAAATTTAAATCTGGTCTCAGACTCTTCCTACCTGTGTGACACTAGGCAAGTCACTTAACCCCAACTGCCTCAGGGAAAAAAAGAGAGAAGATATTGTTCGGGTCCAATATGAATAAAATGCTCACAGATTCTCTGAGAGTCTATCAGTCTACTTGCTCAACCTTCTGGGAGTAGACAATTTCTTCTGGAAATTCCCCTATTGAATAATCTTCCAAATTTAGCCTTATAGAAGCTTCAAAAGCAAGAGGGAGAGGTGATGTTTTTGCTGGTTTTTTTCTCATGGTATTATAGAATTTAGAATCAGAGGCCAGCTAGTTTAATACCCTCACTTCAAAGAGAAGGAAACATGAGATTTAATGGCTTGCCCAAGGTCACAAAAGTTGGGATTCAAACTCATTTCCCGATTCAGATGACTGAATGGAAAAAGTGAATCCATCGAATAGAAAATGCTCAGATAGATTTAGATTTCTCCAAAACTTCCAATATTTGTCAAGGTTCACTGGGTGGGTATGACCCTTGATGAGGTCGATGATAAATAGCTAACATTTAGATATTGCTTTAAGGTAACAAAGTGCTTTATTTCTGTTATATCACTTAATCCCCAGAATGACTCTGGGAAGCTGGTGCTATTTGTTTTTGTTGAGTCA
The DNA here is from genome assembly GCF_016432865.1 of Antechinus flavipes. Taxonomy (NCBI): domain Eukaryota; kingdom Metazoa; phylum Chordata; class Mammalia; order Dasyuromorphia; family Dasyuridae; genus Antechinus; species Antechinus flavipes. Next base: position 15,996,934 of record NC_067401.1, read on the forward strand.
TTTCACTTGTGTCCTCTCTGCCTTTCCAAACACTGATGTCATCCAAAGCTGGACATTTTTCAGCACCCTGGAGGATTCCATCGGATTAATTCCCCAGAGTTTGCTTAGCCACTCCCCTATTGTTGGGCACGGGCATCGCATTGCCATTGAGAGTCAATACAGTGTAGCCAAAAATATGTGGAACCCAACTAAGATATCTGGGGTCAAGCAGCTAGCTCTGTCACATGTTGCCCACGTGACTGAAGATGGCTCGCTTCACTTAGGTCTTGAGTTTTTTATCTGTGAAATAAATATAAAACCTGGGTAACAGAATTGAGTAAATTAATCTGATCATCCAGCTCTACTTAAAATAAGTGACAAATTGCTAGTCCTAATACAACACTGAGTGTCTACATTAGCGTCGTTTGCCTCCTGTGAACAAGCCTTGGACATTTCCATTGAAGCAATTAAAAGAGCAAGCAGGAAAGTCTTTGCTTGATTTAGAAGCTTTTGAAAACCATTGGAAACCGCTCTCCCCAAAGTTACCAGCCACCTCTTAATCAGCAACCCTTTTTCCACCCTGATTTTTCTTGACCTCTCGGCAGCCTTCGTTACTACCAAGATTACCCTCTTCTTGAAGTTCTCTTCTCTAGGTTTTCATGTCAAGTGCCCACCCTCCGCTCCATCCTCACAAGGAGTCAGACAGGACATGGGCTTGGGTGAGAATAAGCCCCATTTGATTTTTGTTTACATATATTGATGTTCATTTCTCTCCTTTTTCCTCCTACTTACTTCCTCTCCAACCCTTGGCAGAACCCTTCCTAGCACAAATGAATTCAGTCAAGCAAAGTGAATAAACACATGACCTACATCTTTCAAAGTGTCTGACTCATCCCCTACTTCTCTTCCACATCTCCTCCAAGAGGAGTGAGGCGTTCTTCCCCTCTGAAATCACAGTTGGTCATTGGATTAATCAGAGTTGTGATGTCTTTAAATGTCATCTTCCTTGTCACTATTTGGGTCAACTGTGATCAATAAGAACAGCTAGCATTTATTTGCATTTCAAGATTTGTAAAGCACTTTACTGAGATGATCTCATCGGATCTTCACAAAAACTGTGGGCAGTGGGTACTCTTATTATCTCCCTTTTTACAGATGAAGGAACTGAGATACAGGCAGATGAAAGGACTTATCCAGAATCAGAAAGCTAGAAAGTGTCTGAGGCTAGTTTTGAACTCAGGATTTCCTGGCTCCAAATCCCGAGCTTTACCCATCAGGCCATTTAGGGGACTCATTATGTACATTGTTCTGGTTTTGCTTTGATCTGTATAAATTCACACAGATCTTCCCAGGTTTCTCTGTATTTTTTTTCTATCCATTATTTTTTAGGGTACAATAATATCCCATTTGTTCAGCCAAAGATGGGAATCTATTTTCTTTCCAATTCTTTGCTACTAGCAAAAAATGCTATTGTAAATATATTTATATCTGTGTAAATGTATTATAGATGTAGACATCTGTATATGTATATATATATATATGTATGTATGTATGAATTTTAAATATCTTTAATACTTTCTCTGTCTTTAACTTCCCTAGGTTATATGACTATTAGATTGTTGAATTGAAAACTTATTACTTTTTAGTGACTTTTTCATATACCCCCAAATTGTTTTCCAGAACAGTTGAACCAGTTTCACAGTTCTACCACCGTACACCAGAGTCCCTATCTTTCCCCAGCTCCTCCGCCATTTATGAATTTTATATATTTGCCTCTTATATTGCCTTTTATATTGCTGTCAATCACTTGTCCTCCTTAATTAGGGGGCATTAGAGGAGACAGGAAGAGAAGGAAAAGAAGAAGAAGGAAGAGACAGAGGAGGAGGAGAAGGAGGAGGAGGAGGAGGAGAAGGAGGAAAAGGAGGAGGAGGAGGAGGAGGACAAGCAGAAGAAGAAGAAGAGAAGAAGAAGAAGAGAAGAAGAAGAAGAAGAAGAAGAAGAAGAGAAGAAGAAGAAGAAGAAGAAGAAGAAGAAGAAGAAAAGAGGAAGAAGAGGAAGAAGAAGAGGAAGAGGAGGAGGAGGAAAGGGAAGGGAAGGAGAAAGAGGAAAAAGGGGAGGAGAAGAGAAATGATAGTGGTAAAATGTATAGTCACTCAAATGGACAAGGGGAATGCTCCCCGGGCAGATGTATGACTAGGGTGAAGTGTCTGGGACTTTGTCTTAGCCAGTGACATCAGGGTGGAACCTAGAGAGTATCTAATTACAATGTGATGAGCCATCTCCTCCCTCTTTTAGGGTGCCACCCATACCACGCCCTGCCGTACCTTACTCCAGGAGCCATCTCATGCCCATCCAATGTCAGGGTGTAATATGCTCAAGATCAAGGGCAAGTAATGCTGGGTGGAGAGGTAGAGAAATGAGTGACCCCAAAAGCAGGAGGTGTGGCTGATTTAGGTGTGTGAGGTGGATGGGCTTTGAGAGATTACAGGATCTAAACAATTCTTTATTCTGAAACTGAGACCCAGGGAGAAAAAATAACTTTGTGGTCAAAGCAAATTAGCGAAGAAAAATGGTAGAAAAACCTAGGTTTCCTGCCTCCCAGAGCAAGGGCATTTCTACTACAAAATACAAATCAAACCTCAGAGTCTGAAGGCAAGTCCGAGCTCATCCATGTGAACTCTACAAGGAGTCCACCTTTATCCAATGGTCCTCCATGGCGGGCCATCTCCTCAGGTAGCCCAATGACTTTGGAACTGCTTTGGGCCGGGAGGCAGTTCATCTGAGGCTCAAAGGACAGAGTGCCCCAAATACAGACGCTCGAAAAGCAGAATAAGATCTGAAAACCACTAGTGGTTTGGTCTGAGGAGAACATGAGACCATATCGCGAAAGAAGTCTTGAAAGGTAGGCTGATGTAGTGGAAACTTTGTACTAAGTGTTGGGGATCCAAAGGAAGCCCAGAACAGTCCCTGCCCACGAGGAGCTCGTATTCTAATGGGGGACAAAACACAGGAGCAACTAGATACATGCAGTCGATGGAAGGCAACCCCGGAAGAAAAGATACCAGCAGCTAAGGGGATTGGGAAGGGCCCCTTGAAGAAGGGCCTGACTTGAGTCTTGAGGGAATCCAGTAACTAAGAGGCAGAGGTGAGGGGGGGAGATGTCTTTGAATGTCCTCTCATCCCTCTGAACAAAATTTTATCCTGCAGACAACGGGGAACCACTGAAGATGGGGTAAAAAGCTAAGCAGAACTCCTTAGGTAGTTTATTTTGGCAGTAGTGTGAAGGATAGACTGATGGAGGCAGGATGGTCCAATGGAAAGAACATACTCTTAAGGGCAGATGACATGGACTTAAATTCCATCTCTGACAATCATTACAACCAGGACTCGGTTTCCTCAATTGTAAATGATGAATTAGACTCAGTGGTTTCAGAAATTCCTCTAGGAGGAGGGACATGGAGGCAGAGAGACCCATTAGGTCAGTAATCCATGTGAGAATCACAGAATCTGAGCACTGGAAGGGACCTCAGAGGCCACACAGGAAAGGCACACTGAACACCTGGTTCTCCAGCCTCCATGGGGGGGGGGGGGAACCTTCCCACAGCCAATTTACCTTTGCACAGTCCTCATTGTCGGGAAGCCTCAAATTGCCTCTTTGCTCACCCATTGCTCCTGGCTCTGAACAAAAAAGTCTAGTTTTTCTGCTGCTTGACAGTCCCTCAGAGACTTGAAGCTCATGTCCCTCTGAGAGAGTAATGAGACCCCGGATCTTGGCCATGGCTGTGTGAAACCTGATGACAAGAGCTACTTGTGAAATCTGAGTCCTGGATTTACATCTAGGCTCTATTGCTTTCTACCTATAAAACCATAAAAAAGCCCTGACTCTTCTTTGAGACTCAGTTTCCTCATCTGTTAAATGGATGAATTTGAGAGAAGAACTAGTGTTTGTTTATATGGGACATAGGGTTCCTTCCAACAATCCTGTGAGGTAGAGTTATTATTTCCTACTCATTCCCTAGGGTTATTATTTTATTGTTTTTCCTGCTTTATAGAAGGGAAACTGGGGTCCAGAAGCTTAATTAACACAACTACTAAGTATTTGAGGCAAGATTTTAATTCAGTTCTTCCTGACTCCCAATCCAGCGCCCTGTTCACTCTAACATCCCGTCCATCTGTCCATCTGGGAGTGGAAATGGGAAGAGTATCCAGAGGTCCCATCAATAGGGCTTAACTAACGGGATTAGATAGGGAAGGTGAAGGAGAGAGCTCTGGGTCTGGAGCTAGGATGGGAGGATGAAGGCACCCACTACAAACAGAGGCAGTAGGTATTTGGGGGGGGGCGGTGACCTCAGTGTGGGCATTAAAGTTTTGGTCGGGCACCGAGGTGCTGCTGATTCACTCGGAGGAGGGCCCAGGGTGGAGACTGGGGGATGCAGGGAAAAGAGGAGGACCCCACTTTGGATCCTGGGTGGAGGCAGCAGAAATGAGCATTATCCAAAGCATTTCCTCCTGGAGCCATCAACAGCTGCAGTATTCTGGGGGCCCTGGCTAGCCAGGGCTTCCAATGGGCATCTGGAAAATAAGCGGAAATCCGAGGATGGGCTGAGGCCTTGTGGGGGGAACACATGACTCACAGGGGTCGGGGGCTCGATGCCCTCAGGCATCTGCATCATCTGGCACAAACCAGGTTGGCTCAGGGCCATCGGGGGCTGGGGGTGGTAGGATAGGCGAAAGAAAGAACTGATCCTGAGGAGCCTCGATAGGAATATTGTCAGCCTCAGAGTCTCCTGGGCATGAGCTTCACAAGAAAGACTCCCTTTTCCATCTCCTGGCTTTAGCTGATAAGCTCAGAGATCCCTCCCCTGCTCTTCTTTCTTCAACTGGGAAAAAGCTAACAAGGCAGGGCAGCAAGGAGGCTGTGATTTGGGGAACAGCAACAACTGTTATTTCTTCATCCAGACCAAAAAAAAAATTGGTTATTGATATATTTTTACCAGACCTGGAATTGCACTGATAGGAGATGCTTCCATTAGGGAAACTCCCTCTACCAATGCAGATCAGCAACTGTTCTGTGATTTATAGTCTTAGAAGGTTGGCTGGGGCATTAGAGGTAGAGTGCCATGGAGGGCATCTGAGTCACAGGTAATGGAGGCAGAAACAAGAGAGATATTGGTATCAGAGTGTCGGAGTACACTTGGACAGGAAGAGTCTGGGAAGGAAGGAGGGAGGGAAGGAAAGAAGGAAGGAAGGAAGAGAAGAAGGGAGGGAGGGAGGGAGGAAGGAAGGAAGGAAGGAAGGAAGGAAGGAAGGAAGGAAGGAAGGAAGGAAGGAAAAAAGGAAGGGAGGGAGGGAGGAAGGAAGGAAGGAAAAAAGGAAGGGAGGGAGGGAGGAAGGAAGGAAGGAACAATATGCATTTATTAAGTGCCTATTTTATATAATACATAGAAACATATTACCAAAATGAGAGAAACTTAGGGTGAGAGGGAAGGACCTCAATAAAAAATGAATGAACAAATAAATGAACGAATGAATCAAGAGTTGTACAAAAGATTTCTCCTATCACTGAGTGAAGAGAGGCTGGCTCCCTGGACTTCAGGCTGAGACAATAAAAGCGCAGTAGCCATTTTGGAGCAGTGGAAAGATGAGGCCCTTGGAGCCCGAGGGTCTAGTTTCAAATCTTGGTTCTGCTCCCTACTCCCTGTGTACCGAGCAGGTCACAGCCTCGTGTCTGTCTCCTCAACAATCAGCTCAAGGGCTGGACTAAAAGGTCCCTCGATGATTCATTGATCCCGTGGCACAACTAGGTGTATCCCCTTGCCCTGTGAGGCTCTGGGCACTGTCTATGCCAGAAGGAGAGGAGTCCCCGATGTTCTCAGGGTATTGCGTCAGACTGGGCCCTGGCTCAAGCAGCCAGCAGAGAAGAGTTTGGCTCTTCCTTTTAAATGCCGCGGCCCCTTCCTTTCCCTCTCTGGGCTTTCTTGCCTAAGGTTCGAGCCCTTCCCTTGGCGTTCACCAGGTGTGACCTTATGCCGGTCACTGAAACCTGTCTGAACTCAGTTTCCTCAGCTAGGCCAGGGCTGGCCCAGTGCCCGGCCCAAGGGAGGTGCCTAATGGATGCCTGAGCAATTGTTTGATTCAAATGAAGCAACAAAACCCCGGCTCTCAAGCTGATACCACAAAAAGAGGCTGGAGTCTCCCCTTTGATGCTTATTACCTATCCAGCCTTGAGCCACTTCTCAGGGCCTCAGTTTCCCCATCTGTCCAATGACGGGTCAGCCCAGAGATGCCACAAGTCTGGGACCCCTGTGCTCCCCACCTCCCTCCCTGACCTCCCCCTACCCCTCTCCTTCCCAGGTGTGCAGGAGGCGTGAGTCAGGCTGACAGCAGGCCTCCGCCCCGGGGCTGGTAACTCTATGCTTCCTCACCCCCGTCTCCCAGAACTCCCAGAGCCCGAGGGGACAGGCCCTGCAAGGGGAGGGGAAGGGATGTTGTCAGTCCTAAAGCCTTCTTCAAACTGGCTCCAGACAAGGCTCCCAGGTGCCCCTGCGGTTCCCTTCCTGCTCTGGGCAGGCCTGAGCCAAATTCCCCGGACCATGACTGCCCCTCTGATAACCCTTCCCTCCCTGCTCCTCCCTTCCGAGCCAGCAGCTCCTAGTTCCCGGCTCCTTGGGAAGCTCTTCTTCTAAAACTTAACTATCTCCCTTTCTCCATAAGTAATGGGATCCCAAAAGGCCAGGCTGGAAAGGAGAGAAACCAAGCCAAAGGAAAGAAGATCTAAGAGTGAAATTCCGGGCCCAGCGGGGGGAGATATTTGGGGAGAAGCGAGGGTCGTTGCCCCCCTTCAGAACCTCCTCCTCCCACCTAGGCTCCCACCCTAGTATTCCAGGCAGATAATGTGAAGCAGGAACGTGCAGGCTGTGGAGGTCGGAGGCTGGGGGCCTCCACTGGGAAGGGGCAAGGGGGGCCAGCAAGAAAGAGAAGCCTCCTTCTGGAGCCTCTCGGGTTCCTTCTTGAATCCAGGCTGACATGCAGTGGGGAGGGGCAGGGGGTGACTCACTGCCCCCCCCCCGAGGCGGCTTTAGACGATGGGGACTGAGCAAGGGCTGGGGGGCAGGTGGGCAGCCACCGGCAGCGTGTCTGTCTCGCTGGGGGGGATGTGGTGGGTCGTGTAGCGTTTCCCAATGAAGGAGCCGACATAGAGCTGCTCAGGAGGGGCTGGGTCCTCGGGCCACCAAAGGCTGGAGCTGGGGAAGCAGACAACAAATATCTGGTAAATAAGCGCCCGCTCCTGCCCAAACAGGAGCCATCTCCTGCCCCCAGGGAGCTTCCTGTCTAGTCCCCACCATAGAGAACTGTCTGGTTTTGGACTCCCAGGCCTTGAGGTCCAACCTTCCCACTAGCACGCTACAGGGCTATGAAGTCCCCTTCCACCTAGAGATATCTGAACCTCTGTCATTTGCTCTCCCGTTTCTTTCTTTGCTCTCCAGTTTCTTTCTTTCTTTCTTTCTTCCTTTCTTTCTTTCTTCCTTCCTTCCTTCCTTCCTTCCTTCCTTCTTTTCTCTTTCTTTCTTCCTTCCTTCCTTCCTCTTTCTTTCTTCCTTCCTTCCTTCCTTCCTTCTTTTCTCTTCCTTCCTTCTCTTTCTTTCTTTCTTTCTTTCTTTCTTTCTTTCTTTCTTCTTTCTTCTTTCTTTCTTTCTTTCTTTCTTTCTTTCTTTCTTCCTTCTTCCTTCCTTCCTTCCTTCCTTCCTTCTTTTCTCTTTCTTTCTTCCTTCCTTCCTTCCTCTTTCTTTCTTCCTTCCTTCCTTCTTCTTCTTCTTCTTCTTCCTTCCTTCCTTTTTCTTTCTTTCTTTCTTTCTTCTTTCTTTCTTTCTTTCTTTCTTTCTTTCTTTCTCTCCCCCACTCCTCTCTCTCTTTCTTTCTTTCTTCTTGGGGTTAAATGACTTGCTCAGGGTCATGCAGCTAGGAAGAGTTAAGTGTCTGAGGCTGAATCTGACCTCAGGACAGGTGCTCTATCCATTGCCCTATCAAGCTGCCCCTGGCCTCCAGTTTCAAACCCTGTAAAATGACTCAGTGGCTCAATGCTATGATCCCAAACCTCTCTGTGCCTCAACGAAGGGGCTGAATTAAATGGCCTCTTCCCGGTAGGGACCTCCTTGATAAGAGAGTCTTTCTAAGGTCTGAGGGAGGTGGGGAAGCTTCCAGGATGAACTCAGATTTGAGTTGGGCTTTCAAGGACGAGTAGGATTCTGGGGGATGTTTGGCCACAGGAAACTGCAGGAGCAAAGACCTGGAAATGGGAGAATGTGGAACGTGTGGGCAAGTACATCCGAGATTCAGTGAACAAGTATGTATTAGGAGCCTATAGCAGGGCGGCTCCATGGCACACTGGAGACAGCATCAGCCCTTGAGACAGGAGGCCCCGAGTTCAAATTTAGCCTCACTAACACTTCTTGGTTGTGTCACTCAATCCCAATTGCCTTACAACAACAGCCACAAAAATAGCAGGCACTGGGCTAGGAAACAAGCATGAAACACTTCCTATTCACCATCAGAAAATGTCCATGAGGGGGGCGGGGATGTGGGAAGGACATTAATTTAAAAGTGGAAATAAAAATAAAATGACTATTTTCCAAATAAATAACAAAAAATTAAAACAAATTCGAATTGGATATTTTTAGCATGTTTAACATATATTGAATGACTTGCCATCTAGGGGAAGGGGTGGGGGGAAGGGGGGATTGGAACACAAGGTTTTGTAAAAGTCGGTGTTGGAAAATTATCTTTGCATATGTTTTGGAAATAAAAAACTTGAATAAAAAATTAAATTAAAAGAAAAAAGTTATTGTCATAAAATCAAATGGAATTGGGAAATAGCGCTGGACCTCTGGCCTAAGGCCAGGGCAAAGCCTGCGCTTTCACTTGTAGAGGAACTCCCAGGAAGGAAATTCCTTGTACCAGAACAAATTGTGCCTTAGAATTTTAGATTTGGGCTGGGCCCTGAAAGGTTAAAGGTCTTCCTTCTGATGTGTGTCAGAGGCGGCCTTGAGCCCAATTTGCTGCTGACTTCAAGGCCAGTTCTCCAGCACACGTGCCACCGGCTTTCCTGGTACACTGGCGGAGCTTAATAATTGCTCGGTGATGGCCTAGGGTCTGATTCTAGTAGAAGAGTCCCTTTCCTGGACCATCCATAAGAGAAAATGCAGGTTGGTACTGCCCCCTGGTGGCTGATCCCAGCCCTGCAGCCCTTCCAGCACGGACAGCTCCCGCCTGGGTCTTCTCCCGGGGTCCTCCTCCGCATTATCCGAACGCGCCCGGACCCGGCGGGAAGAACAAGGCGAGAAGCTGCAGGAATTAATGCGAAATGTGCTTCCCTCTCTGGGTCCCCACGACCCCGGGGGTCCAGGAAACCCAAACCTGAGGGTCCGGGGGTGGGGGGAGCGGCTGACGGACGGAATGGGGGAGCCCCAGGGGAGCATCTGAGGGGGTGGGGAGGGAAGAGGGGGGAAGCCCCATCGCTCCCAGGAAAGCCGGCTCTACGCAAATCCTGGCCCTGAACAAATAACAGCCTCCCCCGGAGCCTCAGTTTCCAAATCTGTCAGCTCTGGTTCTGGCCTGATCCCTCCCAGCCCACGCTGACTAGGGGCCGAGGGCGGTCCTGCGCCAGGACTCAGGGACTCACAACTGGACCGTGGAGGCCACGAAGAAGGCGAGCACCAGGAGGCCAGCCAGGACGGACAGGATGGAGGTTATGACAATCATGCAGCCGCTCCTCCTGCCGGGCCACGTGTCAATGCTGCTGGGGGCCCGCCCTGGAGAGAAGTGGGGGGAGCAGGAGGGGGAGGGGAGACAGGAAGGGGAGGGTGGGAGAATGGGGGACGGGGGGAGGGAGGAGGAGGGTGAGAGAATGGGGAAGAAGCAGGAGGGGGAGAGGAGACAAGGAGGAGGAGGGTGAGAGAATGGGGGAGAAGCAGGAGGGGGAGAGGAGACAAGGAGGAGGAGGGTGAGAGAATGGGGCACAGGGGGGAGGGAAGAAGCAGGAGGGGGAGGGGAGACAGGAAGGGGAGGGTGGGAGAATGGGGGCAAGGATGGGAGGATGGGGGCAGGGGGAGGAAGTCGGGGATAGGAAGAATGGGAGAAGATTTACATGAACTGATGCAAAAGGAGTGGGCAGAACCATTGTACTGCCTAACCTAAGTCAGATTTCATGTTTACTATCTCAGGGAAGACAGAGGAACATGGAGAGGCGGGTGCCATATGCCGATGGAGGGACAGAACAGTGACCGGAGGAGGAACCCAGGCCTGAGTTCAAACTCCATTTCTGATGCTTAGGGACGACACTTAACGTCTCTGAGCCTCAGTTTCCCCATCTGTAAGATAGAGAGGTTGGACTGGACATTCTCTGAGGTCCCTTCTAAGCTCTGGAATTACCAGTTGGGCTTTGAAGAACAGGCCAGAATGCCCACGATACAGAACAGAAAGGACGTTCCGGGTGCGGGGGGCAGACCGAACAAGGGCGTTCCCACTAACGTGGCACAAAAGGGGACCCTGAGCTCCCGGATTACTCGGGTGACCTTTGGGTGACCAAGCCAGCTGTACGAGAAAGGGACCTTTTCTCCTCTCAAGGGAAGACGCCGTCCCAGACGCCGAGACCTACCTTGGTTGAGAGTGATCGGGTCAGACCACCGTGTCTCGGCCTTGGGCTGGCCGTTGGAGTCCATCACAAGAAACTTCACACTGGGGAGGAATTGAGACAGTCAGTGTAGGAGAGTCGGAGGTTCTGAGCCTGTCGGGGACCTTAGACTTCTTGGAAGCCCGACCACCACGAGTTGGTCAGATGCCATCCTGCATCGTTGGGATTCGGTGGGAATTCCCGGCTTCTCTCTCCAGCGAGGGGAGATTTAGTCTCTGGAGCCCTTCCTTGACTGTCCCAGATCCCATCCATCTCCCCTTCCTCAGAATCCTAAGGTAGTTATTGTCTATTACGTAGAGCTCAATCTGCCTGTTCAACTACAAGCTTCTCAAGGGCAGGCGTAATGCCAAAGGATCCTAGATTTGGAATTGAAGGAATCTAACCATCTAGTACAGTACTCCCATTTTACAGATGAGGAAACTGATTTCATCACTGGACAGTGGGTTTTTTTCATGATCTCACAGATACAGACTAGGAAGGCTCTTGGAGACCTTGAATCCAACCACCAAGGAAATAGAGGCCCAGAGATATGATGTCACGCTGGCAGATGATGTCAGTGTTAGAACTCAACCGGCCTGGGACTCAAGTTCATGGGCGCCATGTTGGCAGTGCTCTCCCCTCTCCCTTCTCTTACCTTCTGTCCACTGGCCCCTGCCCCTCACTCTCTATCTGCACCCACTGGTCCAGTAAAGAAAGCTGCATACTAATTCATGGCTCAAAACTTGAACCAGTAAGAATTGGGAATGGAGAGATGCCCATCCATTGGGGAATGGCCGAACAAGTTGTGGTAGATGATTGTGATGAAATGCTACTGTACTATAACAAATGACAAACCGGATGATGTCAGAAAAACCTGGGAAAAAACTGATACAAAGTGAGTGAGCAGAAGCAGGAGAACATTGTACAGTCACAGTAACACTGTGCCACGATCAACCGGGAACGACTTCCATCTTCTCAGAAACGCTATCCATCTCCACGGAAAGAACCGATGGAATCTTTTTTGGTTCTGGTTTTCTTCCATAAAATGACTAATATGTCATTTGGCAGATTTTATGTTTACTATCTCAGGGAAGGGGAAAGAGAAGAAAGAAAGGCTAGAACCTGAAACTCAAAACCTAAAAAATCCCCGATGTTACAAATTGTTTTTCCATGTAATCGGAGAAAAACAAAATATTATTTTTAAAAATTATATATTTTATAATAAAATAATATATGACACAATAAATAAAATACAACACAATAAAAGAACAAAACTTGAACCAGTCCCCTCCTCACCTTGGACACAGGATCCCAAATCTAAAGAAGGAGGGATCTTAGGGATCTAGTCCAATGTAAGCATTTCAGGATCCCAAATCTAAAGAAGGAGGAGTCTTAGGGATCTAGTCCAATGTAAGCATTTCAGGATCCCAAATCTAGAGAAGGAGAGGTCTTAGGGATCTAGTCCAGTATAAGTATTTCAGGATCCCAAATCTAGAGAAGGAGGGGTCTTAGGGATCTAGTCCAATGTAAGCATTTTAGGATCTCAAATCTAGAGGAGAGGTCTTAGGGATCTAATCCAATGTAAGTATTTCAGGATCCCAAATGTAGAAAAAGAGGGGTCTTAGGGATCTAGTCCAATGTAAGCATTTCATTTACCGTTTTTTTAGCTTTTTATTTTCAAACTATATGCATAGTTTTCAACACTCACCCTTGCAAAACCGTGTGTTCCAAACTTTTTCCCTCTCTTCTCCCCACCCCTTCCCTTAGACAAGACATATGTTAAACATGTGCAATTCTTCTGCACATATTCATTTACTTTTTAAAAACTGATTTTTATTGATGCCTTAGTACTGATGCCTCCAAAAAGTAAAAGAAAAGCAATAAAACTTAACAATAACTATGTCTGACAATGAATACAACCTGTTTTCTCATCTGTAAAATGATGCTAATAGTAGCACTTTTCTCTGGGCCTGTTCATGTTATCATAGATTATGAGCTGGAATGGACTCCAGAGGCTATAGAGATCATACTTCTCAAATTTACAGATAAGGAAACTGAGGCAGACAAAAGTCAAATGACTTTCCCAAGATCACACAGTTAATAAATATCTGAGGCAGTATTTGAAGTCAGGTTTTCCTGGCTCCAAATCCAGTGATCTCTCCACTATACCTGTGAAGATCAAATGATATAGCATGAAAAAAGATATTGCAAGCCTTGAAGTGCTCTATAAATGTTGTGGTTGTTCTGTCTCTTGGCAAAAATACTGGCTTGGTTTACCACTTCCTTCTCCAGCTCATTTTATAGATGAAGAAACTGAGACAAACAGGGGGAAGTGACTTGCTCAAGATCACACAGTACTAAGTATCTGAGAATGAATTTGAACTCAGGTCCTCCTGACACCAGAGCTGGTGCTTTAGTCACTGTGCCCACTTAGCTGCTCATTGATAAGTATTGGCTAGCTACTCTGTATATTGGTCTCTTTTCTGGTTCTTTTTATCAGTTCATTAAAATTTTCCCAAATGTTTTTGAGTTCCTCAAAGAAATAATTTCTTATAACACAATAATATTTCCTTCTAAAATATATAGAGAATTGACTCAAACCATTCTCTAATTGATAAATGGTCAAAGGATAGGAACAATTTTCAGATGAAGAAATTAAAACCATTTCTAATCACATGAAAAATGCTCTAAATCACTATTAATCAGAGAAATGCAAATCAAAACAATTCCAAGATATTTCTACACACCTCTCAGATTGCTTAAGTTCACAGGAAAAGATAATGATGAATGTTGGAGGGGATGTGGAAAAACTGGGACACTAATACATTGTTGGTGGAGTTGTGAAGTGATCCAACCATTCTGGAGAACAAATGCCCGAAAGTCTATCAAAATGTACATACTCTTTGATCAAGCAGTGTCTTTATCGGGCCTGTATCCCAAAGACCTCATAAAGGAGGGAAAGGGACCCACATGTGCAAAAATGTTTGTGGCGGCCCTTTATATAGTGGCAAAAAACTGGAAACTGAGTGACTGCCCATCAGTTGGAGAATGTCTGAATAAGTTATAATATGTGAATGTTATAGAATATTATTGTTCTATAAGAAATGATTTCAGAAAGGCCTGGGGAGACTTACATGAACTGATGCCGAGTGAAGTAAATAGAAGCAAGAGAAGAACATTGTACAAGGCAACAACAACCTGCCATGATCAATGCTGATGGATCTGGCTCATTTCAATAATGAGATGATTCAGGTCAATTACAATAGACTTGTGATGAAAAGTGCCATCCACATCCAGAGAGAGAATTATAGAGGTTGAATGTGGATCGCAACATAGCATTTTTACTCTTTTTGTTGTTCTTTGTTTGCTTGTTTTTTCTTTCTCATTTTTTCCTTTTTGATCTGATTTTTCTTGTGCAGCACGATAATTGTGGAAATATGTATAGAAGAATTGTACATGTTTAACATATATTGGATTATTTGCTGTCTAAGGGAGGGGATAGGGAGAAAGGAGGAAGAAAAAAATTGGAACACAAGGTTTTGCAAGGGTGAATATTGAAAACTATTTATGCATGTATTTTGAAAAGAAAGAGCTAAAAAATAATATCTCATTACATTCATATACAGAGATGAAAGCTTGCATTTATAGAGCTTACAACTTGCAAAGCATCTGGCACGTGTTATGTCATCTGTTCCTCACAGCAACCTGGGAGGTAGGTGCTTTGATTAGTCCCATTTTACAGATGAGGCATCGCTAAAATAGATCACAGTTTATTCAGCCATGCTCCAACCAATCAGTATCCTTCTTGCTTCTAGTTCTTTGATAAAAGAAAAAGGCTGCTATGTATGAAAATGGAATTGCACAAGGGACCTTTTATTGTCTATAACTTTGGCGAAGATAGGGATTATTAGGTCAAAGGATAATTATTTTCGCCAACATTTCCAGAATGGCTGGGCCAGTTCATAGCTCCACCAATAATGTATCAGTTTGCCTTTCTTCCCATAGCTGACTATGGGAAGTCCAACACTGACTGTATTTATTTTTACCTTACCCGCCAGCTTGCTGCCATCCTCTCCTTTTGCAGAGGAGGAAGCCGAGGGCCACAGGCTTAAATCTGAACCAGAGCCCATGTGTCCTGACTCTCAGGTTAGACCTTTTTTTTACTGTGCTTTGTAGAACCTAAATGAGAGACAGTTGAGCTGCCAGGACCACAGAGAGTCAGGGCTGGTTTTCCCAGGAGACCAGAACAGTGGGACTCACCTGTAAGGGCCGGGGGCCGGGAGAGGAGCATTACAATACTCCTGACTTAGATTTTGGAGGCAGTTGGTATCACTGCCCACACGGAGAACGGCAATGTCTCTTTCCTCACATGGGTAAAAGTCAGGAGACAGCTTCAAGGTCATGTAGTAAAAGTTTGTTGGCAGGTTGGTGTAGGAGGGGATCTCGGCTGCAGTTTTAGGGTTCTGGAAATTCTTGGTGGCTACAAGTAGGAGAGAAGGGGGGACCTTAGCAAGTCCCAGGATTGGCCCCGATCTAGTTATGGGAGACCCTCATTCCTTCTCACTTGGACCCTCTATCAAGTACCCTTTTCTAGAGGCTAGATTAAGTAGGACTCAGTCACTGTGATAATCCCCTCATTGCCATTGGATGTTTTGACTTTAAGATGCCCTCCCACATAGAAATTGTTTTGGGTTATTTAAGGAGGAGAGAATGAATCCCTAATGATTGAATTTCTGACTTAAAAAAGTTGGGGCCTGAGGCCGTCCTCTGGTGGGCATCTGTCTACGTCACCTTCCGGTAAGACCCAGCCAGTGCTGGGAGAATCCGCCTTCCCCCCCTCCCCAGCCCACCAGACGCACCGTTGCTGAAAGCTACCACCAGCCAGATGGCATCTGTTGAGTTGGCGTGCTCTGTGAAGACGCATCTGGGTTGATCCAGGGAGAAGGTGGTGGAAGTGACCTTCCCTTCAAGGGCCTGGGAGGAGATCTGGGGAGTGTACAGGATCTGATCTGCAGAAAACCAGAGCGGGGGGAGGGGACTCTGGGGGATGCTCCCAACCAAGGGATCTGGACCCAGCCCTTCCCAACTCCAGGCCCAGTGCCTCATCCATGACACCACAGGGCCTCCCTGGTGGGCTCCTCGGTGCCATCTCCTTTGGGCTGGGTAGGCTCGGGATCAGGGTTTCGATCCTGTCACCCCCTGGGCCATCAACCACAAAATGAGGGATAGGTCCTTTCCAGCTTGGCCCCTAACCCTTTGAACCCCAGACCACCTCAACCATATTTGTGCCTCATCTCCCCCTCCCCACCCCACCCCCCCAGCTTCCTGCTTCCTGCCTCAAACTCAGACCTGGGAAAGCTTAAAAAGGCCAAGATCTCCCACTGCCTCCTGGGCCATCTCCAGGCAGCTTGGTCTCTATCTGGCCAGTGGACCCGGATGGAAAAGACTCGGAGGGAAAAGCGAGGCCGATGACCTTGCCCAGCCTCCCTCACTTCAGTCCAACCCATTCTCACGTCCTGGCGTCCCCTTCCCGATGTCACAACAGCAGGACAAACAACCACATTCCCTCTGTCCAGAGGAGAGAGTTCTGCTTCAGCACTCACCGGCAGGGACAGCTCCTCAGTGGGATTCCACAGCCCTGCCCTCCTTAGGACACGCGTGGGACTCCCACCCACAGGGGGACCATCTCCTCTCCTCCGGCCTAACCAAACTGCGGTGCTCAGGAAAGGCGGCTGCCGGCCAGCATCTCCCCATCAACACTGGCATTTCTACGGCATGTGTACGGGGCCAGCTCATTTAATTATAGCTAAGGTGCATCTCGCGCCCGCTGTGTGCTGAGTGCTTTCCAGGTATTATCTCTGTGGACACTCACAATGACCTCTGGGAGAGAAGGGACGTTATTACCCCCATTTTACAGGCAAACAGGAGAAGTGACTTCCCAGAAGAGTCAAGTGTCTGAGGTTAGATTCAAATTCAGTTCTTCATAAGTCCAGGTCTAGCCTTTCTTTAATTATTATGACTAATAATAAAATAAATAATATATAATATAACATGATATAATATGATATAATGCAATATAATACCATACAATATAATATAATGTAATATAATATATAATAAATGTAATTTAACATAATATATAATAAATATAATGTAATGTAATATAGTAAAAGATAATTAGTGCCTTAGTCCTAATATAACAAGAACCTAGAGCTGGAAGGAACCTTAAGGGCCATCAAATCTACCTCCTTCTACAGATACAGAAGCTGTCTCTCATCCTCTAATGTTTATTCTACTCTTTTCTCCTTGTTAGGGAGGACCCAAGTGAAAGGGTTGCTGATGGAGGGAGGAAGAAGAAGAGAGGCTGAGAGGGCCCCTCCTAATTTTATATAATATAATATAACATAATATAATATAATATATAATTCCTGTTCTATATAGCTGGGCAGCATGTACTTCTCGTGCCTTCCATAAATCTCAAGAGCCAGTGGACCATGGGGCACGCATGGGGCAGCCCAGGAATCAAACATTTATCAGCTCCAACAACTGGTCTTTCTTGTCCCTGTGACCCTCGGCCTACTTTCTCTCTTCATGGCTGATCTCAGGCACTTTGCAGCAAACACTTCGCAGGAAAAGATAGGATCTTGGATCTGGAAGGGACCTCAGAAGGCCGTCAGATCCAGCCCCCTCATACAGATGGGGAAACCGAGGCCAGGAAGTAAGGTGAGATTTGTCAAAGGTCACGCTGGTGGGCAGTGACCGAGACAGGACAATCCAGGAGGATGCATTTCAGAGACCCCAGACTCAAGGTATCCTAGGCTACCCGTGCGATGGAGACGGCATTTAGGAATAATTTGGTGTCGTAGAAGGAGCCCCAGAAGACTTGGGAGCTTGGGAGATAGTAGGTTTGGGGGTTGGGTTTTTTTTAATATTTTCATCTTTTCTTTCTCTATCACCTTCACTCTGAATATCCCCAGGATTGTGCCGGAGCCAGCTCAAACCGGTTCAGGCTAGCTGCTTATTCAGTGTTCAGTGCAAGCGGATATACCCCAGAAACTGCTTTCTTTAATGGTACAGATTAAGCTTAAAAGTGTATTGTGGGGGGGGAAGTGTATTGTGGAGACAACTAGATAGTAAAGTGGATAGAGCACTGGTCCTAGAGACAGGAGGACCTGAGTTCAAATCCAGCCTCGGACACTTACTGGGTGATCCTGGGAAGGTCATTAACCCCAATTACCTTCCCCTAGAAAAGTATATTTTGGATACATTTGGATACATTTTAGGAAGGGATACGCCCTTCCTAAGTCATCTACCTACCAAGTGACTCTCTTATAACAAAGATTTTTAAAGATTACCAAAAAGCAGCACTAAATTTGATATTGTGATATTCCACATCCATAATCCCCCACCTCTGCAAAGGAGGCAAGCAGGTGCATTTCTTTGATTCCCCTCCAGGGGACCTTGGATTCTAATCCCTGCTCTGCTTTTATCTCTGTGACCTTGATTGGGCAAGTCCCCACCATGTACAGTGAAGAAGTTGTAGCAGAGAATGTTTACATTCCTTCTGGCTCTCATAGGATGTGACTGAATGCGAACCTCATAAAACCTAGAACAGGTAAGAACCCCAAATCCAGCACAGCCTCATTTTTGGAACCGAGGCCCCAGAAACTGAGGCTAATGACTAGCAGGTGGCAGAGGCAGGATTTGAATCCACCTCTTTCAACTTAAAATCTAGTGTCTTTCTGCTGCCATAGGTTGTCTTATGTGGGCAGAAAGCATTAGCTCTTTTCTTCCAGATGGGAAGAAGGAATTTGTGCTTCAGGGGAACTCTCAGAAGAACACTAAATCTGGACCCCCCGGGATCTGGGTTGGAATACCTGTTCTGTTCTTGAGCAAATCCATTTCCTCAGTTTTCCCCTCTGTAAAATGAGAGGGTTGGACCAGAGGGCCTCAGTGTACTGTCCAGCTCTGGCTCTATTATCCTCTGAACCTCTCTAAGACTCAGTTTCCCCAACTGTGAAGTGAAGTATGAACGCTGATCTACCCTCCTTAGCACACCTGGCTTGTCTACAGAATTTTACAGACTACATGACCTCTGGGTCTAGAATCTTGACACACTTGACTTTGTTTACAGAATTTTACAGACTATGTGACCTCTGGGTCTAGAATCTTGACACACTTGACTGTTTACAGAATTTTACAGACTATGTGACCTCTGGGTCTAGAATCTTGACACACTTGACTGTTTACAGAATTTTACAGACTATGTGACCTCTGGGTCTAGAATCTCAGCACATAACTGGATTATCTACAGAATTTTACAGACTGTATGACCTCTGGGTCTAGAACCTTGACACCCCTGGCTTGTCTATAGGATTTTACAGATTACGTGACCTCTGGGTCTAGCTCCTTGACACACTTGACTTTGTCTACAGGATTTAATAGGCCACATGACCTCTGGGTCTAGAACCTCGACACCCTTAGCTTGTTTACAGAATTTTACAGACTAAGTGACCTCTGGGTCTAGAACCTCGACACCCCTGGGTTATTTACAGAATTTTACAGACTACGTGACCTCTGGGTCTAGAACCTCGACACCCCTGGGTTATTTACAGAATTTTACAGACTATGTGACCTCTGGGTCTAGAACCTCGACACCCCTGGGTTATTTACAGAATTTTACAGACTACGTGACCTCTGGGTCTAGAACCTCGACACCCCTGGGTTGTTTACAGAATTTTACAGGCCACATGACCTCTGGGCCTGGATCCTCAGCACACTTGGCTCATTTACAGAACGGTCCCATACAGGGATTAATTCAAACTGAACTCAGACAGGGCTTGTCCCCTGGGGGGGACCTATGTTATGGAGCTCCTGCATGGAAAAGAAAAACTAAAAATAATCTGTTTCCTTAAATACAGCTCCCCACCCCCGATGGCGCATTTATTTTTATAAGGTCATGTCTTCATAGCAGTTGAAAGTTTATAAGGCGCCTTGTGGGAAACAACCTTCGGGTTAAGTAGCACAAAAAGCATCCCCGTTTTGCAGGGGAGATACTGAGTTCCTCGTCCAGTCTCATTTTGTGAGTGTCAGAGCTCCGAGTCAGGGGCCGACTGAGGCCGGCAGGGTATCGGAGCCTCAGTCCCCGGGGGGAGCTCTCGGAGCCCCCGGCAGCAGCACCGGAGCCTCCGTCCCAGGTCCCAGCACACTCACCCAAGCCGGTCCCGGCGTGGCTGCCCATGAGCAGCAGAAGCAGCAAGAGGCGAGGGTCCTGGGCCCGTGCCCCGGCCATAGTGGGCAAGGCTCTGACGGCGGCTCCCGCGGGGGGGTGACGGCTGCTCCTGGCCGGGTCTTCGCCCATGGGAGGCAGGCTCAGTCCGCCTCGGCTCCTCATGTGGCTCCTAAGGCGCCCCCGGCCCCCTCCCCAACAGACAGACACACGCTGGGCCCGGAGGAACGGAGCCGGAGACAAGCTGGTCGGGCAGGTTGTCCGGCGGTCCGAGGCCAGAAAAACCTGTACGGAGCACTCCTTCCCTTCCTCCTCCACTGCAGGAGGGGTCTGAGAGAGGGCACTTGGGAGGGACCAGTATCAGACGGTGCCATCCGCCTCCCGGGGGAGGGCCCTCGCTTCCTTGGGGACCCCTGGATGCCCCCGCCCCTGGAGCCCAGCCCTCCTTCTGCACCTCCAGGAGGCCAGGGCCGGGCAGTGGTGGGCAGAGCCCCCCTCCCCTCCCCCTGGCCTCTGCCTTAGCCCAGCCTTCCTAACCCCAGGTTCACCTTCACCGGGCGTTACTGAAATTCCTGGACGCTGGCACCCAGGGCTCCGGGAGCGCTCCCTTTCACCTCCCACGATTGATCATTTCCTCTCGTCTGCCCGCCCCCACCCCGGCGCCCTCCTTGGCTGCTTCTCCGCAGCCTCTCAGGCCTGGAGCCTCTTCCCAAAGTTGCTCCACAAGCAATTATTAAGCACCTACTATGCGCCAAGCGCTCAGCTCTGGCCAGTACAGAGAAAGGCAAAACCTCGGGGAGCTCCTGTCCCAAAGGGAGATTGCCAGTAGCGGGAGCTGCAGGAGGAGCCGTTCTCATAAGTGAGAGACCTCGGGCAAGTCCCAAGGCTCACTTTCCTCACCTGTAAAATAGGGACTAGATGGCCTCTGGCGACCTTAGAATCTCATGTTCTTCAATGGGCTTTCACTATCACCCGGCTCATCACACAATCTGAGACCCTGTGCTCTCTCTCTCCGATACTGAGCTTGGTGGGTAAGGAACGCCATGGGGGGCTCTGCCCCCACCCTCCCCCGATGCTGCCCAGCCTGGCCAGGGTCTCCCCGGGAAAGCGCTCAGCTGACTCGCCAACTGCCTTTAAAACAGGATTCCCCAATGCAGGGAGGGACATCGGTGATGGCCCTTTGATACCAAGGGAAGAAAAGCTGGGAAATCTCAAATCCCCTGAGTCACCTCATCAGAGTCGGAGCAGCAAGAAAGGCCCCAAATCAAGGAGTCTGAATGTCCACCAGCTGCCAGATTCCCCAGGCATGAGTCAGCCCCATTCCCCAGGTCCTGGCTCCCCTCCCTCAATGCCTGCTTCTACCTCTTTCCCACCTTCTCTGTGTCTCTTTCTGTGTCTGTCTGTCTGTCTGTCTGTCTGTCTCTTTCTTTGTCTCTCTGTCTCTGTCTGTCTCTGTCTCTCTGTCTTTCTCTGTTTCTGTCTCTCTCTGTCTCTCTGTCTCTGTCTCTCTCTGTCTCTGTCTCTCTGTCTCTTTCTCTGTCTCTGTCTCTCTCTGTCTCTCTCTATCTCTGTCTCTCTTTCTCTGTCTCTCTGTCTCTCTCTGTCTCTGTCTCTCTCTTTCTCTGTCTTTGTCTCTCTCTCTCTGTCTCCGTCTCTCTCTATCTCTTTCTCTGTATCTCTCTCTCTGTCTCTCTTTCTCTGTCTCTCTCTGTCTCTGTCTCTCTCTTTCTCTGTCTTTGTCTCTCTCTCTGTCTCCGTCTCTCTCTATCTCTTTCTCTGTCTCTCTGTCTCTGTCTCTATCTCTTTCTCTGTCTCTCTGTCTCTGTCTCTTTCTCTGTCTCTCTGTCTCTGTCTGTCTGTCTCTCTCTGTCTATCTGTCTGTCTCTCTCTCCTCTCTCCTTTCTCTCTCCCCCTTCACTGTTCCCCCAGTCTCTCTCTGTTCCCCTCACTCTGTGTTCCTCTCTTTGTCTCTCTCCCACTTTCCCTTCCCCCTCCTCCCTTTCTATTCCTCCCCCCTCTCTCCCTTCCCCTTCTCTTCCCCTCTGTGTGTGTGTGTCCCTCTCTCTCTCCTCCCTCCCCCTCCCCCTCCCTCTCTCTTTGCTGCAATGTATGTTTTATTTCAAAACGAGTCTTGACAGCACTACATCAGAAATTCTGATTTTTGACACTCACCAAAATAATCAGTTGGAAAGCCTCCTTTTTGTGCCAAAGTGCAGAAATCACTTGGTCACACGGAAATCACCGAGAACTAGAGAGAAATATTATTACAAACTCTAAGACACATTATAGCAATAAAAAAAAAAAAATTCCCAGTGCTTACTGTAATATTGCCCAGTGCAGCTGCTCCATGGTAGCCTAGAAACAAATTGTTACCCAGGTAACATTTAAAATTCAGTCATCAAGTCTACATCATTGGGTTTGTTCAAATAATATCTTATTATTATGTGGTGATCAACTGCGATGCTTTAGCTCTTCTCAGTAATGCAGGGATCCAGGACGATTCCAAAACACATGGGATGGAAAATGGCATCCATGTCCAGAGAGAGAACCATGGAGATTGAATGTGGATCAAAGCATATTCTTTTTTTGTTTGGTTGGGTTTTTTTTCCCTTGTGGTTTTTTTCCCTTTTTTATAACATGAGAAATATGGAAATAAATTTAAAATGATTATCCACATATAACCGGTATGAGTTTGCTTGCTGTCTGGGGGAGAAGGCAGGGAAGGGAAGGAGGAAAAAAATGGAACCCCAAATCTTGCAAAAATGAATGTTGAGTGAGGCAATAGACTTGTGATGGATGGAGCCGTCTACATTCAGAGAGATGGAGGCTGAATGTGTAATTTCACCTTTTTTGATTTTGTTATTTGCTTGTTTTTTTTTTTCTTTCTCATTTTCCCCCCTTTTGATTTTTCTTTCACAGCATGATAAATGTGGAAATAGATTTAGAAGAATTGCACATGTTTAACCTAAAAAAAATATTGAAAACTATTTTTACATATAATTGGAAAAATAAAATACTATCGAGAAAAACAAATAAAAATCAAAAATGTTCCCATGACCCCCTTTTTCTTTCTTTCTTTTTTTGCTATCCTAGCCTTCCTTGCTCCCAAATTGTCCTCCTTTCCAAAATGACTAAGAAGAAAAATAGAAATTTTGCAAAAAAAAAAAAAGTGAAGCAAAATAAGTTCCCACATGTGCCTGATCTAAGAATGGCTGCCTCGTTCTATTCTCTGTCAGGAGATGGAGAGCGATATCCTGGAATCATGGCTGGGCTTTGCATTGGTAAGAGTCCTAAGTCTTTTGAAGTTGTTTGTCTTTGCAATATTATTGTTTTTGCATTCACTGTTCTCCCAGTTCTGATCACTTCATTCTGCATCAGTTCAAACAAGGCTTCCTGTGTTTCCACAAAACCACCTCTTTTGTTGTTGCTTCCGGCGCAATCCCCGGTCATGATTGGCTCAGCCATTCTCCAAGAGAGGGTCCCTCTTAGTTTCCATTTTTTACCAAAAGGGCTGCAATCATTTTTATGCATCTGGGTCTTTTTTCTCCCTTTTTTGAAGTTTTTAGGACATAGGCCCGGTATTGGTATCCGTGGGTCAAGGGGTATGCACAGGGTATTGAGAAATTGGACGCCCCTTTGCCAGTGAGACCCAGAGGACCCATTTCTACCAGCCCTGCCTGCAAAAGGCTTTGCAGAGCGCTGCTCAATTTGCTCAACCCTGTCCACAATGCATTAATGC
Organism: Antechinus flavipes; assembly: GCF_016432865.1. NCBI lineage: Eukaryota > Metazoa > Chordata > Mammalia > Dasyuromorphia > Dasyuridae > Antechinus > Antechinus flavipes. The sequence goes on from NC_067401.1 coordinate 16,020,550, forward strand.
ACTTGCTTGGCTAAGATTCTTCCAACTTTCGTCATTTCCCTTTCTGGCACTTTTGCTCATCTTATGGATGCAGATAAAGCCTCAATTACTCTAATTTGCATTTCCCTAATTATTAGTGACTTGGAACATTTTTGTATATGGTTGTTAGTTTGGATTTATTCCTTGAAAACTGCCCTTTGACCACATCGTGGAACGGCTCTTGTTCTTATAAATTTGATTCCGTTCCTTATCTACCTTGCACAGAAGACTTTTATCAGAAGCTTTCTGCAAAATGAAATGATTTCCTCCTGATTTTCACTGCACTGTTTGTTTATTCCACAATCCCCTCATTTTCACAGATCAGGAAACGAAGGCCCTGAAAAGTTATGGCATTTGCCTGAGTTGATACTGAAAATAGGTGATAGACATTGATTCCAGACTTTCTTCAATCTTCTTGTCCCTACAGGTCTTTCTAGACAGCTTCAATCATTCTTGGTTTTTTGTTTTTGTTTTTGACAAGGCAATTGGGGATAAGTGACTTGTCCAGGATCACGCAGCTAGTGTCAATTGTCTGAGACTGGATTTGAACTCGGGTCCTTCGGACTCCAAGACCAGTGCTCTATCCCCCGTGCCCCTAAGCTTCCTCAGATTCGGCTCACTTTGAGTCAGCAATCCCGATGCCTTTCTTCCAGGAGCACTTTAGCTTCCTCATGTCTTTTTGAGATCTATGTTGACTGCAAAGTTCCACTGGGCCTCCATATTGGCTACTTTAGATAGCTTCCCCTTCTTACTACTCAATGAATTTTTTAAATTCAGAATTAACTTTAGCCTTCTCTTCTGGACAGTTTTCTATCCCCCTTGGTTTATCTCTATACTTTTTGGAAGCTACTTCCCTCAAACTGAGGGCACCAGTTGGATTATATCCAACCATCTTCTGTATCTCTTAAAAATTCCAACTGAGTCGGCACTTTTTACCTTCAAGCTTCCCACTGTTTATTCTTAAGGAATCATTTTTTCTTTGTTGGTAAGAACTGGGTCCAGGAGAATGTTCCTTTATTATCTCGTTAGCCCTTAAAAAATATAATTTTTATTAATCTTTTATTTTTATATTGTCTGTGCTTCCCAACATATGGTCCCTTTTCCCTCTAGAGTTCCCTTATTTTAAAAAAATAATAATTTAAAATTTATATTTAAATTTTTAAATTAAATTTTTAAAAAACTTAGCAAATTAGGGGAAGGGGAGAAATCAGATGCACAAAGCTAATCAATGTAGCTAAAAGTTCAGTAGAATACAGTGTACCACCGTTACCATCCCCCACCTGCGTAAGGACATGTCTTCTTTGGGTCCAAGATGGGTCAGCACATCCAGCATTTCCTTTCCGTTGCTTTGGTGTCTGTTATTTTCCTGGTCCCGCTCACGTCTGTTCTCACAGCATAGTGACACTGCATTACGTTCACGTGCTGCAGATTGTTTAGTATTCTCCCTTGGATGGGCATCTATTTTGTTCCCAGATCTTTGCCTCCAGAGGGCTGCTATAAATATTTGGGTGTACGTGGAGCCCTTTAGGGGGCCATTCACCTCCTTGAGCCAGGCAAAGGGAACAGGAACTGGGCTGACTTTCTTAGGATTCCAAGCCGCTTTTCCACGGCTGCTCCCACACTTGCCATTTTGCTGAATGTTTCCCTAAGTTTTAACTTTTAAAGGATCATTAAGGCAAGCCAGTAGATTCCGAGCGGCCATGCTTTCGGTAATTAAAGACCTTTCCCCCGATAACTGTCGTTTCCCTGACTGCTTTTTTCTTCGGAGTGCGCTGCGATGACTTCCCCGACATCTTCATGCTCATCCCCTGCGTCCAAGCTCTTGCCAGACTGTTGGTTCTCTTTTTGCATCTCTCTAATTTTTCCCATCCTCCCCCTTGACGGTGCAGACCCTCACTCAGCACCCCTAAGAGAGGGTCCCCATCCCACCCCCAGCGACCGCCAAAGGCAGGTCCCGTCCGCAGTATTCTCCAGAGGCCCTTTGCTACCCCGACGATCCCAAACGAGACCCTCCGGCCTTCTTCACCCACCCGGAGTACTTCCAACACCCCAGCGGTGCCGTGGTCCTTTCCAGCTCCAGTTCTTCTCAAGCTGCACTGAGCCCACCCCAACCCCTTCCCTTTAAATACTGACCTCACACATCCTGGCACTCCCTGATATCACAGAGAAGGACAGAGGACCAGCTCCGGGGTCCATCACCTCCTCCTCAGGAGGCTGGGCCGGCTCCCTTCCCCCACCCACCTCCCGGAGTTTAGCCCCAGCTTCAGTTCTGGTTTTCCCACCTCTGGGGGTCAGCTGCAGACTCCGGCTACTTCTATGCCCTTGGATTAGACCAGGCACCCTGAGCCACGCTTTGTCTCCATTACCAAGTCCCAAAGCTGCTGATGGGCAGCCAGCCGTATGGCTCCCGGGGGGGAGACGGGCGGCGAGGATCAGGGGAATTTTAAAAAAGACAAGGAACATTTAAAATGCTCGTGGATGCTTAGGTTCTGAAGGCCCTTCTGGGCCCAGGTCTCACCTTCTTGCCTGCCTCCCTCACCGCAGACCTGGGCCCAGTCAGCCAGGCTCTGGCCATGAGGTTCTGTAACAACTCCCGGAAAGGCGTTTGCCCGAATGACACAGCCCGAGTGTGGCCATGTAGGGTAAGCAGATGGGAGCCCCCGACTCTCTGACCCTTCCCCCTGGACTTAAAGTGTTCCCCTCAGAGCTTCCTGCACTCCTCTCCACAGAGGGAAGATGCCAAGATCTCACAGCAAACTCCACCGTCCTCCAGCCGGCTCTTGGAATAAGCCAAGCTTGAGCCACGCTATGAAACGGCCAGAGGAGGTGCGGGCCGAGGAAAATCCCGACCAGCTTTTGGGGAGGGGAAAAGCGGCTGCTGGGGTCAGAGGGGCAGCTCAAGTGTCCCACCCGAGCAGCTGGCCTTCTGGGGCCCGCGCTTGTGGCGTTTCTGCTGAGACAACAGCACGGACGCAAGTAACGGAGCCACGTGCTTACAGGTATTCGGAGTTTATTGCAAGAAAAAAGTATAGAAATTCCTAAAACCAGCAGTGAGGTATGAAGGAAGAGCCGACCCAGAGCCCCCAGGACGGCTGGGCCGCTCGGACCTGCGGGCCCCAGCCGAGTGGAGCCAACCCCAGCCAGAAGACCGAACGGGTCTGCGTTAATCGAGGTAGCTGCATCTTTCGGACCCGCCAGACGACTACCCGGGCTCGCGGCCTCCTCTGCGGACAGATCGAGTCACATAAGTCACGATGTGCAAACGAGAAAAACTTCCAGGCATCCAGTGTAGCGAGACACCCCCGGTGTACGGCATCGGCGTCGTGGGGAAGGATCGAGACCTTAGGTAAAAACGCGCTCCGGGCTCTTGGTCACAGACCGGCCCCCAAGCGCGTTATTGCTCCAGACGGGGCGAGGGACGAGACGGGGACATAAGGCGGTGTGAGCTAGAGAGCTTGAGTGGGTCCCCGGGGGCAGAGCCCCAAGAGACCGCAAGGCCCCGGCTGGCGGCTCCGTCCTGGGGGCTCCCGGGCGCTACTGGTTGAGACAGTCCTCGGTCACACCCTGGGCAGCCAGCTCGGCCAGCACGTTGTCCAGGTAGTTGGGGTCGGGGTAGCCGTGGCCGGTCACGTTGTGGCCCATCTCGGTTTTGTGATGGATCTCGTTCCACACCACCGTGTCCGTCTCGCCCGTGGTGCTGGAGGTTCCCACCGTGAAGATCAGGCGCCTCTTCCAGGCCACCTTCAGGAGCTCCAAAACCTAGGCAAGAAGGAGGGAGCCGTGAGCCGAGGGCCCAAGCGCGTCACTCCCAGGGGAGGGGGGTGGGCAGAGCGCGTCCCAGCCTTCCGAGCGTGGCGGGAAGGACGCGGCCAGCCCAGTGTCCCCTCGGCGGGGGTCCCCTGCAGCCTCACAGACTTAGCTCCCAAGGGGCTTTTCTTCACCCCAGCACACGATGGGGGCCTCACAACAAGACTGCTGTTCCTCTTTTTACAAAAAAGGGAACCGAGGCTCAGAAATACGGTCAGAGCTGGCCTAGCATTTGGAGCAGAATCCACAATGGTTCTCACAAATATGTTCCCATGGAAAAGCCCAAGTTTCAGCCGGCCCGATTTTCAATGAAGAGAAAAAAGGTCTCGGGGGACTCGGGGAAGCCGGGCACCCCAACGGGCCCCACAAAGGCAGGGGCTTGTTTTTATGTGAACCTTTTACCACCCCCAATGCCCGGTTCTACACACAGTAGGAACCTGGGACAGATTTGCTGGAATGAGCAGTTCCTAGTTCTCTCTCCCAATTAATTCTCCCAAGCCCAAGTTCAGTTTAAAGAGACAGAGGCTAAAACATTCTTCAGATGTGTCGTTAAAATGTGACCCGGGGACAGCTAGGGGGCGCAGTGGTTAGAGCCCCAGCCCTGAAGTCAGGAGGACCCGAGTTCAAATCTGCCCTTAGACACTTAACACTGACTAGTTGTGGGACCCTGGGCAAGTCACTGAACCCCAATTACCTCAGCAAAAAATAAACGAAAATAAAATAAAATAAAATAAAATGTGACCCAATCTGGGATAATTATGTAAAGTGCTCTACTGAATGTCATTGCTATTGTTTAAAGTCCCACCCCCGGCTCAGTGACCAACACTAGAACATCTCCTCTCACCCTGATGGGGTCAGGAGGCCCCTCTCTCTGGATGAATGGAGGGCAGGGTACAGGACATCCATGACCCAGTGCCCAGTATTCCATGCTAACCACTGAACAAACCAATGGAGGCTGCTCACGATTAAAACCCAGGAAAGCCAAAAGGCCGAAACCTAACCTCAAACTTTTAAAGGGAAAGAATAAAAAGAAATCTACTGCAGGAAGGATTCCCGGACGATGCTCCCATTCTAGGTGGCCCCAGCAGAGGGCGTGCTGGGCCCAGCTCTGGGCCTCCCTCCATCCCCTGGAACGTCTCTAAGACGGGGTGATAGAGGCGCACGCCGCCGGCCTCCTGGGAGAATCTCACTGCACCTGCCTCAGTTGTGGAACCCAAACAAGCGCCCCATTTTCCTGAGGGGCACCAAGGCCCGTGAGCCGGCCAGGCAGACCCAGGTCTGTGTTCTCCGGGCCCGGCCGCTCCACATCCTAAATGCACAAGAGGACGCCTTTCGTTACCTTTCGGCCCTGGGCGTTGTCAGGCAGGTAGCAGTGGCGGGGAAAGCCCCTGGCTGTGAACGGCTTCCCTGGGTTCGGATGCTCGGGGCCCTGCAACAAGAAAACAGAGCTGCAGCCTGCACCCCTGCGGAGCGGTTCTATCTCCTCCCACACCCAGGGACGGACCGGCCGCCGGGACATCTTAACCCGAGCCGCGGACTCACTCGCCTCCTGGCCGCCGGTGCCCGTTTCTCTCAGCGAGCAGGGGAGGGCGGCCAGGCAGCGCCCGAGCCGGAGCGGAGACCCCAAAGCTCCCGAGGACCCCAGGGAGCCAACAGGTCCTAGCCACGCTACCTGAATTCCTCGAGGGATGTTGTAAATGATCTCTATCGTCCCACAGTCTTCGTGGCCGGGGAGGGAGGCCTTGAACACGGCAAACTCCATCTTCCCTTTGGGCTGAGTTCCAGTTTTCTCCCCATAGATCGTTTTACAGGAAGGGCACTGAAGGCTTCCGTCCTACGGCAAATCAGCCACAGAGCCGCCGTTACTCACTGAACCACGGGAGGTGACCGTGGTTCTGGCCCAGCCCCGACCCCTGGACACACAGCAAGGGCCAAGGTCTTTGGGGTCACCTGGGGTCTCTGGGAATGAAGCCCTGGTCTTAACTCCCAATCCTGGGATCCTGACCTTCTTTGGGGGGAACTGGGCAGAGCCAGACAAAGGCCCCGGAGCCCCAGCAGTTGTGGGCTCCGTGCCTGCCCTCTGAAACGTGGGCAGTGGGACGGGCCGGCAGGGCCCAGGCGCACCTTGTTGCCGGTCTGGTACATGGCCAGCATGCAGAGCAGGTGAAAGGCGTGGCTGCACCGGGTGAGCCGCCCCACGGCGTCGGGCCCGATCTTCTTGCTCTCAATCACGTCGCCGTAGCCGGAAGGGGTGGACAGCTTCTCCATACAGATGATGCAGTCCTGCGGACAGACCAGGAAGGAGAGGAGGGGCAGTGAGGGCCGCTAACGTCCAGGCCAGGAGACGGCCGGTGGTTCACCCAAATCTGGACCGCAGCAGCTCTGAGCCTTTAACTTTCAGGGGAAAGGACCAGGTGCCCAGGAAAGGGAAACCAGCGCGAATTCAGCGAGAGGGGGAACAGTCCAACTCCCACGCGAAATGCTGGGATGCTAGAGGGGGCCGAGGAGCAGGGCATGGTCCACACGTGCTGCTGAGATGCAACCCATCTGGGGCTTCCTTTATACCGGGGCGGTTGGCCACTTCCTTGTCCAGCTCACTTTACAGATGAGGAAACTGAGGGACATAAGGCGAAGTGATTTGGCCAGGACCACCCAGCGAGGTCAGATTTAAACTCACAAGAGTCTGACTCCAGGCCCAGCACCAACTAGCTCCCCATACACACACAGCTGGCGCTTACTCAAGTGTCTCCCAGGAAACTTCCAATTAGGGTCAGGAGGGGGCCCCCAAGTTAGCTCCCAGTGACCGGAAACCCCGGTTCCTGCTGGGTCTATCCCTGGCCAGCACCCAGTAAGCACTCAGTACATGCCTTGTGGACCTGCCTCGCTAACTGGGGTGTCCCCGGGGCCTGGTTACACTGGGCAACCGCCCGACTTCCTTCGGTTTGCCAGCATCTGGGGGCTTAGTGCCATCTAGGTAAAGGAAGATAGTGGGGGGGAGGGAGGAAAGAGCCCTCCAGCCCCATGGGCATCCTCTGTGGGAATGGTCCAGGCCCGGACCAAGGGGGAGACCCAGGCCCGCGAAGACCCCACGCCGCCACTGCCACAAGCTGCCCCTGACGGACGGCTCACCTCATCAGGGGGCGTCTTCAGCTCCTCCGAGTAGTTCCTAAGCACCTGCTCAGGCTCCTGAGACGTCGTATCTGAAAAAAAGATCCGAGAGAAGAAGAGCACAAGGTTGCCTAAGGTCCACAGAGGGGGGAGGACTGAGGCCAGAGGGAGGAGAGCAAGTGAGAGAGGTCCAAGCTGCCAGGGGAAAAATATCAGTTAAAAGGAAGATGGGAGAAGGTTAATGGCCAACAAAGAGAAGAGAGACATTCCCAGAGGCCCCAGGCAGAACGGGCCAGAGAGCCGCCCTTTCCATGCACAAGACAAGGGCCACGACCGGCTTTCGGGGAACGCTCGGGTGGCGAGAAGAGAAGGCAGCAGCAGCTGAGAGCAGCCCCAAGCCCGCGCCCCGCTCAGCGCACCCCAGGCCTCTCCCGGGAGGAGACGCTGATGTCGGGGCCCACGCCCGGACTGCCCAGAGGGTGCCCCCCGCCCCGGGCCCTTCCTGGACCAGATCTTCTGCCCGAAGGCCCTCCTGCCATTCAACGTGGCTAGTGGCCAAGCTTCTGGATGGACTCGGGGATCGTCTACACTTTATTTTCAAGCCGAGTCCCTTTTCTCCTAGTCCCGTCCCCTAGGGCCCAGCAGCAAAAACCTAATCCCTCTTCACAGAGCAGCTTCTCCAGCACACAGAGACTGCGCTTCTTCCCCCTCCCTCTGCCCCACCTACATTCAAGAGGTTCTTCCGAGACTGGGTCTCTTCCCCATCCTCATCATTCCTGCGCTACAGACACACAACACGTAATCGCTGGCCCTCCTAAAGCGCAGGGTTTAGAACAAAGCAGGGGCGGCTGGCTGAGAACGAAGGCTGTGAGGGAGAGACTGAGTGGGGGGCTTGGATTACGCTGAGAGCCTGATTCCACTTCTCTAGCCCTGGTCTCAGAACCACCTAGACGGGCCCCGCCCAACCCTCTCTCCCAGGTTCAAGCAGCAAGTGAAAGGATGGACACAAGAAATCTCTGTAAGGTAACGTCTAAGTCGGGGTTACCACCAGGATAAAGAGAAAAGCCTGAAGGCTTAAGAAAGCTGATCAATGGGATGATCCACCACAATTCCATCCCACAATCCATTGCCCATTTCCTCCAGGAAAGGGCCGGCCTTGGGGGCAGAATAAGACCCTGGTCATGGCCAGCCTGGAAATTGGTTTGGCGAATTTTATACATTTGTTATAGGGGCCTGTATTCTCTTTTTTTGATCAGGAAGGAAATAAATGTGTTAATTAAACATAAAATTTTAAACAGTTAAAAAGCAACTGACTAGAGAATAAATGAATGAACTGGCAAGTAGGTCCTTAGGTAGAAAAAGTAAAGCCCGATGCCCCCCCCGTACAGCAGCTGGGGTACTAGAGGGAGGCCCGAGAATCTATGGGCCTGAATACTGAGCAAAGCACAGAAAGGAGCCTCCCAGAAGCATTCGCAGCACTGGGAGTCTAGGAACAAAAGCCAAAGGAAACCGGAAGAGGTTATAGATTAATGAAAACTTAATTGAAATTAAATAATTGAATCCAAGAATGGAACGGTACACGGGTGTTCCAAAAATGGCTGCAAAGCTAAGTTTTAAAAGAAGGACTGAAGACCGGGACCATAGATTTAGAACTAGAAGAAACTTGAGAGCCTCTGATCCACCCTCCTCATTTACCCAATGAGGAAAGCGTAGCCTAATTCCTCTTATTTTGAATTCAAAGCCTCTTACCTCTCCAGTGGTCCAGCCGGCCACATAAGAGTGACCCTGGCTGAAACGCCCTCCCCAACGCAGAAAGGCTTCTGGGAAGAAGCCACTGGTGGAAGGGGGCGGAAAGAGTCAAGAACATAAATGCCGAGTTTCCCTCAGACAAAAAGCAATCTTCGGGGAGATGGATCTCTTGCCCTAGGGAAGGTGCACTGTGAAAAACAAAGTCTTCCAGATTCTTGGGTCCCTAAAGGGCAGCAGAACAAGACCCAGCAGCTCCCCCAGGCTGAGCAAACAGGCAAGAATGAGACCTTATTGGAACCAACTGCCAGTCAATAATATTAACTCTGTCCCATTAACAATGAGTTCCTTGAAAATTCACCATCATTTCCGTTCCCTATTATTTATACTTCCTCTTAGGAGATTCTTGTTTTTCATCCTAAGCGGGAGGGGGAGGGGGGAAGCAATGCTTTGAGGAGTACCGATGGAACGTAAGCCCCTCGAAGGCAGGATCTCTGTATCGCTTGTGTTTGGAGCAGAAGCTTAAAGAAATAATTACTGAAAACAAAACAAAACTGAATTGTGAAATTATGACCGTATCTAGCCCCTCAAAAAGCTCCTTAGTAAAGAGAGGCAATCATGGGGAGAAAACAAAATTTTGAGTTATGTCAATACTTTTTTTTTTCTATTCTTTGTTATAAGAGATAATTCTCTGTGACATGGAGAGATATATGGGAAAATACAGCTAATGAAGAAAAATGAGTGATCTATAAAAATTTAAGTTTTTAAAATGTTTGGTAGGGGCTGGAATCTAGAGGATCTTCTCCTAGATAAACCCGTGGGCACCTGTCAAGGCAGACTCCGTCTGCTCCGTGCTGTGAGTCCATAATGACTTTTCTACCTGGGAGACAACTTAACTCCATTCATTTGGCAGGATCATGGGCTTTGCCTAGACTCCTCGTTCTAAAGATGAGCCACTGTGACCCAGGGAAGTTACGTGGCTTTACGAGGTGCCTCGGATAGCAATCGGCCGAGTTCTGATTGGAAGTTGGGTCGCCTGACTACAAGCCGGCACTCTGCCCACTGGCCCCCATCTAGTTCTTTAGTATAAAATAGTCTATTCTAAATTGATGATGCTTGTCATTCTAATTAGCCGTAATTTGGGGGCATTCTAAAGGCTCTAAGCCAATAACTCCTAAAGAAGACCAAGCAATAGAGCGAGCCCAGAGACTGAAGCACAAGAGCCCCACGGGCAACACTCTTCGGAATGACCTCTAACCTCTGGGGGACTTGGGAGCCGCCTCAGGACCGCCCTTAGTATTTCTAAAAGCAGCAAGCCCGCCCTCGAGAGGCTGGAGTCGAGGGGACCCACACTAGCTCCTTCCCACTCTCCTCTCCTCAGGACAACAGAATGGAAGTTGTGGCGGGCTGGGAGACGACTCTGGGCTACACCTTCCAGCTCCAGAGACCAAAAGGTAAAGCTGCTTCACTTGGGCCCAAATCCAGCCTCCCAGGGAGGTCTGGAGAACGGTGAAAAGCACTTTGGGTGGGGGGAGGTTTTTGTCCTCAGCCATAAAACTGATGGGGAAACTGAGCCCAGAAAGGGCAGCTCAAGGACACGTGGCATCCCTGGGGATGTATTCTGAACCAGGTGATGGAAGCTCAGAAATGATTTCTGAGGCTGATTCGATGACCAGGTCGGGCCCCCAGCAGACAGCATCCTTTCTCCCCATTCAGAGATCCAAGCTGTAGTTTTTTTCTGATGGAAAAGGGGGGAAAATGTACCAATTGTTTCTAAGCTACCGTTGAGTATTTTATCCATTTTGTGTATTTGTGTACGGGTTCCTGGGAATTCTCTCCGCCTTCTGCATTTTCTGTGGGGGGGGAACAAAGGCTGTCCCTATATCCAGCATGCACTTGCTGCCTCCCTTATGTGTCTGTACAGGAAAGGGCCGGAAGCCCTGCTGCCTGTTGTTTGGTTGTTTGCAAGGCAACAAGGGTTAAGGGACTCGCCCAGGGTCCGACAGCTGGTACCTGCTAAGTGTCCGAGGCCAGACCGTAACTTTTGTTGTTCCTTTGCCTGTGGCTGCCTGTTAATGGCGACCTAAACACAAACGATACCTAGGACACATTACTTTCCTTGAGGACTGAGGTGCGGGCAAGCCATGGGGACATGTTAGCCACCACCAAGACCGTCTGTGTGACCCAGAGACTGCAGGGTTTAGTCAGGGAAAAGCCTCTAAGCGCTTATCAGGCACTGGGCAAAGCGCTGGGGACACAGAGAGGCAGATGCCGCCTTGGGGCCCTCTGAGAGCCCACGATATGTAAAGGCCACACACCAGCGACAGAAGGGACCTGAGGGGGATGGCACTGGTGGGGGGCAGGGGGAGAAGGGGGTAGGAAGAAGAGAGGGCAGCAGTGGGGTCTGGACTCAGTCCTTTTTATCAGATTAACTCTGCGCAGGATGTGGGGCAATGTCTTGGAGGCCAGGAGCTATGGCCCCACTCATCTCAGAACCACGGGACCCCAGCACAGGCCCGGCCCTCCCGGGGGCTCAGTCAGGTTCTAGCTGAGAGAATTCAGGCTCCAGAAGGACGAGTTTCTTAGCCACCTTTTGGGTGAGCCCCAGAAGGTCAGTCAGCTGCCCGTAAAGTTCTGGCTCTTCTGTGGCAAAGCCCGGCACTATGGGAGACTGCTGGCCTGCTGTACCCCAGGGGGCCCGGCACAAAGGCACAGAGCCAACAGTTTAACGACGTTTGGGTTTCTCCCGACTGAGAAATGAGAGTGCGGATTCAGCGTCTGTCTTGGGCTTTACAGTCTGGTGCCATGGCTACATGTTAGACTTGGGATCAGAGAGACCCAGGTTCAAATTCTGTCTGACAGTTCTTAGCCATTTTGCTCTCTGAAATGGGCCCAGCAGCATCTGCTTCAGAGAGCTGCTAGTCGGCAGGTCTTGTGCGCCAGTCACGATGCTCCTGATTTCCATCATTATTCTCCATTTCCCTCCTAAGTGTTTTTTTAAACGACAGTGGCAGAAACACTTGGATCTTAGGTCAGGATCCAAAGGGACCTCAGACCACCCGGCCCAGCCCCTTCCTTCTCTCGGGGCCGAGGCAGAGAAATCCCGCCCAAGTCCCAGAGCTCGGAGAGGCTTAGGACACAGCCGGCCCCTGCCTCTCGACCCTGTTTCTTCCCCTTGAACCCCAGGGAGCTAAGAATGGCTCCCAAATTTAAGCCAAGAGGTTTCCGGGGAGTCGGGCTGAATGTCTCATTCGATGGGCCCTCCCTAACACAGATGAGCGACCATTACTCGTGCCCGCAATGCTGGGGGGGAGGGGGTAGTGTCCCGAGGCCGTCTCTCGGGCAGTGCAGGAGATTCACGGAAGGGGCAACATGTGCCCGGCCGTCCCCTTCAGGCTCCCTGCAAAAACTTCCGCTCAATCACCGCTACGTCACTCAGGGGACAAGGCTGCTCCCGCACGGCCCCCACGGCCCCCTCCCCACTCCCTAGAAAAAGCTGAGACAGGGGCTCACGGCACAGAGGCAGCTGAGCCCGGGGCCGGAAACCGCTCGTGGGGGAGGAGCAGCCGGACTCGGCCGCAGACCCCGAGGAGGCCGAGAGGAGGAGGGCGCGCGAGGCCGCGGAGACGAGAGAGGAGCTGCGTAAGCAGAGACAGGAGGAGACGGGGAGCGCGGGTGAACAGCAACTACCTTTCACGGACCCTTTCCTCAGTCTCTTGACTGAGCTGTGATTTTTAGTGGGCATACAGGAGGCAGGAGGGCTGGCAGGCTGTGGTGCGCGAGTAAGACACACGGGGAGTCCGATGGCTGACATCAGAACACTCGTCATGCCTATACGGGGTGGGGGTGGGGTGGGGGTGAAGGCAAACATGCAGACAGGGAGAAACAGGGGGAGAAACAATAAAAGGAATCAATTAAGCAAGTAAAAGTAAAAGCCCCCCCAGTCCCAAATCAAACCCGAGCCAAAGCCAGTGACCTCTGGGAGCCCCGACCCCCCCTGCCCACCAGGCCGGGGCCCGGCATTCCGAGAGCACAACCTGGGGCGGGGAAGGTGGGCGCGAGCCCCCCGATCCCCATCGTCACTTAGCGCCCAGCTCGTGCCGGCCCCCAGCCGGGACCGAGCCAGGGTCAGAGCAGCTTCGGCAGCGACTGCGGCAGCTTCACTGAGGACGGAGCGGTCAGAGACGACAGAAAGGAGGCAGGTTAGAAGCACGAGAGCCAGGGCAGCCTCGGCCGGGGCGGGACGCCCAGGACCCTCTGACCCGAGGCTTTCCTACGCCCCGACCCCCAACCACACTGGCCGGCCAGGGCAGGCGCAAACGGGAGGCCTTCCGGCCTTGAGAGACTGCCCCGCCCAGAACCTCCCACCCTCCAAAATCTCTGATTTCATTTGGGAAGGGGGGGGGGGGGCACAGGGCACGGAGACCACCGCCCCCAGAGGCCTGCGGACTGACCAGCACTCTCACCTTACCACTGCTCCCGGGTCGCCAGAGACGCCCGGACTTCAAAAGCTGTAGCAGCGGATCAAGCCCAGAGAGAGCACTAATTACTCTCCTGCTAATCCTGGGCTAAATGTGCGGGAACCGAACGCGGCCCCTCCACTATCCAGCCTTTCTCTTTCAGAAGGAGAATGGAGTCACCACAGATTGACGTGACCGAGACCGGCTAAGGGACCAAAGGCCCGGGACTCTAGACATCCGTGATTCCATCAGGGCTTCCTTGCTTTAATTTAATTAGAACTAATGAATGAAGAAGGCTCTCCCCGAGGAGGACTTGAGCAGCAAAAGAAAGAAAATTCAGAGGGGTCAGTGGGACCAGAAGCCTAAAATCAGGCCACAGGACAGGGGATAAAAGGTCAACAAGTCCCCACTGTCGTAGGGACCACACTCCCTCAGCCCCATCCCAGAGGTTCCCTACCTCCCTCAGCCTCCACTGCACCATCCCCCCAACTCTGCTTCAACTACTCCGTCCACTTGGGCCCCTTCTGTTCACCCACAGAACCCCCACCCTGGTTCGGGCCCTATTACCTTGGATTATGGGAAAAACCGAAGGGGGCAGCCCGCCTGCAGTCCCTCCCCCCTCCCCGGCCTGGCCAGGGAGTCCCTTGCTCAAGTCTGGGCCTCGGTTCTGGTTCCCGGACCAGCTTCTCGGTGAAATTGTGGCAGAACGGGCCCCAAGCGCCTGTGTTTGTGTGAAAAACACAACCCGGACACAAGCTTCCTTCCCAAGGCCCCTCCCAAACTCAGGAAGTCTATTAAAGACAAGAGCAAGGGCAATGGGCCGCTAGGGGCGCCACAGAGCACCAGGCCAGGAGCCAGGGACCCTCCTCTTCCCAAGTTCAAATCTGGCCTCAGACACTTAGCAGAGTGACCCCGGGCCGGTGCCTTTTGTAAAAGGAGCTGGACAGAGAAGGTGATGGGCAGCCCCCCAGTATCTTCGCTGAGAAACCCCAAACGGGGTCCCCAAGAGGTGGACACGACTGAACAACCAGGACACGTGGGGGTCGTAAGCCACTCTCCTCCCAACCCCCCACCCGCCCAGGCCCCAAGAACGGCCCGCACGGCTGTGAGCCCCATAGAGAGCCTCCTCCCTGGGTAGGGACGTCCGACCTGCAGCTCCCACTTCTCACGGGCTGTGGCTCCTCTGCCCCTCCTACTGAGAACTAAACAGTCAGAGCAGGAGGGCAGGGAGGCCCAGGGCCTGGTGGGCAGAGACCGGTTTTAGACACCCCTGCTGCTGCTGCTCCAAAAAAGGAAAAAAGTCAAGGGGGTGTTTTAGATTCGGAGCCCAGGCTGCCCCTTGTTTAAGTACTTGTCATTTAGCAAATATGTGACTTCACGGGGGTCCTCCCTGCCACCCTAGGCCAGACTTGATCCTTCTGCACACGCTCATGCCCGGGGTTGTGACCTTTGCTGCACATTGCATCCCTTCATCGCCGCCTCTGGTGCTGGATATGTTGGGGGGACCCCCCTTCTGTCAGTGTCTCCCCGGGTTTCCCCCAGAACGATGGAGGGGGCCGCTTGCCGGCCCCGTCCAGGGATCTCGGCCGCTTGTTCTCTGTCAGCTTTGCCAGCCTGGGCTCTCGCTGACCAAGGTTCTGCCCTCACACCTTTTCTCACCTCCGAATCTGGTCACATCCCTTCTCCTGTTGCACAGATTATCAGCTCAACCCTCTCCATCCTGAGTTTCCACATCCTCCAAAGCTCCCGGCCTCCCTCCCCTGGATCCGTGACCTCCCGAGTCCTCCTGAGGAGGCTCCTAATACCCTGTGTTCCCTCAGATTCTGAGTCTTAGAAAGAGCCCTGGCTGCGGATCAGGCTCCCATCCTGCTGCCGCCTCCTCTTCCTGTGGGACCCGACCCTCCCTGGGCCCCAGGTCATGTAAAATGAGGAGGTGGGCCCTTTGAACCTCAGACCACCTGGTCCAGGTTTGCGCCTCGTCCCGGGCTCGTCCATCTCTTGCCTCTAACCGAGCCCTGAGAAAGCTTGGCTCAGAAAGCCCAGCTCTCCGTCTCCGGCCGTCCTGATCTCTATCTGGCCCAGAGGGCTCTGGAGGGACGCTGGCCCTGCCCGGCCCCCTCCCTCCCTGCAGTCTGACTCACTCCCACCTCACGCGTCACCTCCCGGGAATCAGGGCCCTCTGAGCGCAGGACCAAGGACAACGGACGCCAGTCCTGGAGGACGGAGGCCTCCCACCTCCCAATCCCGCCCCCACAGAGCCTCGCGCCCTACAATCAGGTGCTCTGCTAAGAAGTGCAGGGAAAAAACAAAGGCTGCTGAAGACTGATTAATACGGGGCTAAGGAAGAAAGCTTACTGGGGGATTCCCGGGCAATCAAGAACTATGAGACCTTTTACTGAGCCCCAGTCTGTGATTAACAGAAGAGCTCGGCTGACAAAGAACACGTGTTCCCCGGCTGAGGACAGGCCGCCTCCCTCAGCTTCCTCCTGAGCGACATCACCTGGGAATACCAGATGACCACAGAGGTGAGCCCAGGAAAGAACCCAGAGGCCCCAGAAGCCCCCTCGGGCTCCAGCCCAGCCCTGCTGCCGGCCAAGATGGTTCCTGGTGCCCCTGAGACGCTCTCTGGCAGCCTCCTCATTACAAGCCCCTTGCTGCCCTCCATGAGGCCTCCTGGACATATAATAAGCGATTTATCAGCGAATTCTTATGAGGGAAAAAGGGAAAAGGTTCGCGGAGAATGTGGCCCCTGCCGGACTGGGCTTGTTGGGCTATAGCAAGGTCACGCCATCTCCCCGTGCTGATTTTTTCCAAGCTCTTGCCACATCTCCCAGATGGAAGCATTCCACTTTGTCCTGCGGAAGGGGAAGGGGCGGCATCCCACTCTGATCTCGCCCTCTGGCCCCAAGAACAGTCCGAGACTTGAGGTCACAACTGTTCAATTTCTCAAAAAGGAATCTTTTAAATACAAAATCCTTTAGGAAGAAGAAAACCGCCAACCCTTGATCTGGCTTTTGGAAGGTCACCCAGGGGCACGAACAGGGCCCCGGAGGTCACAGCGTAACGAAGAAGGGCTCAAACGCTCTCAGAGAGCCCTTGGGCTTCATCAAACCCCGAGAAGCCAGGTGCGCCCTCCCCCCCAGCACCCCGGAGCCTTACCTGCGAGGGCCTGCTGGACTTTGCTCGGCTTCGGCATCTGCACGGGCACGCTGGGGACGCTGGCAGGGGCACTCACGGAGGGGTTGTTGGGGACGCTGGCGGGGACGGTCACAGGGAGGCCTGGGAAGGAACTACTGGAGAAGGAAGAAAACAAGGAAAAGTCTGAGCGGGTCTTCCGTGGAATCAGAAGCAAACCATCCGGGCCCCACTCCGACACGTCCCGGCACCGGGACCAGGCAGCCCATGCGCCAGCGCAGGCCTTCCCGACTTTGCCGTCACCGCCTGAGGGGCTGGGCGAGACAAAGAAATCCGCCCTCCTCTGGGACCAAGACCAAGCGCTGCCTTCCTCAGGGCTATTTCCACCAGGGGCAGCCATCCCCTGCTCGGACGCTGGGAGGACAGGGAGAAAGCCGGGCCAGCAAACACCCGCTCAGACAAGCAAGAGAACAAAGCCCAGAGAGACCTGCCTGGAGGCTGGGAGCCAGGCTGACCCAATGCCGGACCCATAGCGGGTCGGGCCCGGCTCCCACCACCCCGGCGACGGCCGGAGAGCCTCAGTGTGCACGTGGAGAAGTTCTGTGAGACCGGATATTTATGAAGTGTCTCTGGCACTGTGGGGTGTGGGACAGAGGACAGATACACAGATTTAGAGAAGGCCCCTGCGCTCATAACTTAGGCTAATAAAGAATAAAGCGAGGAAATAATACTAGGGTTCCCCGGAAAGGACAGGTGTCGTGTAGGAGAGGAGAATGGCAGCTGAGGTCCGTTTAAAGGATGAGTAAAGGCAGGGAAATAGGGTGGTAAGAGACGGCAGACCTGGGGAAGGGAAAGGCAGTGGGGGGAGGGGGAGGAAGCCCAAGGGGGGAGTCCTAAGGGACGGCTCCAAAGCGGAATCATTCCTGATCCTGGACGGCCACTGTGTAGGGGCAACAGGGAACCCTGGAAGGGTCTGAACAGAACAGAGAAGTAAAGAGTGAACGTAGAAAAATGCTGGATCTGGAGTCAAGAGGCCCGGATTCAAATGAGGCTCCTTACTTAGGTAAACCACTCTTCTCTCTGGGTTTCCATCTTTCTGTGTGTAAATGCAAACTGTAAAATGTAGGAATTGGAGCCAAGAACTATGAAGTTCCCTCTAGCTCTAGAACTGTGAGCTCCAAGTCTGGAGGGAGAAGAAAATTCCAGGCAAAGTCCAGGCTGACCCCAATGAGAGACCAAGCCCAGGGAGGCAGGCCTGAGGCCTGAGGGACTCCGTTTGGATGGACCTTATCAAGTAAGAAAGGCAAAGAGAATCAAAGATCTCCAACTGGGAAACAAGGTTGCCCACTACCACCATTACGGTATTAAAAATGTTAGCTTTAGCAAAAAAAGAAAAAGAAAAAGAAATGGAAGGAATTAAGAATTGGTAACGAGGGAACAAAATCATCACTGTTTGCAGATGATACGATGCTATACTTAGTAAACCCTAGAGAATCAACTAAAAAACTACCAGAAACAATTAACCACCTTAGCAAAGTTGCAGGATACAAAATAAATCCACATAAATCATCGACATTTCTATAGGTTACCAACAAAGTCCAGGAGCAAGAGACAGAAATTCCATTTTAAATAACTGCAGATAATATATCCGGGAGTTTACCTGCCAAGATAAAGCCAGAATCTCTATGAGTACAATTACAAAATGTTTTGCCCACAAAGTTAGAGCTGAACAACTGGAAGAATATCAAGTGCTCATGGGTAGACTGAGCTAATAGAATAAAAATGACAATTCTGCCTAAATTAATCTCCTTATCCAATGCCATACCCATCAAACTGCCAAGAAGTTACTTTATAGAGCTAGAAAAAATAACAAAACTCTTCTGGAAGAACAAAAGGTCAAGAATTTCAAGGGAATTAATGAAAAAAAATGCAAATGAAGCTAGGCCGTGCCAGACCTAAAATTATATTACAGAGCAGTGGTCATCAAAACCATTTGGTATTGGCTAAGAAATAGAGTAGTTGATCAGTGGAATAGCTGAGGTTCTCAAGACACAAAAGTCAATGACTATAGTATCTAGTGTTTAATAGACCCAAAGACTCCAGCTTCTGGGATAAGAACTCACTATTTAACAAAAATTGCTGAGAAAATTAGAAAATGGTTCCGCAGAAATTAGGCACTGACCAACACTTAACACCCTACACCAAGATAAGGTTAAAATGGGTTCATATTTACACATAATGGGTGATATTATAAGTAAATCAGGAAAACATGAGATCGTTTATCTCTCAGAGCTATGAAGGGAGGAATTTATGGTCAAAGAACTAGAGAACATTATGAAAGGCAAAATAAATGAATCTGTTACATTAAATTAAAAAGTTCTGTACAAACAAAACCAACGCAGCTAAGATTAAAAGGGAAACAGTATCCTGGAGGGAAATTTTTATGTTCAAGGTCTCTGATAAAGGCCTCATTTCTAAAATATAGAAAGAACTGACTCAATTTTATAAAAATACTGATAAAGAGAGCATATGAATAAACAATTTTCAGATGAAATTAAAGGCATTTCTAGTAATATGAAAAAATGCTGTCACTACTGATTAGAGAAATGCAAATTAAGACAACTCTGAGGTCCCTTTAAAGGTCTCTCAGATTAAGATGACAGGAAAAGATAAAGATAAATATTGGAGGGGATATGAGGAAACTGGGACAGGGTGGTTAGAAAAGATGGGCTCTGCTCTCCGGAAGCTCAGTTCTGATGAGGGACACAACACATGCTGGAGCTTCAGCCATGAATCAGTTGGAAAGGTCTGGTCCTCAGAGTGCAAGGAATGGAAAAGCAGACGCCCTTTTTGGATGTCATTTCCCCTGACGAATCCCTATCAGCTGTGGGTTTTTTACATTGCATCCTGGACAGCTGGAGCTCCCGCAGAAACATGACGACGACGGGCTCTTGGGTCGGGTCTCGGGCTGTCTCCATCGGGGTCTGAGCTGTCGGCCATGTGCTGCCCCTGCTTCTGCTAAGCCGGCTTACGGGCCAGAAGCTGCTGTGGATAGCCGGCAGCTTCTCCAAAGGCCTCTCCAGATGACAGCCGAGGAGGGCCAGGGGTGGGACCGGGGCTGTGGGAGGTGCTACTCCTCCAGGCCTCCTCTGCTTCTCCGCCTGCTGGTGACGACTGGTCAGCAGCTGTCATGGGCAAGGCGGGTTCCTTCTCCTCAAGGACAGCTGCAAGGGCTGGAAGCGAGGCCACTGGTCTGGGGCTCTCCACTATTTCTGGGGCTCTTAGGTTCAGGACCTGGGCAGTCTTCGTCAAGGTCTGAGGGGAGACAGTGGTGAAGGATTTGTCTCCGGTCTCCGTCAGGCCCCTCCTGACCCCTCCCTCGGCCCACCTTGAGACTGAAGTGCGCCGGAGGGGAGGCAGGGTGCTAGGCAACAAGAGAGCCGTTGTGGAGCGAGGAATAACGAGATCTGGCAACTGACCCCAGAAACGTGGGCTGCAGGGGAGAGAGGATCTGACCTCCGAGCTGCCAAGCTAGGTAACCGGAAGGAGGCTGGGGAAGGCTGGATGGGGCCTCTGGGACCCGCTGCATCTGAGGGGCTTCCAGGTGGCACCAAGAAAGACTCCAAGGCGGGGTCCAGATTGGCCTTTTCCCACCATGGCAAATCCCGTCTCCCCTCATTAAATAATGCAAACCGAACCCCACTCCCTCAGTGGGGAGATTCCTTTCATGACACAAACTACTAGATTCATGCAGAATGGAGAGACCCTCCAGTGGGCCTCGTCCTGCTTCGAAGGAGCCTTTGTTCCTGCAGCTGTGACCTAGTATACATACAGGGGGACGCCCCCTTCCCCCAATCACTTCTGTCAATTATCACTGCTAAGAACAGAAGTGTGGGCAACGCTGTCAGGAACCTCCCTTATCCCAAACATTATTAGCGAGGGACTAGATGCAAACAGCCTTTGTTTTCCTGTTTCCCACCACTCCCTTCTTGAAGACACCTCTGGGACGCAGGGGCAAGAGTTTTAAAAGACCTTTTTTATCCTTGTTTTTCAAAAATCGAACAGACACCCCAGAGCATAGCATCTCTATGTGGTGGAAAACATGCACACATATGAATGTAACAACTGTCTACGGAACCAGACGCTGCAAAGCAGCGGTCCTCAGAACTGACAGAGGTTAAACTGGGAAGCAGACCGGGGAACAGACTAAATAAAGGACAGTCAGAAAGATTGGAACTCAATAGCCCAGTTTCAATAAACCAGAAAACACAAATCACTTAGGAAACAACTCCCCATTTGATAAAAATTGCTGAAAAATGCGAATGCCCAACTCCTTCCACCCAGATTCTAAATGCTTATGTGACTTTAATATCAAAGACTGCATCATTAAGAAATCAGAGAGAAACCGATCATTTAACTTTCACGGGTATAAGTAGGAGATGTATTTTTTATCAAACAAGGGAACAGAAGCATTTAAAAGGATAAAAAGATTTTAGAACAGAAATCTGAAAAGCTTTTGCACAAACAAAATTAAGTGTTCAAATGGGGGGAAAATCTTTGTATCAAATTTCTCTGATAACAGCTTAGTAACCAAGATATATTTAATCGATAGATAACAGATATATCTAAGAACAAAAGCCATTCCCCTCTAGACAAGTGAATAAAAGATAGGAAGACTTCTCCAAAAGAGAATGTAGTTATTATTGTTTTAAGTTGTTTTTCAATTTATTTCTGACTCTTCCTGACACCATTTTGATTTTCTTGGTAAAGAAGGCATTTCCTTCTCCAACTTATTCTACAGATGAGGAAACTGAGATATATAGAGTTAGGTGACTTGCCCAGGAACACACAGATAATAAGTGTCTGAGGTTGGATTTGAACTCAGGAAGATGAGTCTTCCTGACTCCAGATCCTGTACTCTATCCACTGTCACCTAGTACAAACTATTAATAACCATGCAAAGAATTGCTCTAAATCATTAATAATAAGGAAATGCTAATCTAAACAAATCGAGGGTTTCACCTTCCAGTCTGCAAATTAGTAAAAATAAAAAAAGACAAGAATAGTCAATGTTGAAAGACACTAGTGCATTGTTGGTGGAGCTATGAATTGATGGAAAGCAATTTGGAATTATGCAAATATAGTGGCTAAAATGTCCTTGTTGATTCCACTGCTAAGGATATGCTCCAAGGAGATCATTGATACTATGCATTTAGAGGCACTTTTTGCATTAGCAAGGAACTGGAAACAGAATAGGTATCCATCAGATGGGAAATACCTAAACAAACCATGGTGTGTGTGTGTGTGTGTGTGTGTGTGTGTGTGTGTGTGTGAGAGAGAGAGAGATGAGACAGAGACAGACAGATATAGAGACAGAGAGAGAGAGAGAAATGAGAGCTATGAGAGAGAAGAGAGAGAAGAGAGAGGAGAGAGAGAGAGAGAGAGAGAGAGAGAGAGAGAGAGAGAGAGAGAGAGAGGAGAAAGACAGAGACAGAGATAGAGGTAGACCAACAGACAGAGAGAGAGAGGGAAGGAAGGAAGATGGAAGGGAGAGAATGTGTATGTGTAATATTGTAATATAAGATATCATAAGATACAAGAAACGATAAATAAAATGAATATAGAGGACCACGGAAATATTCATACAAAAACATAGTGAATTAAGCAAAGCCAAGAAAACAATACATAATCAGAAAACAACAAAAAAATCAGAAGTGAGAGTTGCAAAATTACAAAGCTCGGCAGGAGTGGAAGGGCCATGAATGAGATACACTGAGATATAATCATCAGGCTGATTTTTTTTCACTCCTTTTCTGTATTTAAAAATACTACTTGCTATATGGCTTGTCTTTCTATTTTTAAAAAGAAGTAGTAGTTAATGGTGTCCTTACTCACTCTGGAGGAAATATGTCCTGAACTGTTCAGGTCATTGTTGCTTTCACCGACTCCCACTGTTCTGTCTCGTGATGAGACAGGTGTGGAACAAAGTAAAAAAAAAGGCCTCTGGGAGCAAAACTGTCAAGATGGAGCTGCTAAGTGGAGAGAACATTGACAAATTCACCATGTGATCGACCCTCTGTATTTCTTTTACATGGAACTATTTTAAGTAGAAATAGGAACTACTTTTATTGGCTGATTTTTATGATGGTGAGTAACAAATGTTCCAAAAGGGATTCCCCTTGGTTCTTTACGCCCTTGGAGTCCCGAGGTGAGTCTCCGACTCCTGAGCTCCAAAGTGACAGCAGTCTATGCCGGGGCTATTTGGGAAGCCCCTCTGCCGCCATCATTGTTCCTGGGGGCTGGGCCCAACAGCTGGAAACCCCAGAGGCAGGAAAGGAGAAAGGCGTCTCTCCAACAGAGAGGCACCGACAGAACCTCAACATTCGCAGCTTGGCCGCGTGGGACTCCAAAGGGCCTTCCGGGGAGAGGCGGGCGGTCAAATGCTCTGCTACGTCTGCTGGCTCTCCAGATGCCCACTCAGAGAGAAGGGCACAGGCCTAAAGCTGGAAGAAGGCTACTGAGGACCAAGAGTCCAGGTTCCTTCACTTTACAGGCAAGAAAACATGCCCACTAGAGACCTGCCCAAAGTCATCCAGATGGGCACCAGACTTCAGGCCCAGGCTCCTTCCGTGATATCCAGGGGCTGCTAAGTAAACAAGACAAGCGAGCGGTCTACCCGCCAATGAGCCTCTGGGGAGCTCAAGCTAAGTCATTTCCAAATGACTCTCTCATTACTCACCTGTGCAAGTTTTGCAAGCACTTAATGAAGGCCGTTAGACCTCTATTCCCTTTATCCTAAGGCGGGTTTTGCGCACAGCCCAGAGACACACAGAAGCCAAGTTCCGCGTCAGAAACAGTGGCTCAAAGGTGAAACACTCAGCCTCAATCCCGGCCTTTCTCAACAGAACTGGCTTTCCTCCTATTGGTTAGTTCATAGTAACAATTATTAAAAACAAAACAAAACCGCACAGAAAGACAGACAAAAAGACCAAAAGAAAGAAGGAAGGAGCAAAAGTCAGCTGTCAGCTGCCAGACCAAGCGGGAGCTGCGAAGGCCAGGTGTGCCAGTTACGGAAGTGGGCATCCGGACCCCTCCCAATGGGACTCCTCCTCCTCTGCCCAGAACTGAGGTCACCGTCAGTGCCAGGTTACCTAATCCCATGTGGAATCTCTTAATGCCCCGAAAGCTGGCTCCCGCGATCGGGAACGCCACCTCCCAGGTACACAAGGAGGAGACTCCAAAGCACCCCCCCCTCCCCAGGCCCTGTAAGCTAAAAAGATCCGTTGCTTGGAGAAAGAAAAACAACAAACTATTCTCACCCCAAAGAATGCAGACAATTCGAGAGGGAGAGAATGGGAAGGCTCTGGGAAGAAAGGAGGAGGGATCCCAGGCCCAAGCAGAGGGCCCTGGCTCGCACCCACGAGTGCTTGTAAGGTCCAAGTGACTGGTGATTTCTGTTCCTTCTGCAAAGGGAAGCACGGCCTTCCCAGCAGTTCGGAGCCTCAGAGTCTGAGGCCTGTGGAATCAGGGAAGTTAAGAGCCTCAGATCACCCTCACCCTCTAAAGAGCCCCGATTCAAACCTATTCCTGGGGAGGGGGAGATAAACACGCCAGGGACTGGCTGCCTGCACCCCAAAAGTCCCCTCCATGGCCGCGGCTCTGGATGTCCCAGCTCTAGACACTCATTTAGAGGCTAAACATAAGCAAATTTCCCATGGCCTGGGAAATTAAATTCAGCCAGGAGTTAATAACTAACCAAGAAGAATGTGTTGGTTCACTAGGGATGAGGATGAGGAGGAGGACTCCCGGCCCCCACCCCCAAAGCAGCAGCAAGGGCCGCATCCAGGCCTCCGGCCGCTCCCCGTTTCAAGACTTATGGCCTGAAGCCACTCCTGGGGACTGAGGGGAAGCAAAGAGGAAAAAGTGGCCCCTGCGCTCAGGGCCCTCGGGGGAAGGGCCGGATTACCGCCTTGAACTTGGGGCCACAACCCCAGCAGAGGAGCCTTTGAGGAAACTTGGGGAAGGCCGAGATTTTCCAAAGGAAATCCAGAAGCCCCCCTCGGGGTGGGAAGCGATACTGGTTGTCGAACAACTGAGGGGTCTTGCTGGTTTTAACTACAACATCTTGAGTGATGAAGCCTGCAGATTCTCAGATGCACCGAGGAGGAAAACTGCCCCGAGAGCTCCCCGGGCTCCAGAAGCATGACCCAGACTCTGCCCTCGGACCCGGGGCCCGAGGTCCCGTCAAACAGCCCAACCTCGACGCCAACAACCTGTCCCTCCGTTCTCCTGAGCCCCCTACAGGAGAGGCGGGCTGGGGTCTCCACAGCACCCGTGACGCTGCTTCCTTCACGCTTCTGGTTCCCTGCCCCTTCATGTCCTCCTAAGCCTCTTCTTCATCTTCCCTGCCCCCCTCAGGCCCTCCGTGGTCCCCATCTCTGACCCTCTGCCAATCATCGACTCGATACCACAACAAACTCATGCTCTCAAGTCAAACTGCTCTCACTGCTGAAGAACTTGGACTCTCCCTTGACATAGAACTGCAGGATTACATCGTCTCCCACCAAGGAGTCGGCCCCAAATTTCCCTTCCGCAAGGCCCGCCCCATCCCCTCTCAGCAGATGTCCTCCAAGTCTGCCCCGGTCTTCCGGAAGCCCACTAATTCCTTCACTCACACATCCCCACCCCACCCCCAAAAAAGTAAACAACTCAATATTGACCATCAATAAAATCAACCAAATTTGCTCAGGACTATTTATCCTTAAATCAATCTCCTGATAAAAAGTAATCATTGTGGGGCAGCCAGGGGGCGCAGTAGATAGAGCCCCAGTCCTGCAGTCAGAAGGACCTGAGTTCAAATTTGACTTCAGACACTTAACACTTCCTGGCTGTGTGACCCTGGCCAAGTCACTTAACCCCAATTGTCTCAGAGGGAAAAAAAAGTAATCATTGTCTCCCTCCCTCCAGGTGCACGAGTTGATACTTGGCTCACTGTGTTCCCTTTTTCTCCTCAAGGGTCCAGGTCTGACTTTGCCTCCCTTAAGTTCCATTATTTCTAAGCCTTG
Source organism: Antechinus flavipes (assembly GCF_016432865.1). Lineage (NCBI taxonomy): Eukaryota > Metazoa > Chordata > Mammalia > Dasyuromorphia > Dasyuridae > Antechinus > Antechinus flavipes. Next base: position 16,045,889 of record NC_067401.1, read on the forward strand.
TCGGGATGATGCATTTGGAGACTCCCCTCTCCCTCTGGGCTACTGGACCAAAGTCGTCCAGGGGGCCCGTGCTGCGGGACCCCCTCGGAAGTGACCAAAATCACAGAAGCGTTCTCTTTGAATACGCTCAGCCCGAGTCCCCGGGACTGCCTCTCGGCAACTCCAGGGAACACGTCATTACCATCTGCCCAGGTTTCTCTGCAAACCTTATAAAACATTTAACCATCCATCTACTGATGGACATTGGGGGGGAGGGGTTTGTGGGGTGAAAGTGCATTTGGGCTGAATGTGAACACATGCGTACGTGTATGATACGTGTGTGATACATGTGTGAACGTGTGCGATACGTGTGTGAGCGTGTCCAACTGAAGTGAAAATCGTTACCACTTTTTGTTTTTTATAATACTTCCAAGGTATATTTTCCAAAGGAATAATAATGGTAACAATAAGAGTGAGCATTTACACAGCACTCTGAATAATGTTAATTCCTCTCACATTAGAATGCGGGTGCTTTTTAGGAGCCCCGTTTTACAGATGAGAACACTGAGATACAGAGGTCAAGTTCTAAGTTCCGGTAAAATAGTCAATCAACGTCCGAATCATTACGAAAGTGCGGATCACTTTGGGTCACTTTTACTGTCTGCTTCCCGGCTGATCTCCCAAGTGGACTCTGCAAGTTTGCAAATTCAGCAGGGAAGAAAGAAAGGACTTCTCCCTCTTCTCTTGACCTTGCACTGGCTAACTGGATAGCTATTGGATAGCTGCGCCCATGTGACAAATGGAAGCCGGCACCCTCCCGGACTGTTTTTATGAGGCCTTCGGCTTAGGACCTGAACTTTCTTCAAGCACATGCTCACTCCTGACCCAGGGCAGACCGAGAATGATGCTGGGCCTTTTTCACAACTTCTCAGATATCAGAGCTGTCCCATTTCCATCTGCCATCCGTGCCTTAAATTGCTTTCCAATATGATGTTTTTCTTTTAATTTTATTTTAATTCATTTTTAATTTTACTTTCTGTTGTACAGAAATGTTTTATTTTCATAGGATCAAACACATCTATCATCTCTATTAACTCTATCTACCAAATTAAAAAAAAAAAAATCCGCCTTCCAAAAATGAGATATTTCATTTTTTTTCTCATTTTTTTTTAAAGAGTTATTTTGGAGCTGTGTGACCCTGGGCAAGTCACTTAACCCCAATTGCCTCAAGGGGAAAAAAGTTATTTTGGACGATAGTTTAAGTCCTTCAGCCGGAATTCTTTGTATATCTCTTCCTTGGGGGTCCTTGGACACATTTGTGCCTGTATGTTTTTAATAAGAAGAATCATTGCTAGGATTTATATGATGCCTACTGTGTGCTGGGCACTGTGCAAAAAGCTTTATAATTATACCTCATTTGCTCTTCACAATAACCTCATCAAGTAAGGGCTGTTACGACTGCCATCCTACAGATGAGTAAACTGAGGCAGAGAAGGAATTTCCCCAAGTCATAGCTTGTTCAGTATGTGAGAACATGAAGCTCACTGACTTTGCCAATTTCTCCAAAGGGGCACTTGAACTTCAAAGCCTCAGTTTCCCCACATGACACCATTAGGGACAGGAACATGTGCAGGACAACTGGTTCTGAAGGTATCTCAGAGCTCCAGACCCAGTAGGGGTTAATCTGGGGGTGGGGGCTGGGGGGGGGGGCAGCTGAGCTGGCCTCTAGGGGAATCAGGGGCCTCCTCCATGAAGCCTCAGAGCCTCTTCTCCCCGGTGGCCAAGGTCAGGCCCCGGAGCACTAGAAGCCACACTAGCTGTGGCTCAGGAAAGCTCCCTGAGCGGCGCTGTCCCCCCTCAGAGCAGCTGTGCTCCATGCCGGGAGCATGTTCCCTCAACTCTCAGAGACCCAGCCCAGCAACACCTCCTGGGAAGGCTTCATGCTGAATGCTGGCGCTCCCTCTCCCAAGTTACCCTGTAGAGCTGGCGGCTTCCTATTTACGTGCATTGTTCTTTTATTTATTTGCACCTGCATGTGCACGTGTGCCTGCTGACCGTTTCTCCCACTTTGCACTCAGCTCCTTGTGGAGGGAGGGATTTTATTTTTTGTTCTAATCTCCTCAGACGTAGCACAGAGCCCGACACACAGCAAGTGCTCAATAAATGCTGGGACTGAAATTAAATGAGCAATCTAACTAATGCGCAAAGGTATTACCTGCCACAGGAAGCACAGGCTGAAAGTTTTATTGCAGATGAATCACCGCAAGGCTCCACACTGAAACAGCTCTACAGACTTTCCGCCCACACGAGAGAACTGTAACCCGCTCAGCCCCCAGCACCACGAGGGCAGCGGGTCCCTTACCGACACACGGGCCCCCAGGCTCCCCGCCGGACCGGCGACGAGGCCCGCAGCACCGCACGCGCCTGCCTGGCGAGGGTGGGCCGGGCCTTCCCTGCTGCCACCCGTCAGGCCACCGTTTCAGGGATCTGTTGGCCCTGGCCTAGATTCCCTGCCCTCGAGGCCCTCTGAGAACGCAGCCACAGGCCCAGCCGTCAGAGCTGCGCACAGAAACGTTTCATGGGTGTGTCTCTGCCTGGGAGAGCCCAGGAGACCAGCCCCAGCAAGGAGTAGTCGGGGAGCAGGGGCACAGGACTCCAGCTAAAGGGAAGGCCCGAGGCACCAACCACGAGCATCACTGCTCTGGCGGTCCCACCGAGAGGGGCGAGTGTTCCCGAGCATCCTTAGGTCATCGTCCTGCTTCCGCTCGTGACAAGAAAAGCCGAGTTATGCAAGAGCAGCCCTAACCTCCCTCCAACCTACCGAACATCGCAAATTCTTTCTTGGTCAACTACTCAGGCTAGCTGGACTAACTGATTATTTAGTTAAGGGGGAAAATGGGCAGGAACTCCAGGCTGGTTCCAAAGAGAACGCTCCCGGGTTCTCCAGGGTCCCGGAAGCCAGGCCCACCTGGGCCCGCCAAGCCTTCCGCCCCATGCTTTCCGGCCCAGCTCCCCACTGCCCTCGGCCCCACCCCACACAGCACCCGACAAAGCAAACCGTTCCTACTGGGGTCTCTTGTTTCCCAAAGAGACTGGATCCTTGAGGCAGGGGCAGTCCTTTAAAATGTAGGAATAAATATCTGATTAACCGGGAGAAGCCATGCAATCTGGGCTGGGCGTCAGAGCCAGGAGGCCTCGAGAACAGAGAGCCCGGAGAACTTTCAGGTCCTTTTCCTCCCCCTCAAACCTCCTGCCACGCCAGGGGCTCCCCGCTTTGGGGCCACACACATGCAGACGTGACAGCTAGCTGCAGGCCGCTGTTGGCTGGCTCTGCCGGGCCGGGCCACCGAGGCAGACAGCTACACTCCCAGACCCACAGTAGGGAACCCGGAAGGTTTTGGCAGAGAATTAGTTTCCCAGGATTGACGCTTGTTCACCCAAAAGTTACCGAAGCCTCCGGGGCCGCAGCTAAAACCACAAACTCCAGCTGCTGCCAAGCACACTGGTCGTCTAACAGCCCGAGCTGTCCCCGGGCCCCCTCTGCGTCCAGCCCAGGCATGGCCTCCGAAGGCAGCCACCTTTCTCTCTCAGTCAGCACGGCCACACACACAAACAAGAAAGGCCGTGAGTGGCCCAGCGGGTAGAGAACTAGACTGGGAATCAGAAGAATCTCCTCCGACATTAGCTACGTGGCTCTGGGAAAGTCCTCCAGGCTTCCTCAGATCCCACTTCTTCACCTGAAAATGAAGCAAAAGAGCAGCCGCTACCTCGCGGGGCCCTTGTGAGGCTCAAATAAGATGCCCTTTGCAAAGAACTGTGTGACCTTTGAGAAGGCAGCCCTGGCTTCCAACATCCCGCTACCTTCTTTCCATTAGAGGGATCACCTTTCTCAGCGCCACCTGAAACGCCTTCTCCATCCTTTCTGTCCGATACCCCCCAAAGGCCCATCTGAGCCTCTGAGTAGCAGTGCTTTGGAAGGTGTTTTACAGATTCCGGTATCACTTATTGTCCTACTGGGTCTCCTACCAACTCTGAGAGGTGGGAAACAGCTGTTATCACTGTGGAAATAGACTGAGACGCTACTCCCCACAAATGCCCAGAATTACGTGGCTAGGAAGGCCTGGAGCCCGGGATCTGACTGTCAGGGTTCCTTTCTTTGCATTATACTGCTTGGTCCCTCCCCCCAAAAAAATAATCTGGACACTATGAAAATTGCCAGGTCCTACCTGGGGGTCTGTCCCTCTCACCCGCCCTTAAGCCACTCTGCACATGAGCCAGAGAAAGCACCTCTGATGGACAGTGGATAGCAGATCGGGCCACAAGCCCACCATCCTCTGCCCATCTTTCAGTGTCCTCTGCACTTTGGCCCCATGGATGGCACACCAATGCCCTGTTGGCAGAGCCAAGAATTGGTCCACTCATTCTCTAACCACATGGGCAACACTGCCAAGCCAGTCCTACTCCATGGCCCCCAAAGCCCTGCCATCTGCCCCAAGAGAGCAGAGTCTTTCCAGCTACTGACAAGTGAACTCGTATAGGTGTTCAGAGTGCGAGCTCCTTGAAAGCAGGCAGGGTTGGTGGGCCCAGGGCCGAGCAGTGGCCAGCCCCAGGGAGTGCCTAGTCCGTCATCCCGAGAGCCAGTGACCCCCATTACCAGGGCTCGGGAAGAACAGAGATGGCCCGTACGCCCAAACGCTTCCAAAGAACTGGAAAGAAAGCGGTGTGGGAAACAAACCGTGCTCTCTCAACAGAACGGACGGGACTCACTGCAAACACGAGGGATTCAGACTCGTCTGAACTGATACAAAACCAGGAGAACGGGGCAACAGCTACAATCGTGACAAGGAAGCATCAGTGAAAGGCAGTGGCCAGCACCGGCCCCAGAGAACGGGTAAGAAACACCTCCCTCTTCTTCTGAGAGGTGCAAAACTACACATTGAGCTATTAGCTGGCTGGCTTACTGGTTTTTCTTTAAGACAAAGAAGGAGGTCTTTTTGTCTGTTTTAAGAGGGAAAAATTGGGAAATATCTGTAAACCAAAACCTGGCTCCACACTTCTCTGTCAACCTTATTTGCCCCCACACGCCTGATACCTGCCAGGCAGGAAGTCGCCTCACTGGCTCCTGGCGCCATGTTTATTCCCTGGCCCCCACTATTTTCATTAAGTGGAATGACAGCCACTCTCTCCTCTTCGCTCCTCTAAATCAGGACGTCTGAGCCTGGGTTCTGTGAATTCAGCTTTAAAATCACTGATCACCTGATCACCGAATTTTAAAAGCAGCCGCTTCCTCTGCAGTCCCTGTATTTGTAAACGTGACCCCGGGAAGGTCTTTGTCCAGAGGCTTCACCGGCCTGCTGCCGAAGGGTCTGTGCCACGGACGGCGAAGACGTCCCGCTCTGGATCCCACTTATCCTTCCGAGCTCCCTGCAGTCCGACATCTTCGATGGGAGAAGCTTCGGCCTTCACCCAGCCCATTCCCTCTCTAAGTGCCCCGAGGCAGCACCACGTGGTCCGACAGGTAACCGCGCTTTGGCAGATTGTACTTTTCTCACCCCTTCCCCAAATGATCTGGCCTAGAATAAATCCAGAAGGCAGCCCCAAAAGAGCTTCCAGTGAATGTCACAGGATCCCAAAAGTGGAAGTCAGAGTCATCGAATCCTGTCCAACAAGTGCTCAAACATCTTTTCTACAACGTTCTTGAGAACTAGTCAGCCGGCCTCACTCCCCGCTTCAGCTCCCCCCGCCCCTCCTGCAGAGCTGTAACTTTTAAATAACAACAGTAATGATGATAATAAATACGACTATTTATCCAACACTTTGAGGCCGACCTCATTTGATCCCCATCTCACAGGCCAGCAGAGCTTAAGAGACCTACACAGCTGAAGACTCCCAGACAGGGTTGAAGCCCTGGTAACTGTGGGCTCAATGGGCCCGGCCCACCGGCTGGGCCACCCCCCACACCCACTGCTTGCTCTGTCCAGCCCTGGCCTTCAGAACCCTCTTCCACACAACAGCCCTGTAAGCACATGGAAAGTCTCCCCTTCTGGTTCCTCAACGAGCCTGACCTGGCATGGCCCCGAGACTTCCAGTCCTCCGGGCTGCCCCTCTCGAGGCCGTCCAGCTCGTCAAACTTGGTGCCCAGAACCAGAACCCTCCAGTCGGCTCTGACCAGGTCAGGAGCCAGAGCGGGCTCTCAGCACTCTGGACCCGAAGGAGACACTCCTGGGAAGGCAGCTCAGGAATCGCCCCCGAGCCTTCTTTGGCCGAGCTTCTACTGCCTGCCAGCTACGACATGGAGATTCTGGGGGGCACAGCCTACGCTTGGGCCAACACAGACTGTGCCTACCTCTTTAGCTAGCCCGAGTGGAGAAGGGAAGGGTAGGTGGGCATTGTCTGCAGGGCTGGCACCTGTGCCAAGGGCACCCGTGCAAGCCAAAAAGCCTGGCTCCAACTCTCTCCCTGGGATCCCCAATAACTGGTCAGAACCCAAGCCATCAAGCACTCCCCAGACCCTTGCAGCAGCGGGCACCATGCCAGGCACTGTGGAGAAGCAGAAGCACCCCTGCCCTCAAGGATCTTCCGTTCCCTAGGACAGGGCCCAATAGCCGAGCTGGCAGCCCGGCCGGCCGGGGTGGGACGCAGGCAGCTGGGTCGGAGCCCAGGACTCTACACTTCATAGAAAGGCAAAGGGAAGAGGAGGCCCACGGGCAGCAGAGATGCTCGTCAGGGCTCAGAACCCGCTCCGGTCAGCCCATGGCCTTAAACGTGCCGGCTCAGGGTGAAGCTCCCCCAGACAAATGGGTGGAGAGCCCGACTCACAGGTGGATGGGCAGGGGAGAGCAATGACAAGGGATGAAGGAAGTACCTGGTTTTAGCTGCACTGGGTCCTGGGGGCGGGCGCTGAGGTACAAGGTGCGGAAGGCTGGACGGGTAGACAGGGACCACTCCCATGACGGGGGCCACCACGCCCCAGGGGTTGGCCGCATTGAGCCTCGGCGCGGAGCGGGCCCCCGACAGGGAAGGCTTGCTGTAGGGCGCGTAGCCCGTGTACATGCCCATGGGGGCGGTCCGGTGGGCGGGCTGCGGCGCCACATACGCAGGCAGGTTGGTCATCGAGTGCCGGTAGCGGTTGTTGACGGGGCCGGTGCCACTGTTGGCGAGGCACTGGTGGCACGAGCAGGCCAGCCCCGAGTGGCCGGACAGGGCGATGACGGCCGTCACAGGGTAGGCGGGGCCCTGGCGCCGCTGCACGCGCCGGCGGTAGCCGGACGTCTTGTTGACCTGCGTGTGGGTGCTGCAGTCCACTTCGTAGTTGTAGCCCAGAGGAGAGAGGTCCACGAGCTGGATCCCCTGGGAGAGCTGCTGCTCCAGGAACTCGCAGATGCTCATCTCATAGGGCGTCCAGGAGCCGTCATCGTTCAGCCACTCCCAGAGCACGCCCCTGCCCGGGGCCGACTGCTGCGGATAGAGATGGCGCCGCACTGACCGCATGGTCCCTGTATCAACACACATTTACACAGGAGTCAGACATGGCCTACATGGGAAGGTTCAGAGGAACGGGTGGCAAGCGGTGGGTTCCGTTACGGACCGCTTCCCTAAAGAGTAAGAGGGAAAAGGAAATCCGTCCTTGGAGGCTCTCGGCAGCTAAGCAACTCCCAGTGGGGCCTGTCCCTGGAGAGCGCCATGAGAGCACTCGATCCCCACAGAGGGTCTGCCTACCCATGGAGGATGGGCTAGACCCAGGCCTCCCCCTCCCCCAGAGGATCAGCCCAGGCACAGCCCTTCCACAGGAAGGAATGGCAAAGCAGATACCTTGGGAGTTATTCTGGAGCAAAGGGAAAGTTACAGAAAAAGAGCAATGAAGGGAGCCATGGGGGCCATCTGCACCAGGATGGGAGTGGGAGAAAAAGCACCAATGTCCATTTTTTTCCCTGGATTTTGGTGGCCTTGAGTCTTATTTATTGCCATCATCGTCTCAAACTGTGGACAGTCCTTCCCATTTCTGGAAGAAATTCAGAGGTGAAGACGGCAAGGGGGACTCGGGGAGGTGACGTCCCCTTGGTCCTAAGTGGCAAGGCCAGGTCCTGCCCGAGGTTCTGCCTCCAACACCCTTTGTACATCTCCAGCCCCACATTACAAAAGAAAGGAGAGACGATCTTTAATTGTCTTTTCTTTTCTAACACTGAACATCTACAATTCTCCAAAACCAACTTCCAAAAGACTCCCATGCACCGATGCTGAGCGAGGTGAGCGGAAGCAAGAGAAGATCGGACACAACAAAACTACGGGATGATCAACTGTGATGGACGTGGCTCTTTTCAGTATGAGTGATGGAAGGCAATTTCAATGGACTTATTACGGAAAGAGCCACGCGTATCCAGAGAGACAACTATGGAGACTGAATGGGGATCAAACTCAGTATTTTCACCTTTTTGGTTACTGTTTTTGTTTGATTGTTTTTTTTCCTTTGGATCTAATCTTTCTTGCACAGCATGACAATTATGAAATGTTTAAAAGAACTGCACGATTTTAACATGTATCCGATTGTCGTTCAGGGGGAAGGAAGGTGGGAAAATTTGGAACAGAAGCTTTTGCAAAGATGAATATGAAATCTATCTTTTCATGTATTTGGAAAAATAAACTTCTACTTAAAAAAAAATAAAATCGACTTCCAAGAGCTCTAAATACTTCACACAATTCCTTCCCTATCCAGCTGAAAGTTACACAGCAAGGAGAGCTTATAAGTCACTTAGAAAACCCTTCCTCCCTCCTCCTCCTTCTTACATCACAACGTGACAACAAGCGAAGGGAGCCGGACACACCGGACATGGGCCTCGAGTCTTCTTCCCTACCAATAGGGCTCCCACACCTCTCTTCAACATTGCTTTCTACTTTTTTGACATTCAGAATGATGCCTGATCTTCAGAAAATGAGCACGATGGCAAGAGAGAGATGCAACAGAATAAAAATGGCCACGGAAAGAAGCTGCCCATTTACACTTTCATCCTCAACTATAGGTGAAGGGCCTTGGAAGAAACTGCCTGCCAGGTCCCCCTTCTTTTCCCACTGTGGTCATTTGGATTCAAAAGCAAGGGGGATCTCTGGGGCTTGTCAAAGGCTGCCTTAGACACCTGGCCTTCTATACATTAATTAGGTAAGAAAATGGAGGTTGATATGTTTATTGAACTGAACCAAATCATCACCCCCAAAGAGAAAGAAATACCATCTCTTGGGACAACTCATGATCCAAAGAAACTCCCAGAGCCTCAGGCCTAATTCTTGGAACTCTCGCGTTCTAGGTTATGACATCAAGTATTCATTTTTGAAATGTTTTTCATTATGACCAGCAGGATGAATACAGAGAGGCTGGCGAGACTTACATGAACTGATGCTGAGTGAAATGAGCAGAACAAGAAGATCATTATACACTTCAACGATACTGTTTGAGGATGTATTCTGATGGAAGTGGATCTCTTCGATAAAGAGAGCTAATTCAGTTTCAGTAGATCAAGGATGGACAGAAGCAGCTACACCCAAAGAAAGAACACTGGGAAATGAATATAAACTGCTTGCATGTTTGTTTTTCTCCCCGGGTTATTTCTACCTTCTGAATCCAATTCTCCCTGTGCAACAAGAGAACTGTTCGGTTCTGCACACATATAGTGTATCTAGGATATACTGTAACCTATTCAACATGTAAAGGACTACTTGCCATCTGGGGGAGGGGGTGGAGGGAGGGAGGGGAAAAATCGGAACAGAAGTGAGTGCAAGGGATAATGCTGTAAAAAATTACCCTGGCATGGGTTCTGTCAATAAAAAGTTATTTAAAATAAAATTAAAAAAAAAAAAAAAAAGCAATGTTTTTCATTTCATCTAAACTAGTCAGAGAGGAGGCACAGAACTGGATGGACAGCCCGATCTAAAGTGGCTCTGGGTAAGTGCCTATTAAATCCCTAGATAAAAACTATCTTTAGTATAGCTGAGAGACAGTCCCTCCTCTAAGAAGGAGACAGTGAAAACAACTGGTTACGTGTTTTATTAGGCCAGAATAGCAAGATCGAAACAAGTCCCATATAAAGTCACTAGGAAAAAAAGAGACTCAGAAAAACTCAGGGCACTTTCGTAGGGCAGCCGAGCGACAGTTCACGGCAGGTTCAGATCCTGGAACGGGGGCCACACACCAAGGCGGCAAGAGCACATCTCACCGAGACCTGCAGGAGAAACCCTGAGTGGGGGGGGTAGCAAGCAAACCCAGCAAGAAGCTCTAAGACTCTGTTCCATTCACCACAACTACAATGAGCCCTCCCCAAAGAAGGGAGAGGGAGAGGGATTGGGAACAGAAACCCTACTGGATCCCCAAAGGGCTAGAAGAGATTATGTATCAATCAACGGAGGGACAGACAGAGAACACAGGCGGGCCGCCCCAGCGGGCCTCTTCTCCTCCGTTTGGGACGGCCCAGGCCTCTATCTGCGGTTGTCACGCTGTTCTGTGGGGACGCTGCTAGCACGGCCTAAAACCAGCTTCCTGTTATCGCTTCCTTTTGAGAGACCCAAGTGGAGTCAGAGCAGAGCAGACGCCACCCTCTGAAACCAGGAAACAGCACGGAGGATGCCCTAGGGAGAGAGTTCTCCTCCATTCTAGTTCCAGCAGGAAAGGCTGGCGCTTTATTGGCAGCAACAGGCCTGATCCAGCCCCGGACCAAAAAGTTCCAATGGCAAGCCTAAGATACCCAGCCTGCGCCTCAGTTTCCCCATCTATCAAATGAGGACGTGAGCACTCCCTCACTCCAAGAGCTCCTGGACTGAGCACCAGACAAATGTCCACTCTTGTCTCTCACAGAGAAAATGAAGTCCAAGGAAAGAGCGGGGTTTGTCCTGTGTCCCCTACTGTGCATAGCAAAGCAGTGTGCACCCAATAGGTGCTCAATAAAGAATTCTGTCAAATGAACAAATGGGATCAATGATCCAATAGAGCAAAGGGCAACACTAAGGAGAGGGGAAGGGGGAAAGCAGAGCAAGAACTCAGCGTCTGCCAGAATCAGATGTAACATCCAGACTCCACCAAAGCCCGCTTGTGGAGGAGAGGGAGAGGGGGGGAAAGAAAAAAGGGGAAGGGAGGAGAAAAAAGGGAAAGGGGAGAAAAAGGAGAGGAGAAGGGGAGAGAGGGGGAGAGAGAAAGGTGGAGGAGAGAGGAGGAGAGGGAGAGAGAAAAAGAAAGAGGGGAGGGGAAGGGAAGAGAGGGAGAAGGGAAAGAAGAGAAAAGGAGAGGAGAAAGGGAGAGAAAAGGGGAAAGAGAAAAAAGGTAGAGGAGAGAGGAGGAGAGAGAGAGAAGGAAAAAGAAAGAGGAGAGGAAAGGGGAAGAAGAGATGGGAGAAGAAAACAAGAGCAGGGGAGAGGGAGGGAGGAGGGAGAAGGTAGAGGAGAAGGAGGTAAGGGGAGGAGGGAAAGGAGAGAAGAGGGAAAGGGAGAAGACAGAGGGAACAAAGAGAGAAAGGAAGGAGAGGGGAAGGAGAAGAGGAAGAAGAGAGACAGAGAGAAAGCGTGCAAAGGAAGGGGAAAGACAGAAGAGATTTCCAGTGCTGACAAGGAGCTACCCTTGCCCTTGCCCTCTCCTAGTGCTCCATACAGGGGAGCTGCAAAACCAGCTGCACCAGGCAAGTATATATCCCAAAGGATGCTCACTCCTCCCTCAGTCTTCCTGTCTGCAGTCTCCTGATTCAGCTCAGGGCCCAGGCCTTTCCTAGGCACTCCCCCCCTTCCCCCCCCCCCCCCCCCCGCCAAGGGCCACTCAGGCCTGGGTGACAGCAATCCGACCCTGTCAGACATCCCATCTTTGGAACCATGAACACAAAAACTCCCACTGTTCCGCCCAATGCAGAGCCACTAGACAATTAGTTGCATCTTTCTTGTTCCAAAGCCTCGCAATGGAGCCTTGCAGGAACAAGGCCGGCTCGGCTCCCCTCCCCATCGGTCCACCAGGCAATGTCTCACCTGTGTCCTGACGAAACTGGGTCCAGCTGGGAAGGTCGATAATGTAGGGCGCCAGCATGGGGTCGGCTTGGCCCAGGGGGATGCTGCTGGCCAAGCTTCCCAGTCCAAAGCGCTGACCCTTCTGAATCATGAACTGCTGCTCTATATAGTTACACACAGTTGCGCTGTAGGGGTGCCAGGTCCCAAGCTCATCCTGCCATTCCCACACAGCCACCACGACAGGGCTGGGGTACGTGGCCATCTTCTCGGGGGCTGGATTTTCCAGAAGGTCTTCACGCTACGTTGGCTTTGGGGCCTCTCTGAAGCTCATTGCTCATCACTTCCTTCACGCCTGAAAAGTGGAATAACATAGACATTTTTATCAACAAGAATAACTATACCTTGCATGAAACTGAGGAATATGGAGGAAACTATTAGAACCAAGGATTTGGCGGTGATATTCCTGGTGCCTAAGAATTGCACCTCAAGAAGCAAAGACAGTGAGAGATGACTGGAGAAAGAACTCTGTTTAACAAGATCACTGGGAAAACTGGAAAGTAATTTAAAACAAAATACAGAAAAATACCTTACACCATCTCCCCAGTGAACTCCTGATGGAGAAGCTAAATATAAAAGGTCACCACTTAAAAGAGAGACTGGAAGGAGGCATCTTTCCCAACTGCAATTGATCGTAAAAGCAAAAACAGACATTTTTGATGACAAAGTTAAAAAACTGTTACGTCAGTGAAACTCAATGCGTAGAGAAAAGGACAATAAAGATCTCTAATAAACACCTGAAATCAAGATATAAAAATATAGAGATTATTATACTGTGTAAGAACACAATAAATGGACAGAGGATAGGAACAGCTTTCAAAAAGCGACTTACCAACTCAACAACCATTCTAAAGAATGCTCCAAATCAGTAATGAGAGAAATGCAAACCAAAACGACCGAGGTTTCATTTGCTACCCATCGGTAGATGCCCAAAGAGAACAGAAACCGGGAAGAGTGAGAAGGGTAATGGGAGTTCAGCACAATTAGGGACCGTTTGGGGATCTGCGCCTTGGTTCAATAGTTCTGGGGGAAAATGTAAGATTAAACAAAGACAATCTCTGACCTGAACATACTCTCCGACCTAGGGATACAAAGGCTGGGTATATATTAAGGAGCTCAAAGGTAAAAGGGAAGAGCATAAACATCAATGCAAACTCAATGACCAATTCTGAGTTCAAAAGACAGCAAGCAAAACCTGTCTTCCTTCTCCCTCTTCTTAAGAGGAATGACGCACACCTTATGAGGCAGAACCAAAGTACTGATGGGCCTGGTTTAGCTTCCTTATTAGTACACCTCCTGGATGTGGCCCTACCATCCTTAAGTCACCCTTCTCACCTCTCACCTGGGCCATTGCAGCAGCCTCTTCATTTGGCCAGTCTTGCCAAACTAAGCTACCAGGGGTTCCCCATTCAGGACACTTCTCATCCCGTCTCCAAGCCTTTGCCCAGGTCTACAAAGCACTCCTTCCTTCGCCCAGGTCAATTAGAATCTGGGGTTTCCTTCCAAACTCAGCTGGAGCTGGTGCCCTGTCCCCACAAAATCATCTTGAATTTGCTTTGCACGTATCCTGAAGACATTTATGTGCACACATCTCCCAGCATCCTCCCCAAACAGATTAGAAGCTCTTCCTGATAGGGAGTGTTTAGTGTCAAATGCATGTGGATTGATTTGCTGTCTGGGAGGGTTCAATGTGTAGGGAATGGGGGTTAATGGGCCACAAAGTAAGAAAATAAATACTTGTTAAATGAAAAAAAAATTTAATTTAAAAAAAGAAACTGATAAAAAGGTTTTTGTTTTGTTTTTTAAAGGAAAGTGTGTACAGTGAGAGAGGCACTAAATGGGGAGAAAGAGAGGATCCCAGACTTAGCTCCAAGGAAGTTGGAGATCACCTAGGGCAAGAAAGCCCAATGACAAGGCCCAAGGGACACTAGTAGTCAACTATAAAGGCAGAATTGAAAGCCAAATCGAAGTCAGAAATGGAGATTTTGGAGATGACGAGTAACTGGAAAGTCACGAGGTCTCTCTAAGCTTTGTTCCCATATGAGTCAAACAGGGATGGTGTCCCCTGCCTCCGAGAGGTAGATGCTAGCTGGTCTGGCCATTAGAGCCACTCAGGCTTGCTAAGCAACCCGTTTAACTACCTAAAAGAGGGTGAGGGAGGAAAGCTCTCTAAGCATTAGCTTTTAAGTGCCCTTAAAATGGACCTGACACCCAGAACATCAATTCACAGGGAAGTGATGCTGAGGTGGAGCTAAGAACCTGCAAAGGGAAGGAAAGGATACTTGCCCAGATTCAAGATCGGGCACTTGACTCTCAATAAAATCTTCACCATTTCAAAGCACAAGAGCGAGAAATGCAGAGCTGGCTGGCCATGCTCAAAACCAACCTGGAAGATGAGGAAAAGGGCACTGCCGGCTCCAGCTGGCACACCTGCCAGCAGCAGACCTGCCCCTGCAGGGGCCTCCTGGATCCTCCAACAGAAGCTCCTCCCCTAGGAGGCCCTGGGCCCTGGGAGTGAGACAGCCTGAGGGGGCCTCTGTGACTGGAATTAGCACCTTTACTGGGTCCAAGGACCAAGGCTGGTTTTAATTCCAATTCACAAAGCTTTCACTGGGAGCTTCCTACAAGGCCAGGCTGGGGCAGGCCAGGCCTTGGAGAGACCGGGATGTCTCTCTGGTGTTGGCAGAACTGAATCACCCTGGATGTTCTGCCCTTCCCGTTTTACTGGAAGAGCAGCCTGGAGAGCATTTCATGGCCACCAGAGCTTTCACATACACACAATTTCACTGATCCTCAACCCTGGGAGGCAGGGAGGCTGGCTGGCCATCGTTCCCATCTCCCAGAGGAGGAACATGGCAGGAGGTCTTCAAGCCCAGCCCTTCCCACAATGCCACAAGGCGAATCAGCTGCCCTTGGAAAGCTTCGAGAAACTGGCTGAAGGGGGGAAGAGGCCAGAAAGCCTCATGACCACAGAGCCCAAGGGGATTCTTGAGGGGACTTAGGGACTGTGGGGTTTCCACTGTCGGCCCCTGAAGATCCCTTCCCCCAATCAAGCCTTGGGTCTAAAAAAGAGAGACGGGCTGGGATGATCCTGGCCTGAATGACCTCGGTCCAGCAAAGCCGACCAAGGACCTCCCAGGACCCCGGCCATGAAGACAAAAGACAAAACAGGGCCTGCCCTCTGATGGGCCGGAAGAGGCCGCCTTGCTGAGGCTGTACGGCCATCCCCCTCCCCTTGGTAAGCGACCACGCGCTGTCGGCAGATCGATATTCTTCACAGGAGGAAATGCCAAACCAGGTCCAGGAAGCGGCTCTCCCAGTCCGCTCATTGTTAGCGCCCTTCGCTTGGGCCTGGCAGAGGAGCATCAATCCACAAGGGGCGGCCCGGCCGACACCCTGAGGTCAAGCTGAGCACTTGGAAGGGAAGGAAGGAAATCTGAAATAAAGTCTTCAGTTTCTCAAAATGATCGTGTCTTTTGAAAGCTGGGGGAAGACAGGGGAGAGAAGGCGGGTGGGACATGGGTGGGAGACAGCTGAATACAGGCGGAGACCCTCGTTCAGGGCCGGGGTCAGAGTGGAAGCAGTCGGGCACAAATTTGGGTTGGAGCCGGAGGGGTGCGGGGTTAAGGTTTGGGCTGGAAATGAATTTTGGGTTAGGTCGGAGACATGAATTTAAAGTCAAGTTTACGCTGAGTCTGAGGGGAAGGTGGAGAAGCATTTGGGTTGGAGTCGGAGGCACAAATTCAGGGGAGGTGGAGACGTTTTAGGGTTGGCACATGAACAGCGAGAGTCGGAGGCTTGCATGTAGTTCTGGAGTGAGACCTTTGGGTGAGCAGGAGTTTCAGATTAGGGCTAGACTGAGGAGAACAGGGAGAATAGAAAAGAGAGAACTATCTAGGAGGCAGGAGACTGAACAGGAAGTGAGTGCACAAGGAGGGAGAGGATGGGGAACGTGCCGAGAGAGAGAGAGAGAGAGAGAGAGAGAGAGAGAGAGAGAGAGAGACGAGAGAGAGAGACAAGAGAGACAGAGAGACAGAGAGACACACACAGAGACACAGAGAGAGACAGAGAATCAGAGACACACGGAGAAAGACACACACACATGGGGTAAGGAAGGAAAGGAGGGGAGAGACGAGGACAGAGAAAACCAAAATCAAGTTGTTGCAACCAATGGGCCTGACATGGAGACAGGGGCCTTTACCAAATACACCAGCGGCCCCCAGACAAGAGTGGCTCTATGCGAATGGACTCTTCTCATTCTTGGGATACTAGCAGTGTTAATCATGCAATCACTCTCCCATTAACTTCAAGTACCATTAAATCTCACTCCAAAAGTATCTCAGGCCCTAGAAATGGGGACTGCAGTTTTTAAGAAGAGAAAATAATTCTGAGTCAAGGGAAGGTGAGCCAGGGACAAGTTGCTGCATTTCCATCACTCAGGACAGCAACCTTTTGCGAGCTTCTCATAAGCAACGTGACCGGGCCCACAGATGGGTATGGGAATGCATCCGTTCTACTTGAAAGGGATTTTCATTAAAAAGAAAATGCAGCCAAGCCTTTCTCGGCCTAGAAACTTAAGGGAGCTTAAGGGTCGCACGTCCCCCATACAAACTAGAGGGGGGCCGTTACCTCCCCAGACATCACAAAACATACACTCGTTCCTCATTGGCCTTCACACTCACTAGACAGAGTAGCTCCACCCAAAAGCACGGAGGGAAAACGACAGTGACAAAACTATCATTTTACCAACAGGAAACCCTCCGACAGCTCCAGCAACCTTTGTTGTGTCCAGCGCTTTAGAACTCCTCGGACCACAGCAGCCAATGCTGTCCTGGGGCCCTGCAAAAACACTGGAGTGGTTGGCCATTTCCTTCCCCAGCAAATTAAGGCAAACAGTGGTTAAGTAACTTGCCCAGAATTACACTGTCTGAGGCTGGATTTGAACTCAGGGCTTCCTGACCCCACGCCTGGGTCTATCCCCTGAGCCAACCAACAGCAATCTTCCACATATGGCTGCAGTTCAAGCTAAGCCCACTGGTCTGCCTTGAAGGACTTGGAGAATGGCCCTGGGAGGCAGGAGGCCAAAGCTCTAGTTCTGGTTTTGCCAGTTAGTTGGGTAACCTATGAGTAAGATACTAAACTTTCCTGTGCCTCAGTCTCTTCATCTGTAAAATGAAGCCGTTGGCACTACGCTCCCTCCACCGCTGTCATTCTAGACTCTCTGGTTGGGCACTTTCAATATTTAAGAGCAAATCATTTTTCAGAAGGAAACGTCTCTTTTAAAAATGTGCCAATAATCAACAGTTGGGACATTTATCAGCCCAATGATAATGGCATTGCAAACAGATTTGCCAGAAGTTACTCCGAGCCTTCTTGCACACGGCAGCTCCAAAAGGCGAGCCGATGATTCAATCAGGGAGTTCCACAGGGCTGAGAAGATACCCCACCTGCCTTTGCCATGCCAATGAGCCTGGAAAACAGCGGGAAGAGGGTCAAGGTACCCAGCCAGCGCCACCCTGGCATTCTTGGATCGAGGGAAACTAACCGGCTTGTCCCTTTTCCAAGGCTCCTTCCCTGACAGGGGAGCTGTATCTTCAGCACGGCCGGCTGTCAGAATTACATTTTGTGGTTTGTCTGGGATCTCGGCAGACCAAATGAAGCTCCCAGGATTCAGTGCAGGAGTTCTAAACCATAACCTCAGAGCAGGCAAATAAAGCTCCGGACCTCTTCTCTGAATAACGTTTTTAAATGTGTAAAAGATTACAAAGAAAGCCAGTTATTACATAGAGAGAGGACTGTGGGAACTGAGTGCGGATCAGAACACAGTATTTTCACTCTTTTGGTTGTTGTTTGCTTGCATTTTGTTTTCTCTCATTTTTTTCCTTTTTGACCTGATTTTTTTTCTTGTGCAGCATATTTGTAGAAATATGTATAGAAGAAACACAGTGTTTAACATATATTGGATTACTTGCCATCTAAGGGGAGGTGGGGGGAAGGGAGAGAAAAAATCTGAAACAAAGTTTTTCAAGGCTGAATGTTGAAAATTATCTCTGCATATGTTGTGAAAATAAAAGGCTTTAATAATAATTGGAAAAAAAAAAGAAAGCGGTTACTTTGAATTATAATTATTTTCTCATTCAAGACCAATGGTCCCCTAAAATCTATCCATAGACCCCTGGGTTCATGAATTCCAGAAAAGAACCCATTATCTATTGCCGACCCTTCCCAAAAGAGGAAATGCTTGTCCACTTGTTCAAGGCCACAGAGCAGGGGACCAGGGGAGGGCCTGGTGTTCTTGACCCAAGTCCTCTTGGTTTCGCTCTAAGGATCAGCAAGCATGCGGGCATCAGTCCTTAGGCCCCAAGTGACATGAGGCCTAAAATGCCCTACAGAGCCTCAGCCCAACTTTCCCCTGGCTCAGTCTACCTCAAGGATGTGAGAGCAGTTGCCAAGGCCGGGCCACAACCACTTTACAATTTGGCCCAGGGTCTCTGAGAGCTGCTGGGACAGAAAAATCCAGCTGGCAATCAGACTCTCCCAGCCTGCCCAGGCCGGTCTCTGGACAGCAGATGCAGAGTCCAGGCAGCTATTCAAAGCCTTCCCAGCTTATCTTCACCTGGCAACGTCTTTGAGAGCCCAGGAGGGGCCTGCGTGCCATTAGGAGGCATCAGAGAGGAACGTAATGGAAAAGTAAAGCACTTTCCTCTAGCTCACGGACAGCCCAGGGTCCTCTGATTCTGATTAACAGCTCGGTTCCTCAATCAAAGGGCCACCTACCACCAGGACAGCGCTGTCAGTGCTGTGCCACCTTGGAAGCCAAGGCCGGACCCAGGGAGATTAAAGGCGACTCGACATGACACAACATGTCAGCAGGATGATTACATAAGGAAGCCCAACAGTGTCGGCCCTGAACTTCGCCAGGCGGCCAGCACCAAGAGAACACTTCGTTTTAGAGCGCACCAAAGCTACCAGGAAGAAAAAAATCAGAATACAAATTTCCCTTCTAGACTTTCAGGGAACTGTCCCTCACCTGAGGGAGCCTGACGCGGGTCAAGTTTATCCTCCAAGCCTAGTTCGGCTGGCGGAAAACCATCTCCCAGCCCCAGCCCCACATGGCCCCTCTTCTCTCCTTTGTCGAAGTGAAAGCTGAAGTGTCCTCTCTGGCCCGGCCTCTTCCCTCCGGAACAGGCAAAGCTGGGCACATGGAAGGGAAACTCCTAGTTTGATTTGCATTTTGATATAAAACAAGAGCCACAGAAACCAGACTAATTGCAAAGGCTGCTGACTCAGCCCCACAAATTCCAAGGCCCATCTGTGTCTGTCTGCCAACCAACGACGAGGGAGATCAGATTTTAATTGAAAAACAGCAGTGGCGGAAACAAAGCACAGCTGTTGAACTGTCTCCCCGGAGCCGCCGTGTGTAACCCGGAGGATTTGTTTCCAGAATCCAGTGGATCTCGCACAAGGTACAATGACCCCTTCCCTCTTCTCGGCTACAAACCGAGGGAGTGATAGAGGTCACAGCTTAGCCCTTGGATCTGAACACCCACATCTCCTTTCCCTGTGTGGGATGGGGAAAAGTTGAGTTACAAGCACAGCCAAAGCCACCGAGCAGAGCAATCCCAGCGTTGGATGGCACATGGAGCATTAGGAGGAAAGCACCCTGTTATTTTTCCTTAAAGACCTGGACTTGGCCAATGCTCCTTGCTCCCGCATGAGCTGTGTGGACAGTACAGGTCTGATGGGAAGAACTATTCTCCCCCTAAAAAACTGGCTGCAGGATCTCCCCCCACCCCCCTTCAGGGGGGGTCCAAAGGACTGTTTGATTTGTTCCTGAGCTCTCTAAGTCCTTCTGAGCTTATACATCTTTTGTGCGAAATCACAGCGGACCCACACCCACTCGGCTTTCAGGGAAGGGGAGGGGATAAGCATTTATTCGTTGCCAATTACATGCCAGGCACAGTGCTAAATGCTTTACAAATATAATCTCACTTAATCCTCGCAATAATCCTGGGAGGTAGGCGCTTTATTATCCCCCTTTTATAGTGGAGGAAGGCAGAGTTGTGTGACTGGCCCAGATTCACAAAGCCAGTGAGTGTCTTGGGGTCTTCCTGACCCAGGGCTGAGCTGGGGAACTTGCCCCACATTCGGGAGACCTTGTCGTGGGCTTTCTCTAAACTGGATCCTGGAGATCTCCCCCATTAAAACTTTGGAGAGGGAGGCAATGAGCCCACGGGGATACTCACCTGCCGAGGTCAACGTGGTGCGGGTGAGCCTGGAATCCCGGGTTCCTGGCCGGACCCCCCATTTCTCGGCAGTTATTCCGCGGGTGTTTCCCACTGACTGGGTTTTCTAGGTTGTTTGGCTAAGTGCGAGGGAAGCTCCTTGAGGGGCAGGGCGGTCTCATTTTTTAACTTGTACCCCCTGTGCCTGGGGTAGGAGCACATCCCGGGCGCTTCACTAGATTTGGTGTGTGGGAAAATGTGCAAAATCAGCCTTCCCCGCGGCCGGGAACTCGCTTAAGGAAGTCGCATTTACCATTCGGCAAGGGAAGTTAGCGCACCCCGCCAACAAAGGAGCTTAAAAAGGGGAAACTTTGAAACAAAACCCGAAATTTCCGAAGCCTGAGCGGGTCCCGAGTCTTTCTAGCCAGACTTCGAATCCCCCCCCCCCCCCCCCAGGGAAAAGAAATCCGGCCGAGGAGAGAAAGCGATGAGCCTTACAAGCCTCCGGAAGGGCCGGACACTGAACCAAGACCTGACCCTAATCATCCCAAGGATGCGCCCCCCGCCCCGACCTCCGGGATCCCCGGCCCCCCGCGTGGGGCACCTCCGAGAACGTCCCTCCGATGTCCAATGGACTAATCCCACGGCCCCCAGGCTGCCCCCGAGCTCGGACCTCCGGTGCTCCGCCCCCTCCTCGCGGCCCCCTCCTCACCACGGAGAGACCCCCCCCACTGCCCCGCCCCTTTCAGGCTTCTTCCCCACGTGGCCCCTCCCCTTCGCAGCCCCCTCCTCAGGCCGCCCCCCCACCCCACCCCCGTCCACTGCCTCGCGTTCCCGCTCACGCTTCCTCCCCATCCAGCGCTCTCTCCGCAGTCCTCCCCCCCTCTGGATCCCCTTCCTAACCCTATCCTCCTTCCCCAGCTCTCCCCCGCAGCAGCCCCCTCCCCACCCCGCCCCCGGGACAGGGCCTGTGCCTCCGGTGCCGGGCGCTTTCTCACCAGGGCTCGAGGTTGCTTTGGGCTTCAATCGGCTGGCCGGCAGCAAAGGCCGGTCCGGTCCAGGCTGGGCTCAGCTCTGAGGTAGGGCCGAGGGACCGGACCGACAGAGAGAGGAGGGGAAGCAGCCACACTGAAACTCCGGCGTCGCCGCTCCGCAAACCCCTCAGCGCGCATGCCCCGGCGCGCGGCCCTCTGGGACTTGTAGTATCGCGGGCGAGGCCGACGGCCTCCCTCACCTGTTCGGACCCTTCCGGGGGCAGGGAGGAGCCCGGAGCGCGCGTGCGCACTCCCGGCTCCTGTTCGGGAAGGCGGGGCTTACTTGGCAGGAGACTGGGCCGAAGCCTGGCAAGAGGCGTGTTGCTGGAGGCAGGAGCTGGGGCTTCGAGCCACCTCGTGAACGCCGCGCGCCGCCTCCACGTTCTTTTCTCAAACTTTCTAAACTCCTTGCAGCCTCTGACCTCACGGTGCCACGGGAAGTGCCCCTTCCAAAGTTAGGCGCGATCTTTAATGCCCCACTCGGGCGGCCTCCTCCCGGGCCTGCTCGGGCCCTGCCCTCCTGGAGCCTTCCCGCCGGGCTCCTGGTTCTCCTCCCGCCTCTCTGACCGCTCCCCCTCCCGCCTCTCTGACCGCTCCCCCTCCTGCCTCTCTGACCGCTCCCCCTCCTGCCTCTCTGACCGCTCCTCCTCCGTCGCCCTGGATGGACTCTCCAGATCACCCCCCCCCCCCCGAGGTTCCCCCAGGATTCCCTCCTGGCCTCTTCTCGTCTCCCTCTCGCGGCCGCTCGGTCCCACGGACGGCCCCGGAGAGAACGACCCTCTAACCCGTTGTCTCTCCTGAGCTGCAGGCTTACGGCTCCCACTGGGCGGCTCCAAATCGAATGGCCCGTGTATCTTAAACTCAAAATGTCCCAACCAACCTGACGTCGTTTCCTCCTGACCATCCCGCGCCCTTCTGCCGGACAGACCTTTCTTAGCTGATTTAATCGCCGCCCTGAGCGAGCGCTTCCGGGGGCTCTTGGGGCGTTGGCAGCCTGGACCTGGAGCCGGGTTCACAAGCTGGCACCATCTTCCCTTCCCCGCTCTAGCACCGTCATCGGCCTGAACACCGTCTAAGCTCCAGGGCTGTTCTCAAAGCCCTGAGAGGCCCGTTCTCTACCTCTGTGGCTCCTTTCTTACTACTGATGGGGCGCAGCCCTTGGGAAGGCTGTAACAATAACCCTACGGTCAGCTAGCCCGGGGAGTAACGGAGCCCCCCCCATCCTGCCCCGTTTCCTCTATATGGCCAAGGTGCCAAAGCCACAAATAGTGCAGGTTCTCAGACAGCAGCCGGTTGGTCAGTGATAATCATTTCTTTTTTATTATTATAGCTTTTTATTTACAATATATGCGTGGGTAATTTCACAGCATTGACAATTGCCCCCCTTCCCCTCCCCTAGATGGCAGGTTGGCCAATACATGTTAAATATGTTAAAGTATAAGTTAAATACAATATAAGTCTACATGTCCAAACAGTTATTTTGCTGCACAAAAAGAGTCAGACTTTGAAATGGTGCACAATTAGCCTGTGAAGGAAATCTAAAATGCAGGCGGGCAAAAGTAGAGGGATTGGGAATTCTATGAAGTGATTCTTAGTCATCTCCCAGAGTTCTTTCGTTGGGTGTAGCTGGTTCAGTTCATTATTACTCTATTGGAACTGATTTGGTTCATCTCATTGCTGGAGAGGGCCACGTCCATCAGAATTGGTCATCATATAGTCTTGTTGTTGAAGTAAATAATGATCTCCTGGCCCTGCTCATTTCACTCAGCAAGTGATAATAATTTCTGTAGCTAATGGGCAACAATAATGAGGTTCTTAAAGTTTATGCAGATCCGAAACAAAATTGCGTGTCAATTACTTGACCTAGCCCAGAGAACTATGGGTATTGCATATTACACCCCACCCCCAGCCCTCGTGGAACTTAAAATCCCCCGAGGATGGTATATGATGTGGCATACATAAATATATACAAAATATGGATATAAGGATGACTAATATGGAAATATGTTTAACATGACGGTACATGTATAATCTATATCAGATTGCTTGCTATCTTGAGGAGGGAGGGAGAAAAATTGGAGCTCAAAAACTTACAAAGATGAATTTTGAAAACTATCTTTACATGAAATTGGAAAAAAAAATAAAATACTATTAAACAAATACTAATACACAACACACTAAAACACTAACACAAAAATTGTTCTTAGCTCCTCTTATTAGCTCATTTGTTTTTGCAGGGAATGGGGGAGAAACAACTAATACACAACAGATAGGGTTACTCTGTAGCTGGGGAAAGTGGGGTGACTTTAGACATGGCCCATTATGCCCCTCTCTTATCCTTAAGGAATGCTATCTGCTCTGTGAGATCCAGCTGCCTCTAGAAACGTGGGCTAGAAAAAAACAACAACAATCAGGGTCTCCCTAGCTTGGTCTCTCTCTCACAGACAAGATCACCCCCATCTTTGCTGAAGAAAAAGCTAGGAGAAGGGATATCCCTGAGAAGAGCTTTGCTTAAGCAGGATTCTATTTATGGGATAAACAGAATCCAAGATCTTGCTAGGGAGAGGCTCAGCCCAAGCGGGTGCCTTGAGGGATAAGAGTGAACACCCCGCTTTATTACAACCCTCAGAAGAGGAGTCTGACAAGAAAAAAGATGGACCAGAGAGGGATATCTATTATTAAATTATATAGCATAATATTAATTTTCCTCAACCCTGAACTTAACTGGTTAAGAATACGTCTCAATCAATCAACCAATCGTAGACTTTAGATTAAGTGATGAAAAAGTCTTTGATCAACTTGAGTAATGGGCATAAAAAGTGTTCTTATTGACTGAAGAAACTTAGCAATGACTTATGAGGCTTGTATAAAACAAGCTCAGAACTGGGGAGATAAAATATTTATTAATCCTGATTATGTACCAGACACTATGCTAAGCACTGTGAATACAGATATGAAGGAGGGAGGAAAGAGAGACAGAGAGACATTGTGTACGATGATCTCTTGGTTCTGCTCGCTTCATTCAATATCAGTTCACGTAAATCTCTCCAGACCTCCCTGAAATCATCCTGCTGGTCGTTTCTTATAGAACAATAATATTCCAAGAATATTCCATTCAAAAGTCGTAACTAATTCAGCCCTTCTCTAACTAATGGGCATCCACTCAGTTTCCAGTTCCTTGGCACGACAGAAAAGTCTGCCACAAACATTTTTGCACATGTGGGTCCTTTCTCCTGTTTTATGATCTTTTTGGGATTCTGGGAATATTTGTAAGAGAATATGCTGCAGACATTTTGGAGGACATGTGGGGGAGGTTTTTTGCTCTTAAGATCTTGTGAGAATTGGTCTATCACTGGGTTCTAACCCTTGCCACATTTGACCTCTTATTCAACTGCCCATGTTCTGGGAAGTTCCTTTGTACCCGGTATCTAATTTAAGTCAGGAGGATCTGACTCATACACTCTGGAATAGAGGAACCAGATTAATATGTAATAGGGAAATGTTTAAGAAAATAAATAAAAAATAATAAAAAAAATATCAATGAATAATACAATAATAAATAATAAAAATACAACAAACTGTGATTTCCTAAATCAAAATGAGGCATGAATCCATTTATATTTGAGTGTGACACCTCTGGTTTAAACCAACTTCAATCATAATCAATTTAGGAAACTTCATCTAATCCCTTTACTCAGGGTTAGCAAATTTTCTTAATCCCAATATTCCTGAGATTGTTAGAGGCTTTGTAGACCTGGCCACTCACTGACTGACTGTTCCTAAAATCCTCCTCCTTTGGTTCCTGTGAATCTGCCCCACAACAGTAATCAGAGATAAGGACAGAGACCCAGAGGAGTTCTGTACTCTAAATGGGGACCACCCTAGGTCGGTACCCCTGCTGCCCATGCTTTCCTGTGAGATTAAAGGGCTAAGGACCCAAATGCTTGGGTACCTGTGAAAGTTTAACTATATTATTTGTGATCACCAGCACTTCTGATTTTTCTTGGGATTTTCCAAGATTTCCTCACAGATAACATCTTAATAAATACTCCTATAAGTATAGCTAATCATGTCAGCTAATAATCATGGGGAAAAGCCCCAACAGAATTGAGGTTTAAGAAGATATCTGTATTAAGGCTATCTTCTTACTAGCCTATGAACTACAGGAGGGCAGATTATGTCTTATCTAAATTTATATCTAAATTTCCCATCCTTTCTAGACACAGATGGTGCTTTGCATACAGGAGCTATTAAGAAATGTTTGTTGAATGAATGCACCCACATACATCAACTTAGAAAACAGGCCCTTGGCAGGTTTTAGTGTTCCAGTGCTCCCTAGGAAGTCAATAAGAAGGGGCCCTGAAGTCAGGAAAGCTTTGATCATGAAGGTGGGAGTTGAGCTTGGCTTTGAAGAAATGTACAGAATTTGAAGAGACCCGGAGGAAGCCAGAGGTCATACCAGAGTAGATTAGAAATTAATTAGTTAATTCGAGATGAAAGAGAGAAGGGACAAGTGAGCAATTCTCAAATTCCTAAGGGTACAAGTCATTTGCTTTCAAAGGGGATAGATCTCACAGAAGGTTTTTCACTAAAACGAGCATTATTCTGCCCAGCATGGAACCATGAGCTCTATTTGAACTGAGAACTGTGTGAAGGGAGATAGAGAGTCTGGGAGATAGCTGGGAGGAACTCCCCCTTCTTTCTGCACTGTCTGTGCTTTATTTCAAAGACTGCCTGATGCATCATGATGGGGATTGCGCCATTGGGTTTTCCCAGAGAGATGGAGTTTTTCTGGGGCGTTTCTCAGTTTTCTCCAAAGTTGTCTGAACACTGTAGCCTAATACTAGGTGGAAGGAATAGGTTATCGGGACAGAGTCTCAGCTAATATGGATGTTTTCAAAGGCCAGGGCAGCCTTGGAGAACTGTGTCATGGTGGAATGAACATTGGTTATAGAACTGACCTACTAGAATTCAAGTCCCAGCTCTGAAACTGATTTGGGGCAAGTCCTCTGTAAAATGAGGGGTTTTATTCAACATGTAAAGGACTGCTTGCCATCTGGGGAAGGGGAAAAATCAGAACAGAAGCGAGTGCAAGGGATAATGCTGTAAAAAATTACCCTGGCATGGGTTCTGTCAATAAAAAGTTATTAAAAAAATAAAAATAAAAAAATAAAATGAGGGATTTGGCTTCTGAGGTCCCTACAGCTCCAAACCGAATCCTCTTCCCATTGTTCACTCACCTGTAAACAGTGAGTTCTTGCTAGAAAGCATTGAGTCTCGCTGGGGCTGGTCTTGTAAAAACTGCCATCTTGCACTGATTCCTGTTTGACACCCCAGCCATTGTAGTTTATGCACTGGGGTCAACTCAAGAGAAGCCACGCATCTCATTAGGGAGTTTGGACTGCTAGTTATGATTCAGGTCCATTTTCATACATTCATCATCTTGATATGTCCCCAACCTCTACTTCCCCAGTAAACCTCACTTATTATAGTAAAGGTCACAGCTATGAAAGTCTAAGGAATTCTTCAAAGGGGAAGTAAGATAAATATTCAGTGTACAATGTTAATTGGGCATAGATCAGGTGGTGTAAGACTTCACAGAAAGAAAGGCTAAATAGAGAATCGTGGTGGATGTTACTTAACTATTTAAGCAGGATTTAGTAGCTTAATTGATAGCTACAATCTCCTAGGAGGTTAGAAAAGCTACTAAGTTAGCCAA
Source organism: Antechinus flavipes (assembly GCF_016432865.1). Taxonomy (NCBI): domain Eukaryota; kingdom Metazoa; phylum Chordata; class Mammalia; order Dasyuromorphia; family Dasyuridae; genus Antechinus; species Antechinus flavipes. The sequence continues at coordinate 16,072,873 of NC_067401.1, forward strand.
GCTCAATAGTGTTTTAAAAATGTATTTTTATTTATTTCATTAAATATTTCCCAATTACATTAAAGAATTTAACGGTTTTTATTTAATTTTGAGTTTCAAATTCTCTCCCTCCTTCCCTCCTCAAGAAGGGAGGGGAACAATATGTTACTCGTGTGAAGTTATGCAAAATGTATCTCTATATTAGCCATGTTACAAAAACAAAAACAACAACAACAACAACAACAACAACAACAAAAAAAACCACACACACAATAAAGTTTTTAAAAAAGTATGCTTTAATCTATACTCAGCTCATCAGTTCTCTCTGTGAAGGTGGATAGCATTTTCCACCCCAAGTCCTTTGAAATTATCTTGGATCGTTGGCTTTCAATTGATCATCTCTGCAAAACTGCTGTCATTTTGTATACTGTTCTCTTGGTTCTACTTACTTCATGTTGCATCAGTTCACGTAAGTCTTCTCTGATTATTCTAAAAGCATCCTGCTCTTTATTTCTTTTAGCACAATAGTATTCCATCACAATCCTATATCACAACTTGTTCAGCTATTTCCCAACTGATAGGCATGGACTCAATTTCCAATTCTTTGCCATCACAAAAAGAAGCTCTAAAGTCTTAATGGTGCTCACTCTCTCTCTCGCTTTCTCTCTCTGTCTGTTTTTCTCTCCATCTCTCTCTCTCTCTCTCTCTCTCTCTCTCTCTCTCTCTCTCTCTCTCTCTCTCTCTCTCTCTCTCTCTCTCTCTCTCTCTCTCTCTCTCTCTCTCTCTCTCTCTCCAGTGGTGTGTTGGTAAGTGCTTAATAACTAGTTTTCCAAGAAAGAAAACAAACACCTGCATGCCTTTCATCTGTAATATTGAGATTTTCTCTATCACTTTATTAAATCTAAACTATCAACAAAATAATAAAGCAAGCCCTGGTTTCTGAAGTATAAATATTCACATTGAAGATTTAACAATGGGCTCCCTGAGTCAGTCTACCCCTAGGAAGATAATTCTAACCGCTACAACCACAATCATTCTGGTAGATACTGTTACCACTAGTTAATCAAGTAGCATTTATTAAACACCTACTATGTGCTAGATGCTGTATCTCCAGACCTTTCAAAGTCACCTGTTCAAGGAAATGAGACACAAAAGAAGCAGGGATCATCAGTCCAGAAACTCGGGCAAAACTGACTTTTGGGGCTGAGCAACATCTTGGAGTTTCCCGACAAAGAATTGGAAGAATCTTTTTTTTTTTTTAATAGATGGTGCCCTTGCTCCATACTGTAATCAGGGGGCTTAGAGGTGACTAAGGAATCACTCAGGATCTATCATGGCTTATTAAAATGCTGTTCTTTCAGCAGTGGATCACTACATGACTAGAAATAGTCCCAGAGCTCCTGTTAATTCAATTGCCTGGAACCCAGCAGGGACTATCTACATTCATGCTCCAATGAGCCTGTATTATAGGCTTTTAAAATCTTGCTACATACGAAATATTGTACTAGACCAACATGGAGATAAGGCTTGTGGCCTACTAGGGAATTAAGACCCAGATGATAATAATTGTGTCATGACATGAGTGAAACCTAGGTTGGAAAGGTGGAGAGAAAGAAGGAGCACCACTAGGCAAAATGATGCCATGGAAAGACTACTGAATTTGGAATTTAGAAGAGCTGAATTCATATCCCACCCCTAAAATTGCCTGTTTATATGACCGTAGGCAAGGCCCTTAAATGCCTGTTTATTTTATCCTATATAAAGTGTGGAGAGGGAATAGGTCAGTAGCCTCCAAAGTGAGAGTCCCAGCCCCTGAGGAGTCATAGCGTGGCCTAGGAGTGTGTGAGAAACCAGAGAAAGGGTGGGAAGATGAATTACATCCCATGCTTCCCGTAATAGCTAATTGTGGGGCTTGTCTCCCACATAACCACACCTACCCTTCCCACATTACCTCCCAACACTATCTTACTTGATCCTCCCCAACTGCTGAGCAAACCTCCCTCCTTCTGGGTTATCTCCTCCAGGTAGTTATAATTTAACCCTGATCTTGGTACCCAGAGTAGCAGCTGGGCAGTCAACATTGGGGAAATCCGTACCCTTACCCAACGTACACACGGCCTGCACCCAATATGCCCCCTTGGAGAATGGGATTCTGTGTTCTGGAGCAATGGTTGAGACGACAAACTATTCACCTCATGCCCCTGCCCCCCAGTATTTTTCTTTTTCTATAAGGACAGAATGAGTTACATTAAAAAGGGGGGATGGATGGACTATGAGTTGTATCTCTATTGCAGACCTCATTACATCATCTGAACCCTCTATTTCTAGACCAGCCTTCCTCCTGGTCACCCCAGTTTGCAACCTTGACACCCTCCTAGATTCCTCATTCTCTGTAGTCCCATAATCAAATGAGGAAAGCACAATATAAATATTTGCTATTTTTATCCAAGGAGTTTTAAATCTTGTCGTTTCCACTGAGTCTTTTGCCTCTGACCCTTCCTTTCTATTTCTCTGATCCCTTCTCTCTAGTCACACAGCCTCCATCACTGCCTCAGTGCAACTGAGACCTATTGAAGACTTTAGCTTAAAAAGTCAGGCTCTTCCACACATCCAGGCTCATCTCTAGTTGCTTTGATCTGTATCAGGCTCCTGGACCTAGATGGTTCTGGAGGGGAAAGTGAGACAGGTGACCTCGCCCAGTCCACCCTCATTTCAATCCAATTCACTTCCATGTTATGACATCACCTCCCTGATGTCATGAACCTCTAGGAGAATGAAGGACAAACAATAGTCTGGGCAGGACTGTTGCTGTAGCCTCCTAACAGTCTGCTTCAGGGATCTCAGCCCCCCAGTCCATCTACCACGCAGCTGCCAAAGAGATTTCCTAAGGTCACTCCCTTAACTCAATAAACTCCTGTAAAAGCAAAAATATTAATATTGTACCACACTCTGCATTTTAGGTGCAAATCTGCCAGATACACTTTATCTAACATTAATATTCAAGATATATATTTTTATTTATTTAGAAAGGGCTACCCGATTTAGCAGAGTTCTCCCATTGTCTCTGACACACTACATCAATACAGTTTCTTTTTTATTTTTATTTTATTTTTTTAATACAGTTTCAGGTAACATTTCTAGGCATTTTGAACTAAGGAAATAATATGCAAAAATACAGTTTTGGGGTTTACATTAAAAAATAGTTCTGATTTTAGTCAATTTTACATAATTGCACATATATAACCTAGATCTAATTGCTTAGATTTCAGAGAGGGGAGGGAGGTAAGGATGGAATTTGGAACTGAAAACTTTAAATAAAAATGTTGAAAAAAATTTTTAAATAATTCAGAGCACCATCTCATTCCTTCTTATAACATTTCCCTAAAGGAATCGGTTGTAACAAACAAAAGGTCTTCGTCCTTTGAATCAACATTTTACTCTTTTCTCAAAGGAGGTTTTGTTTTGTTTTGTTTTGTTTTTTGTTTTTTTAAGGAATAAAGAATGGGAAACCCAAGACACATTGTACATTATCATTTTCTCCACCATTTTCTTAAATCTAGACAACCAATAAAACAATAAAGCAATCCTTGATTTGTAGCATCTGCTGATCTCTGAGGTGTAAATATTCACATGGAAAATGTAGCCATCTGTTCTCCACTGTCATTTATAACCTTAATCTATTTCCATAAAAAAAAAAAAGAAAAGAAAAGAAAAGAAAAAGAAAAGGCTTAGCTGTTGTTCTACTCATTTTCTGAAAGGTAAGGGATTGGGATAGATATTAGGATAGGGAAAATATAATTTCTTCATGTTCCCACAAAAACCAAAAAGGAGATTTTAAAATATACTTCAATAATCTCCATCGATTCAAGAATCAAATAAATATAAACTATTCTGTTTGGCATTTAAAGGCTGGCCCCAAAAAAGAAATATATGAAAAAACCTCCTGCTTCTTTCCAAAGGAGAGTTTACAGGTATGAAAATTTGCATATAATATCAGACTTGTAAAGCAGTAATTTCAAACTCAAATAGAAACGAGGGGTCACTAAACCTAATCTAAGGATCCTTATGTTTACCACAAATTAACATTATCTGTGTCTTATTGTATTTTTATTTATCTTGTTAATTATTTTCCAATTACATCTTAATCTGATCGCATCTTGCAGCCCCCAGATACGTTTGACACCTCTGCTTTTGAGTACCAACAATCAAATGAAAGTTTATCAACCGTGACTTATCAGCAGTTTCCTTTCTCACTACTTAGCTCCCTTCCCTGCAGACACAGAAGTGGTCTCATAAAATAGAGCACTATTTAATTTTTTTTTCTTTGTTTCATACGTCGTTGTGGAGAAAAAAAAAATCATCTCCTGGTGGTTAGCCTCTTGAAGCTGTCCTCTCTATTGTTAGCTAGGTGGTTTCTGGGAAAGCAGATTAGGTCTGGTACTGGAGCCATTCTCAATATTTCTACCATGATATCATCTAAGAGACTATATTCCCATAGTTCAGCCTTTGAAAAGTCAAAATCAATCAATCAACAAAGTTTTTAGTAAAAAGCTAGTTATTATGTGCCAGGAACTATGCTAGAATGTAGATAAAAAGATAAGACAAAATAGTCTCTGCCTTCAAGAAACTTACATTTTCTTCTGGTTCTAGACCAATGATCTTAAGATCATAGTGACAGTGTTAGAGATAGATTTGAACAAAAAGAGTACCAGTACTCTTTTTGTTATTATGGTCCAACTTGTATGTTCTCTGATGACAATCTTAACGCATCTCTCTGTAAAATTGTAAATACTAGTAAATTTATGAATTTATTTTTAAAATTATTTTATTTTTAATTCATAGAACAAAACAATATAATAAAAAAGATGATTGCCTATGAAGTTACAGACCTATCATATGCAATTTGCTATTCCCTCCAAATATACAATAAAGTTATCATGTAAATTTCCTTTCCCTTTTTTCTTTCCTTCTCCCCTACCCCACCCTTGAGATGGCTACCATGGGACACAAATAACTACACATGTATGTATGTATATATATACACACCTACATATGTTACATTATTCTATATATACTTCTATTTAGTAGTTCTTTCTTTGGATGCAGATAATATCTTTCTTTATGAATTTATTTTAAAGTGTTTACTATTTTTTCTTTGTTCTTTCTTTCATGGTTTAAATTTTAAATTTTAAAATTCTGAACTTAACCAACCTCAAATAAAATGGTCATTTCTATATTCATAGCACAACATAAAAGAGAACAAAAACTCTCATGCGCTTCCATTTCAGAGAGGAAGTAATTCAGCAGGAGAAATGTGGAAGGTACAGCTTTCTGGCATGATGAATGGTCAATGCAAATAGAGAAGCAAGAGAGTACTACTGTTCAGAGACTGCCTACTCATTTAGGAACAACCAGATGGAACAGTGGATAGAATGCTAGGCCCAGAGTCAGGAACACCTGGCTTCAAATATGGCTTCAGCTTGGAGAGACTTACATGAACTGATGCTGAGTGAAATGAGCAGAACCAGGAGATCATCACATACCTCAACAACAATACTATATGAGGATCAGTTCTGATGGAAGTGGATCTCTTCGACAAAGAGAAGAACTAACTCAGTTTCAATGGATCAACGATGGACAGAAGCAGCTACACCCAGAGAAAGAACACTGGGAAAAGAATGAAAACTGTTTGCATTTTTGTTTTCCTTCCCAGGTTATTTTTTACCTTCTGAATCCGATTGTTCTTGTGCAACAAGAGAACTCTTCGGTTCTGCACACATATATTGTATCTAGGCTATACTGTAATCTATTTAACATGCAAGGACTGCTTGCCATCTGGGGGAGGGGGTGGAGGAAGGGAAGGGAAAAGTTGGAACAGAAGTGAGTGCAAGGGATAATGTTGTAAAAAAAGTTACCCAGGCATATGTTCTGTCAATAAAAAGTTATAATTATTTAAAAAAAAAAAACAAAAAACAAATATGGCCTCAGACACTCATTAGCTGTATGTCTTTAGGGGAGCCATTAATCTCTTTGTCTCAGTTTCCTTAAATGTAAAATGTACACGATAATAGCACCCACCTTTTATGATTGTCGTGAGGAACAAATGAGATAATAAAAGCACTTAGGACAGCTAGTTATTGTCATTATTATTGGTTTTTTTTTAATTTTGGTTTAGAAAGTTTTGACCCTCAGATCTTAGGGAACTTTTGAAGATTTTTGAGAGGATAGTGATGAAATAAACGCTAGGAAGAAGACTTTGGCAGCTTTGTAAAGGATGGGTAGGAGAGAGAAAATGGAGGGGAGGGAAGATCATTTGAGAGAATAAATAATAGTCCAGGTGGGAACCCCTAAGGTAACGACAGGAGAAGGGAAGGAGGAGGAAGAGATGCCAGGTATTGCCAAAGCAGATTTAAAAAAAATTTCTTGGCCACTAATGGGGTGTAGGCGTAGGGTGGAGTAAAAACTAGGGATGACTCAAAGATCACTCTTCCAGCAGCTCTGGTGGAAAGGAGGGATTAGCCGAGTTCGGTTTGGCCCCGGAAAGCAGAATTAGGAGGGATGCAGACAAATTGCAAGGAGGCAGATTTAGTGTCACTGGAAGGAAAAACTTGTGAACAATTAGCATCCTCCCAAGGCGGAATGGGTTGCCTCCGGACTAATGAGTTCCCCCTTCCCAGGAGTTCTCCGAGCACAATTGCCAAGGGCCCTTCCCCTATCCAGTCCACTGGCCTTTTCTGTTTTTATTTTCCTTGATTTTTCTATAGCCTCCAAAAAGACCACTGGTTTTGGGCTTTGAGGGGCCACTGGGGACTTCAGAGGGTTCTTTCAGGAGAGTGGGGCAGGGATGGGGGAAGAGAGTGGGTGGGGAGGAAATGGACACAGCCAGTGTAAACTAGCTTTGTGCAAGTTGGACAGTGAAGGGGGGAGAGAAACAGAGTAATAGCTCTGGGGGAGGGGGGAAACGGGGATAGAGAGGTTTTCTGAGCACTGGATGGTTCTGAGATGCTCATATGCAGAGACAGAAGCAGCAGAAAGGGACGGATGGAAGATTTTAAAAGTCTGATCAGTGGAGCAAGGAGGACCACGGAGGAGAGGAAAGAATGACATTTTGAGTCTGTTAACCAATATGACAGAGAGGCAGTGGGGTCTAAGGGGAGCCAACCTTGAAGTCAGCAAGACCTGAGTTCAAATTTTCCGTCTGATAGAGAGGGAAAGTGAGGAGAAAGAAAGAAGGAGGGAGGAATGGAGAAAGACAGAGAGACAGAGGAAGAGAGAGACACATACACACAGAGAAAGACAAAGACAGAGAGATAGAAAGAGGGAGAGAGAGAGAGAAAGAGAGGAGGGAGGAAAGAGGGGAGAAGGGAGAAGAGACAGAGACACAGCGCAGGAAGTGAGGGGAGAGAAAAAACTTTGAAAAGTGACAAAAGTGGAGAGAAGGCAATGTCACAAGATGTCCCCAGTTCCCAGCTTGTCTTCATTTGGGGAGATCAAGAACTCCCCCCCCCCAACTCCCCAGCCCTTCCAATCCTTGAGTCGGTATATTTCACAGCAAGAAATGGAGCTCTTAGTATCAATTAGTATATTCTAATCTGAATAATTTCTTTGATATTTATTTCATTCACTGGTCACTCTTTGTGATGCTTTTGGTTTGTTTTTGTAATCAGCATTAAGCAGGAAAGGATAAAGCCTTAAGATATAACCTTGTAGTACTCCTTTCCCTTTAAGGGATAATAACCAGGAAAGCAACTTGAACCTGAGGACCAAATCATTTCCTCTCGACTAACAATATTTGGTGGGGGTGGGGTGAGATAGATATAATTCTGCTCTACAAATTGCTGAACCGACAGCTCCACAGCTGCCCCCTCCCTGAAAGAAATTACCACCTTCCCCCACCCCCTTGGAGAAAGGCAGGTGAGATTCCCAATATATTTTTTCACTCCTCCTTGTGAACCACATTTAGAAAAACCCATGTGTACGTACGTGGGCAGGGCACACATACACGCTCTACATATATAGTCAGCCTGAAAATATAGGCGAGAACCAGATAGTGAAGTGATTTGAATATCAAACAGAAGCATTTTAATTTGATGCTAGAGGCAAAAAGGAGTCCCTGAGACTTCACAAAAGAGATTGATGTGGTCACACCTGCTCTTTAGGAAGATCACTTTGGCAGTCAGTCACCTGGGAGATGGTTGGGAGACCTTTGAGGTAGGATGGCCAGTTAGGAAGCTCTTACAATAATCCTGGTGAGAGATGGAGAGGGTCTGGCCCACAGTGAAAAGAAAGGAATTGATATGAAAGATGCTGAGAAAGTGGATTTAACAATTAATTGGCTTTAAGGAGAAGGGAAGTAAATAAGTGTGAAGAATTGAGGAAAACTCCTAACTTGCAAACCCAATTAACTAAAAAAAAAAAAAATAAGGTCTTTAATTTAAAAAAAAATAGGGAAGTTAGGAGGAGGGATGGGTTTAAGAGGAAAGAGAATGTATTCCATCTTGGATATGTTGATTTTGAGATGCTCATGGGATATCCAGGTTGAAATATCCAATAGGTATTGGAGATGCAGGATGCAAGCTCAGAAGAAAGAGATAAGGGCTGGATGTATAGATCTGAGGAGGCATCTCTTAGGCACATCTAAGAGTAATGGGTAGAGCTCTATATTGGACTTCTATAAGGAAGACCCGAGTTCATATTCTTTGAAAATACTTAGTAGGTCTATGATGCTGGGCAACTCTGAGCCTCAGTTTCCTAATCTGTAAAATGAGGGGTGGAACTTGGTGGACTTCAAGGTTGGGCTTTAGATCTATAATTCTAGAACCTCCCTAGACCTCTTTCCTCATCTGTAAAATGATGGACCACTTTTAAGATCCCTTTCAGCCTGGAATCTATGATCCTATACTAAAAGACAATTGAATCCATGGGAGACAATGAGGCAAAGAGACGAAACCCGGGTACATCCACATAAAGGCAGCAGGATATAAATGGTGGGTCTCCAAGAGAAGGATCTGTAAAATAGATTGGATTGGTCCTGCCCTTGACCCTCCTCCCCTTCTCTGATCTCGAGTGACTTTAGACTGAGTTTTGGGCTAAGACACTCTGAATTCCAAAGTCAGATTTTGCTCCCCTACAATGCAGAGACTCCAACTCTTCTGGCAGGCCTTTGCCAAGTGCTTCAACTCCCTGTATGTTAAGCCCAAAGTCCTCCGTGTACATAAAACGGCTTCCTGCTTCACCCTGTCCCAGGAGGTCTCCAAGGCAAGCGAAAGCTAAGGGACCCCAGACCTGTTCTTCCCCACACAGATCCAGTCACTTTCTGTCCCAGTGAGGATTAGGGCAGGGCACAGTTAGGGACGATTCTATTTCTGCCTGTGGGAACCTCCGGAAGTCCTACACAGTAGCAGTGGAATAAGAGTAGGGGTTCTCTCTCTTGTTCATCTGCTGGCTCCCTTTGGACAGTCAGGGACCCCTGTTAGAAGCATGTCAAGAAATGCATGAGATACATAGAATTACAAAGGAAGCCAGTCATTGTGAGCTATGGCGACCACAATGTTTTGTTACAATTTGGGGTCTCAGGTTTGACTTGAGGATTATTCCTGGATTAGAAATGAGGGGCCCCTTAGCCTGTCTCAGTGTTGGCAAATTGAAAGACAAGGCCTTCTGGAAGACAAAAGGGAGCGAGGGCTGACAGGTATGAAAGAGATTTGGATTATCTACTCTAATAGGATATTCAGGAATCAATAAAAACTGGACAAAGGTAGTGTAAGGCAGGAGAGAGAGACACAGACACAGACACAGACACAGAAACAGATAGACATAGACACAGAGACAGACAAACACAGAGACAGACACAGGGACAGAGACATTCAGAGTCAGAGAGAGGGGGGGGATGGAGGGAGGGAGGGAGAGAGAGAGAGAGAAAAAGAGACAGAGAGAGAGACAGAGAGACAGAGAGAGAGAGACAGAGAGAGAGAGACAGAGAGAGAGAGACAGAGAGAGACAGAGAGAGAGAGACAGAAAGAGACAGAGAGACAGAGACAGAGAGAGACAGAAAGAGACAGAAAGAGACAGAGAGACAGAGAGACAGAGAGAGACAGAGAGACAGAGAGAGAGAGAGAGACAGACAGACAGACAGGTGAAAGGAGGGAGGGGAGGAAAGAGAAAGAAAGAGGGAAGCAAGGAGAGAATAGGAAGGGAGGGAAAGAAGGGAGGGAACACTAACCTCAGAGCTAGGAAGCCCCAAAGTCGAGGCCCATTTCCAGATACATGCTAGCTGTAAGACTTTGGGGAAATGACTTAGCCCAGCTAACTTTCTGAGATAATTTGTACACAAAGTTAGGAAAGTATCTGTAAAGTCAAAAAGAGAATTTTGGAAACCCATTTTGGGTGTTAGTTTCTCAGAACATTAAAAACATAAATAAATAAACAACTTCTGGGCTCAACCCTACTTTCTTCCCACCAAACGGGATTCATGGCACCAGCCCATTGGCCATCTCCTATCTGGGAGAGCTGGAAGCTCCTCAGAGAGAAGATAAACACCTAGAATTTGTCGTCTATAAATATATCACCAACTGTTTGGGATGAGCTGATTTTCTTTTGTGCTTTTAAAAAAAATCTGTATGTTAGAGTTGTTAGAATCCTGTTAGAGATCCTGAAATTCCTAAATCTTGACCATGGGATTTACAAATCTCTTTTCCTTTGAGTTGCTTTTTAAAGCTTACTTTTGAGTTTACTTTTTAAAAAGTATCTTTCCACTTGCTCAGTTGTTTGTGCTTGTCTCAGGTGGTATTAATTTTGCCATTGAGTTAGTGCGTTGATGTTTTGAGATTTCCTATCCTCTTTTCCATGAAGAACTTTTTTTGTTATTTCTTCCTGATTTTACAATTTTTTTGTTTTGTTTTGTTTTTTTTTAGCACTGCGCAGTTCTAGCTTCATTTCCTCTGGAGTTTTTTTTAAACTTCTCCAAATTATTCTTTCATTTCCCTTAGTGATTTATATTTTTTAAGAACAGGAGAACATTATGAACTTTTCAGATTCTTGTAATGTTTTTTATGTGCTTGAGGGCATGTCTTGAGTTATTTTATAATGCTTCTTTTTCCATTCAAATCTCTTGAGATGCTTCCTGAAGATTTATATTTATTTTGAATTTAACTGGGCTCTATTACTTCATCAATTTCCTTTATCTTTTAAATTTTTCTTCAGAAATCTGTTTCCTCGTGTGAATTTCTTGCTGTAATGCTTCCTTTTGTACATTTCCATTCTGATTTTGGAAGGTGATGTCAGGAAGTTGGCTTGCCCTTGACAATATTTTAATATTTCTTAGCTCAAATGCTTTGCTGGATACTGAGGAACAGGCCCTGAGGGCAAATTTCTTCTTAAAACACTTTGCTGACCTAAGAATGGGCTCAAAACCCTCTTTCCTAAGTATCTGAAAGGCAGAGATGTGGCTAGGCAAAAGGAAGTTAAGTCTTTTGTCTCTTAGGTTTAGCTTTGTCTCTGGGGCTTTCCTCCACCTCAGTCTATATAGGAAAGCACATAGGAAGAGTTTTAGAATTGAGAAACTGGGTTACCTAGAAAACTTAAAGCCTTTGTCCATTTTTTTTGAGAGAATAACCCCTAAATGAATGATAACTACATGCAGTCTGGTTATTGGAAATTTTAACACTGACTCCCAGGGTCCCAATTTCCTAAGAGCCAAAAAGGTTACATTTCACCCCTTCTTCAAGGTTCTCTGGTATTTTTTTTAATTTCCCATAGCATTTTATTTTCCAAATCCACGTAAATATAGTTTCCAACATTCGTTTTTGTAAGACTTTGTGTTCCAAAATTTCTCCCTCCCTCTCTTACCTCCTGCCTTCCCAAGACAGCAAGTAATCTAATATAGATTAAATTTGTGCAATTTTTAAAAACCTATTTCCACATTTGTCATATTGTACAAGAAAAATCAGACCAAAAGAGAAAAATCCATAAGAAAAAAATACAAACAAAAAGTGAACATACTATGCTACGATCCATATTCAGTCTCCATCATTTTCTCCCTGGATGCAGATTGCATTTTCCATCCCAAATTTTTTGGAATTGCCTTGAATCATATTATTGAGATGAGCCAAGTCCATCATGGTTGATCATCACATAATCTTGCTATTTCTGTGTATAATGTTCTCTTGGTTCTACTCATTTCACTCAGTGTCAATTCATGTAAGTCTTTCTGAGCTATTCTAATTTTTTTTTCTTTTTTTCTTTTTTTTTTCCCCTGAGGCAATTGGGGTTAAGTGACTTGCCCAGGGTCACACAGCTAGGAAGTGTTAAGTGTCTGATCCAGATTTGAACTCAGGTCCTCCTGACTTCAGGGCTGGTGCTCTATCCACTGCACCGCCTCGGATATTCTTAAGGGAGTTTGAATGGTGTCTAGACTCTCTACAAACGACTCCAGCCCCATCAATGGTGTTACCTCCACTATGGAGGGTGTTGGTCCCTTCTGCTCCAGTTCCATTTAACTATTAACAGTTGGATTAGTTTTCACAAAGACATATGTAAATAAATTCAAAATATACATATGGTTCTTGTGTTGTTATGGAGAAACAATCTTCTGGGATTCATCAGTTGGAGATGGGTTTTAAACTTAGGTTTCTGGGACTGTGTTTTCTGTAGGGCTTGGGGCAAGGAGTAGAGCTGGGGATGGGGAGAGAAGCCAGAAATGGTGATGAACAGTCATTCTTGTGGTCACCTACCACGTGAGGAGGAGAGCAAAACAGGTTGACTGTGGGGCAAACCAAACTATGGCTGCAGGTTACCCAACCCCTTCCATCAAGGTTGATGTGGGGACAGTAAGCATTGGACCAAGAAGAATAAAGACTGATTTGCCCCTTGAATTGATGAGCATACATCAGTGGAATTGTAATGCAGCTAAAGGAACTGGATTCCCTTTCCTTGCCTAGTAGAAAAAAACTGGTTCAATATTCATATCTCTATGAAGATTTCCTGTCTCTTTGTGAGAAAGTAGATCAAAAAGAAGTTGATTCTGTCTCTGTAATCAACAAATCAAGAACCTTTGGCTGCTTCCTATCCAAACAAACCATTCTCTTATCATTGCTCTTATAAAAAGTTTAAGAGAAATGGTTTCTGGGTAATTAGTCATTCTATTAATTATTCTAGTGAATAATTAATAAAAGGGATCAGTGGCACTCTGCAATGCCAAAGATGGATCATGGTACTTCTTGACACTTATTTGTCCATGGCAGTTCCTGACAGGTGACAATAAACTCTGATTGGTTAATAATTAAAGAGAAGAATGAATGTTATATTGAGAGGTGGGTCTACTCTAATGAGGGGCTGGGGAACATGACTTTGATTATGTCATTCATGAACAAAAAGAGACTATTTCAAGCCAGACCATCCCCAGCCTCAAACAATGTAGACAGGATTTTATTCGTTGTTCCTTCCACGAGTGGAACAAAATGGGTTGGAATTCACCTTAGATCAACTTTTTTCTAAGGTTCTCTTGATGGCTGGCGATTTGGTCAATCTCATCCATCAGTGACTGAACATATAGGTTTATAGTTTCTGAATGAGGAAATAAGAAGGGAAAATTTCAGCCCTGATTTAATAATTGATTATTAATATGAGAGAAATAATTTCCTTTATCAGTCTCTGCTATTGTTTCACTTCTATAGAAAGAGATACAGAAAGAAATACATGATAGAGATAAAAAGATGATAGATGAAAAATACAGAGAGGTAGAAGATGATAGGTGGACAGAGAGACTGTTAACCCTTGTTGTGTGATTAATGCTGACAGGAATAATATTGGGGAAAGGTTTAACTTTCTGGCAAGGGACAGCTTTAGTAAAGCTGTGGTTCAGGGGAGGAGGAGTGGGCAATGACCCAACTGGGATTTGCAAACATAAGGGAGGCACCTTGAGGTAGCAGCCTTCGGCAAGCCCATGTTCCATAAATAGGAGCATCTGTCAAGAGATTCAGATTATTAGTGACTATAAATTTACCTCCAGATCTAGTAGAAATAAATCCTTGAGGCACAAGCAAGGTAAGACAGGAAAGGAGATATGTTCTTATCCCAGGGCAGCTTCTCATTTTTGTTGTTGTTGTTGGGGTTGAAAAATTATTAAAGAAGGTCAGCTAACTCCTTTGGTGGGAGTAGCTAGGTGGCTGAGTGGGTAGAACAGCAGGCCGCAGTCAGGAAGATGAGTTCACTGACCTCAGAGACTTCCTAGCTGTGTCACCCTAAGCGAGCCATTTAACCATATTGCCTTCATTTTCTTTATCTGTAAAATGAGCTGAAAAAGGAAATGGCAAACCACTTTGCCAAAAACAAAACAAAACTAAAAAACCTCAAATGGTGTCAAAAAATTGGACGTGACTGAAATGACTGAGAAACAACATTCTCTTAGTAAAATACTATACCACAGAATCTGTCTTACTTCCTGTTATATTCTCTATATTCACAAGATAAATAAAAAGTAATAGGGGGAGGAGTATGGGCACCTGGAAGAACATGAAGGGTCTCATGTATGAACTGGCACTTGAACTGAGCTCTACAGGAGGCTAGGGATTCTAATAGGTAGAGGTGAGGAGGAAGGCATTCCGGGGTTGGGGTCCAGCCAGTACAAGGGCACAGAGTGGGCAGATGGAAGGTCATGTATAAATGGCACTGAGAATGTCACTTTACCTGGATTGTAGAGTATACAAAAGTAAGTCACATGCAATGTCTATGGGACTTTAAATGAAGTGTTTATATTAGATCCTAAAGACAGTAGGGAACTTAAAAAAATTTTTTATTAAAGCTTTTTATTTTCAAAACATATGTATGGGTAATTTTCAATCTACCCTTGCAAAACCTTGTGTCTCAAATTTTTTCCTTCCCTTCCCTTCATGACCCCTCCCCTACATGGCAAGTAATCCAATATATGCTAAACATGTGCAATTCTTCTGTACATATTTCCACAATTTTCAAGCTGCATAAGAAAAAACAGGTTAAAAAGGAAAAAAAATGAGAAAGAAAAATGCAAGCAAACAACAACAAAAAGAGTGAAAATGCTATGTTGTGATCCACCCTTGGTTTCTATTGTCCTCTCTGGGAGTAGATGGCTCCCTTCGTCACAAGACCATTGGAACTGGCCTGAATCATCTCATTGTTGAAGAGAGCCACGTCCATCAGAATTGATCATGGTATAATCTTATTGTTGCCATGTACAATGGTCTCCTGGTTCTGCTCATTTCCCTCAGCATCAGTTCATGTAAGTCTCTCCAGTCCTCTCTGTATTCATCCTGTTGGTCATTTCTTAGAGAACAATAATATTCCATAACTTATATACCATAACTCATTCAGCCATTCTCCAGCTGATAGGCAGCCACTAGGTTTCCAGTTTCTTGCTCGACGAAAAGGGCCGCCACAAACATTTTTGCCCATGTGGGTCCCTTTCCCAGTAGGGAACTTTTTTTTTTTTTTTTTTTTTTAGGCAATTGGGGTTAAATGACTTGCCCAGGTCTCATAGCTAGGAAGTGTTAAGTGTCTGAGGTCAGATTTGAACTCAGGTCCTCCTGACTTCAGGGTTGGTGCTCTATCCACTGCGCCACCTAGCTGCCCCGAGAAGGGAACTTTTAAAGCAGGAAAGTGGCATGGTTAGGTGCTTTAGGAACAGCCCTTTAGTAACTATATAAAGTATGGATTAAGAACCATGAGAAAGAAAAAAAAAAAAACCAAGCAAACAACACAACAAAAAAGGTGAAAATACTACATTTTGATCCACAGTCTCCTTAGTTCTCTCTCTGGATATAGATGACACTTTCCAAACCAAGTCTGTTGGAATTGCCTTGAATCACATTATTGTTGAAAAGAGCCAAGTCCACGTGATAATTTTAAGACAGTCTTTTTTTCCCCTTTATTTATTTTTATTTTATTTTATAATAACTTTTTATTGACAGAACCCAGGCCAGGGTAATTTTTTACAGCATTATCCCTTGCATTCACTTCTGTTCCGATTTTTCCCCTCTCTCCCTCCACCCCCTCCCCCAGATGATAAGCAGTCCTTTACATGTTGAATGGGTTGCAGTATATCCTAGATACGATATATGTTTGCAGAACCAAACAGTTCTCTTGTTGCACAGGGAGAATTGGATTCAGAAGGTAGAGATAACCCGGGAAAAAAAACAAAAATGCAAATAGTTTACATTCATTTCCCAGTGTTCTTTCTTTGGATGTAGCTGCTTCTGTCCATCATTTATCAATTGAAACCGAGTTAGGTCTCTTTGTAAGACTGTCTTTTAATCTCCTAACCCTTTCCTTTCTCTGGTATTCCTTTGTATTTTCACCCAGAATGCTTTGTGGCAGGCATTACAATTAATCTGTTTTATCTATAAATGTTCCAACAGCTTGATGGTGGCATTTTTGAAGTTTAGGACAAACCTACTCGTGTAAAAATTGAATTTGAACAACAGCTCTCCTACATTTTTGCTCAAATGCCTTCTTATGATGCTCTAGAGGTGGGGGAACCTCCATAAATTCAGGGAGTCTGTTCAAGGGCTCTCATGAGCTTGTCTGTCCTCAAAGAGCTGTTGTGAGCACTGGGGACAGCTTTTTGTTTGTGGTCCCCTTACATTTTCTATGAGAACTCTCTACCTCCTGTCCTAAATTCAGAAGCCAGAGGTAAAAGGAAAAAAAATGCTATCTGGATGTCAAAAAAAGCCTAGGAAGGGAGGGTTTGATTTTTCCAGATGCAGGGTCACTTACAAAGTGAATGTGATAGAAACCATCATGATCATTCTGAAGAAGGGGAAGGTTAGGATTTCAGGTTGTTAGAACTAAGGGTTTGGGATGGGCTTTAGAGATGATCCAGGTCAGGGATTCTATTTTTTTTTTGTCTTTATTTTGTTTTTTGTTTTTTTTAGGTCAGAGATTCTAAATCTTTTCTGTGCCATGCATGGATCCCTTTGGCAGACTGGTGAATCTGCAGATCCCTCCTCAGAATGTTTTTTAATGTATGATATAAAATACATTGGATTACAGAGGAAATCAATTATATTTAAATATAGTGATGAAAGTCATTTTTCCCCAAATTTGTGGACTCCAGGTAAGGAGTCCGATGTAGAGCGAATGGCAGAACTAAAACTAGAATCTGACAACCCAGTGATCTTTTACCCAAATCATGGCAGATCCTAGGGCTGCCCCAAACTGACTCTGGCCCATGGCCTTGAGCTCAAGCTTTTTCCAGTCCAAAAGGAAAAATCTGCATAAAGACAATTCATTTCCCTCTTCGATGTCTTAGTTGACTGATATTCGAAAAGCATATAAATAACAGCAACAGTTATTTGATGAGATGAGAACTGATTAGGCAAATGTAAAAATTAAGGTCGCATTCTCATGCTACCTTCAGTGCTAACTTGGTATGTAAGCCTGCATAAGTCATTTAAATCTGTGCTTCAGAGAAATGGGGGAAAAGGGAGAAGAGAAAGACTGGGGGGCTGGGGAAAGAGATGAGAAGAAAGAGAGAGGGAGAGGAGGTTAGGATTAGAGAAGAGAAGGAAATATTCTTCAATCTTGACTCAATTCACCTCCTCTCTCTAGGAATAGATGGAATATTCCATCCCGAGCCCTTTGGAAATGTGGTCAGCCAGTGTGTTGATCGGAGTTACTAAGTCTTTCAAAATTGATTTATATAACAATATGGTGAAGATAATCAATGATTCTCCTGATGCTATTCACTTTTTTTTGTCTCCCTAGATTTTTTGTAACCATCTATCATTTTTACAGCATAAGAATATTTTATCACATGTCCAGCCATTCCCCAATTAATTAGTATCCTCTCCATTTCCAATTTTTTATCACTATTCCCCCATCTGAAAAAAACAAACAAACACTATAAAAGTTTGTCCATGGGTCCTTTTTTTTTTTTTTTTTTAATCTCTAAAGGGAAGCTATCCCCTTTGTGTTAACCATAAAAAGGAAAGTTCTAAAGACTCTGGGCCCAGGCCCACTAAACATTCTAAAGCTAGAACACCAAGATGCCGCCCAAGATGCCCCTACCCCAAGGCCCGAGTTCCCTTTCAGGCCTCTCACCTAGGCTCAGAAAAAGGCAGGTTTCTGCTATGGAAATGCCCTTTATAGGTGAGTTGGAAAGGAAATCCCAGGGAAACAGTTCGTCCCTCGTTACCAGTCTACATTTCCATAAACCACCAAGGGTCAGGCCCACTGTAAGCAGTAAGGGCCCAAGCCCCCAGGGCTCATCAGCCCCCCAGTTAAGTCCAGGTGACCAGAGAACTTTCTTTATGAACCTGCTATACTTACAAACATTAGTATCAATTTTAGACACTAAAAGATGGCCCTTGGAGGCCATTTGTTCCAACACTCATTTTTATAAATGAGTAGCTGAAGCCCACCGAGATCAAGTGGTTTGCTTAAGACCAAAGACAGGAAGTAATAAAGGTGGGATTGAAGCTAGCCCTTCCGATTCCAAATCTAGCACCTTTTTCCTTAGACCCCATGACTTTGGATCACCAGTTGTGCTCGGAACATTAGATTTATAAATTAACTTGCCTAAGATATTAAGAGGGGAGGGGAAGGGAAAGGGAAACTCAAACCGAACTGACCACAGCTCTTAAGACCCTGTCATCTGCCTTTTCATCATCATTGTCTTAGCAGAAGTAGGCCACTTGGCTCTAAGTAACAAAGCTGTTACTTTGGGGCATGAGAAAACTCCCAACCCCGCAAGAAGCAGCTCTGGTCCTAGTGGCCCCGAGTTTAGTCTGTTATCTACTGGATGATGTTCGATTCCCCAACAATGCTTCCTTATCACAACTTCAGTCGGAGAACATCTGAGAAAAGTCCCATTTGCCCAGAGTTTGGAAGAAAACAACTTCTGCCCCAGTCTGTTGGCAACCACACAGACCCCCATGTCCCACCTCAGTCCCTACATCTGCAAGATTAAGTCACTGTTTGGTCAAAGAGCCGGCTAGTTGTAGGATAAGACTAAGAACAAGGCATCCTTCCAAGGAAGGATCTTGGGGGCTCTCGAGAGATTCTTTTAAAAACAAAACCTAGGAGTTATCGAGGTGCGGATGGGGCACTGGATTGGGGGTTTTAGAGACCTGGGTACAAATGCTGCCTTAGATAACTTCTCGCTCTAAACAAGCTCCTCTTTTCTTTTTTGCTAAAAACCAAGCAGTTGAACTCTCAGGAAGGGACTTAAGGCCTTTTCCCTTTTATATCTGATCTCATGAAATGGATCCTTGTTCAAAGGGCCAGGAATAAAGCATCTTTCTCATGGCTATTATGACGATAAAGTAGCGAGCTCTCCTTACCTAGAGGCATGGAAACAGGTTGGATGGCTTCTTCTCTGGGCATTCTATGGGGTATTCATGGTTCAGGAAGAAATGAAAACCTGATTGGAGTTCGTTTATTTGGAGATTAGTGAGGAATCTTGTTCCTGGGATTGGGGCACAAACTAGATGTTCTCTGCTCTGGTGCTTCCTCATCCCTACCCCTAACTCCACAACAGATTTTTATGATGGGGTGGAGGGGGGGGGGTTGTTCCCCTCCTCTCCCCAGGATCAGTCCAGGAAAATACCAAGTGAACAACTTGAAAGCCAACCTCCCTTGGCCGGTCCATTAATGTTAGTTTGCCACACCAGTCAGACAGAGCTTCTTTTTCTTATTTTTATTGGCCAGCAGACAAATCAAGAAGCACTGTTGTGCTTCCTACAGAGGAGGACCAGGGCCATGATGACTAAGGTAAAAACCGAGACGGCAATCAGGGACAGGCCCAGGCCAAGGGCTGCGTACTTTTCCACGAAATCCGGGTTGGGCTCCCTTGGGGTGTGACGACTGATGTTCATTGCCAAGAACACGGGCCCAACAGTGAGGTCTGCCTCTCTCGCTACGGGTGGAGAAAAAACATAAAATTCACGACTAAGCTTAGAGCAGGGCTTAAAACCAGACTGGATGCCCATTAACCATTGCTAAATTTAGCCACGAGTTGTACAAGCCACAGTTCCAGAGCTGTAGGGGACCCTGGAAGCCATCTAGCCATTTTACAGATGAGTAAATGAAGGCTTAGACAGTAGAGATTAATCCAATCTGTCCAGCTAAGTAAGCAACAGAATCAGATTTTGATTCCAGATCGTCCTACTTTATTAGGAGTGCCTCTCAGTAATTATAGGGGAAGCCGTCTCAACAGGTGGAGTGCTGGCTCCATGCTTGAGACATGGAAGCATGGGTAGGATGAAGATAAAGGAACTGGGCCCCCCGATTCTCTTCATATCCATCTCACCTTGCTGCTGGTGGAGGGAAGCCATTCTCTTCCAGGGCTTTGCAGAGATAGGAAGTAGGCCCCTGGAGCCCTTTGGGTTTTCACAGTTTTTGGTGTTGCAGCACTTGCAGATCTCAGGAGATCCTTCCACTGGAAACCAGCTGGAGAAAGATGGGGGTGGAGAAAGGGGGGGAATGGAAACAAGGAAAAAAAAATCAGTTTTACTCCAAATCTCAAAAAAAGTAAGGGAGCCATTGAAAGTTTGAGGGATCAACATGGTCAGTCCTGAGCTTTAAGAATATCATTGTGGCACATGTTATATAGAAGGTGGATTAGAGATTTAAGATCTGACCGGCCCTGGCCCTCCCTATTCCTCCTCCCAAGACCCACTTACCTATTGGTGGATTTGTTGAAGGAACAGGCCTTGTTTATTTGGTCTGGGGCTTGGTCAGCTACAGTGACCCTCAGGTGGCATGTAATGTAGATCTAAGAGAGGAGAAGTTGGGTATCAGGGAAGGGCAAGAAAACATGGGGACCTCATTTACTCAGTCCAGGAAAGAAGAGTTACCAATTTCCGGGAATCTTGGACAAAGTGGAACACATCCATTGTGAACTGGAGGATGTCTGGCTTAGGCCTGGGGGCTCTGAAGGCTGAAGAGGATTCAGAAAGGCCATCTACCAGGCACCTAGAAGGACAGGAAGGTGTTGAAGGGACGTGCTCTTCAGGAGCCACGTCTGGGCCCGAAAGAATGAGGGACGTACCCACGGTAATCAATGATGCTGTAACGGGGCTCCGAGTTCTTGTCTGGACTCAGGGTGGCCACACAGCTGTCGACAAAGAGCTTCAGCGCCACGTGGCCGCCCGTGTGGACTTCAGCCTGAAGGTGGGCTACGTCACCCAGCTGGAACTCGGCCGAGGTACTCTCGGCCGTCCAATCATCTGGAAGGCAGGATGACCGTGAATATTATATACATATATTGAGAAAGCAGTGGCAAAGTTTTTTTAATTCATTAGTTTTTCTTTTTTTATAATTCTGAATTTAGATCTATAACAATGAACTTTTCCACATACAAATTAGAACTGGATGAGAGATCACGTAGGGCCCCTTCCCACGGCCCTTCAACTTACCGTTCATCAAGTGCAGAGAAAAGTCAAGCTTCTTTTCAGAAGCTACGGTGGACCTAAAGGGCACCCATGTAGGCTGGACAGCTCTGCTGCTTACATTGCCCCACCTGGAAGAAGAATCAAAGCAAATCTGAGCAGTCCAACCCATGTGATCGATCCTACCTGAAGGACAACTAAACATTTCCATCTCCCCATCCTTCAAAACATCTTGTTGGATCTGTCCATTTGGGCTGGCTATTTTCTCTCTCCTCTTACAGAGAGACTCCTTGGGAAGATCATCTATAACAAGTACTTTCATTTCCTTACTTTTTAGCTTCTTAACTCTCTGCAATCTGGCTTCTGTCACATTCAATTCTAATCTGATCTTTCTGATTCTAGGCCTAGAGATACCTAATAATTTTGGAGAAAAGAGTTCAAATTCAACCTCAAATATTAATCCTGGGCAAGTCACTTACCTCTGTTTACCTCAGTTTCCTCAACTGTAAAATGAGAATAATAGCACCTACCTCTAAAAAAATCACTATAGGGCTCAAATGAGATTTATAAAACACTTAATATGGTATCCGGCTCAAAGAAGGCACTCTATAAATGCTTAGTCTCCCTACCCCTTTAATTGCTCTAAGAAACTTCTCAGTCCTCATCCTTCAACCATCACCTTCTTCCCGATATCCTCAGCTCTCTAGGTTTTCAATGAGATTACTCTCTGCTAGTTCTCCTAACAGTTCCTTCTCAATCTCTTGCTGGGATCTTCATCCAGGTTAAATCTGATGACCATAGTTTCTGTCCCAGACCCTCTTCTCCCTCTATTTTAGTGGATCATCTCATCAGCTCCCACAATTTCAATGATCATCTCTAAATAAAGGACTTTCAGATCTACTTGTCTATGCCAGATCTGTCGACTTCCAGTCTTTCATCTCCAATTACTTATTAGAAATTGCTGAGTGGATTTCCCTAGACATCTTAAATGGATCATGTCCAAAATAGCCTCTCCCCCACACAAAATTTTTTCTGTCGATTACCACTATCCTCCCAGACTCTCCTTCTCCCTCTTCCCCATCTACGTTAGGTGTTTCTGGTTAGATATTCTCATTTCTCAGATAAAGAAACTCATAAGGGATAAACATTTTAAAATAAAAGACATGGATATACATTGAAACATGAAGTTGTGATAATGTCGCCTTCCAGCTCTAAACCCTATTAATAATGACTCAAACAATCCTGGATTGATGCGCTTACCTCGTTATAAAATGATAATATGGTTATCCCAAGTTTATCAGGGCTTCTACTCCCTTCAGCCTGGCTGAACATGGCTACATTTTCCCACCTACCCCACCCTTCACTCAAGAGTTGGGTCGACTTGGAAGTATTTTCAGCGACTTAAAAGAAGTCTGACCATCAGGCACCTTCACTTCCCAAAGTCTTGGAGACTGTCTGCCCTCGGTAGAACTTCCAGAACTGACTGGTACCATGACTGACACTTGACAAGCAGCTTCATATTAGCTTCACACTAAGCAGATAAGGAATGGGTGACTTGACAAAGTCAAAATGGAGACATCAAGGTCAAGTTAGGTAGACCTATGCTCAGAGTCTATCTTTGAGACTTTATACAAGTTTTGACGTCTCCAAGCCTTAGTTTCTTATTGGAAAAGGAGGAGATTGGACTAGACAGGCCCAATATCACTTCCTGATTCTACAAAAATCATGGATTATTTCTTGGTAGAAGGACCAGTCTTGTTCTATCATTTAGTGGCAGAACCTTGAGCAATACTTCTGGGTCTCAAAGGGACCCCTAATTAAAGTACGATTACCCAAGTAAGTGAGGATGGTAAAGAGAAGGGAAATTGGCAGTAAAGTCTTAGGGGATCAGAATGTGATAAGTAGGAAAACAAAGAAAGAAAAATTACAGGAGGGAGAGAAGAAACTTGAGAAGTGTTTTCATTTGGTTGGCTTGTTTGTTCGTTTTTTTCTTTACTCCATTTTACTGAGGAACCTATTTAGAAATTTTAAGCTTTGAATAGCTGTGATTTATAAAAAGAGAATAGCCAGTGTGTCTAATGAGCACTCTATCTTTAAGAAGGGAGAAAAGCAGGCTGCCATCCGATACAGACCTAGGATAGTAGCATTCAATGGGAACTTCTGCTCGATTAGTCCTTAAGATGGTAAAACTTCCAATTGGGTGTGGGCGGTAGAACAAGCTGGTGCGGTATATTAGTCCATCTGGAGTTACCTGCAAGAAACAGTTAAGAGGCTTAATTAACCTTTATCACAGTTGGTTCTAATTCAAGTGCTTCCATATGAGGTCCCTAGATATCCCTCCCTTCAAAAGACAACCCTTAACCCATACTGTAGTCCTCCATTGCCTTTGAACCTGGTGAGAGGGTTAATTAGATGGCAGTCAAGTAGCTAGCTCGCTAAAGAGGGAGGGTTTGGTCTTGTGCTTCCCTCCAGGAACCTGAGAAATGCTGCTTTCACTTTGTGGGATACTCCCTCCAAGGATTGCCACATGGGCCCAAAAAGGCCAGGGTTATTCGTTCCTGTTGCACATGAGCCAAATTCTGACAGTGCTGCAAGACTTGCAAGCCTCCTTCTTCGCACCAAACCTGTGAGACACTTCTTTAATTTTATAAATGAGAAAGTTATACCTTATGCATCCATCAATCAACATTTATTAAGCTCTTACTGTGTGCCAGGCACTAAGCCAAGCCAAGAGTTAGGCTACAAATAATAATAAAGTTCCAGCCCTCAAGGAACTTACAATCTAATTACAAAAGACAGAATACAAAAGAAAGCTGAAAGGCCAAGGGGGGAGGGAGGGAACACAAATTAGAGAAGTCCCCAAGTAGTGCAGAAAAGTGAAAAAAAAAAAATCAGACTATTCCTTGCTAAACTCCTTCCTTAAATGGAGGCTTTGGACTTGGCTCCAATTAGAGAAACAGAGAGTAGTGACTGATGTGAAGAGAGCTTGAACAAGCTCTTTACTGTTAACTGCCGCTTGATTTTTCGTTTTACTTCCCCCCCCCCTTTTTTTTTTCTTTTTTAAGCCCAGGATCACAGTTAGTAAGTGTCTAAGGCTGGATTTAAACTCAGGAAGCGGTTTCACGATTCCAGGCCTGCACTACCTAGTGCCCTTAGGTAAATCTTAACTATTATTGTTGTTGTTGTTGTTGTTCCCTTTCCCATACCCACTTCTTAGCCAAGTGGCCCTGGGTAAAGCACTTTACTTCTCTGTGCCTCAACTACATTATCTGTAAAATGAGGGGGATCAGATGACCCTTAAGGTTCTTTCCAGTTCTAGAGCACTAATCTTTTTCTTCTTAAAACAATTTTTTTATTATTTTAGTAATATTTTACTTTCCCAAATACATGCAAACAGTTTTCAACATTCACCTTATGTCCCAAATTTTGTGTTCTAGATAAAACTAATCTTTTCACCCAAACTCAATTTATCACTCTGGGTTTCAGTTTCCTCATCTGTAAAGTGGGAGTGTTTGACTGGATGAACATCACGAGCACTCCAGAAAAGGGACTCGAGCCGGAGTTTTCTGCAGCTCCGAGGCTGACCCTGGGCTCGCTCTGGTTTGGGTGCTTCCAAGCAGGGGAGAGGCAGTTCACAGCAGGTGGGAGCCAGGAGAACCCACGATTCCCTAAGAAAGGGATGGGAGTCTTACCTGAACCTCACTGCCACACTCATGGAGGCCAGCCTCAAAGGTGACGACCTGAGCATCTTCTTGCACAGCTGCAGGCTTGCAGCCCCCCAGGCCCAGGCTGAGATCCGTGGCTTTGACCAGCTTCCCGGTGCCAAACAGATCTCTTTCAACGCTCACCACCATGTGGGACTCCAGGCATTGAACCTGCACGAACCGTGGAGCGTGGGGAGCCTGCCAAGAAACCCCGGTAAGCATCAGGAGCCAGAGAAAGAGGAAAGGGAGAAAGCTGGAGGATGCAGGAGTCCTAACTCTCCTGAGAAAGGGCCAAAGACAGACTCCTCGAGCCATGTCCCAAAGCAGGAACCAACTCTCCCAGCCACACTCGGAGCCGGGCTGCTTCCAAACTATCCCTTGGGGAAAGGGTCTGGGGGGGCTGCTTATATCCAGAAGAACACATTGTTCACACCTGTGGGAGCTCCTAGCCCAGCCCTACCCACTCTGAGGCGTCCCACATTTACCGGCTTCTCTCAATCAGGTTAACAGCCAAGCCTGTTAACAAATCTTTTCTGAGCAAGGAGCCCAACCTATGCTCTTGGGGAGACAGAATCCTTCCCAGAGGTCTCTGGTGGTCTGGCTGGTGGCGGTAAGATTCACTCCTGTGGAACAGCAGACACGGGCAGGATCCAAATGAGCCATCATCTCTGGGACTTCCAACACCCAGGGGAAAAGATTCCCCATTTTCTCAGCCCCTCCTTCTCTCCTTTTTAAAAACACACTTCTGTCTTATCTCTAGTGGCTCAGGAATTCACTAGAGATAAGAGCTAAAGATCAGTAAGAAAAAACAAATGTTCCTGCTACCTATTGCCTATTAAATTGCACAAAATCTGGATGATTAGCAAACCCAACTATATATATGTATATGTATATATCTACATGTATATATATGCATAAATACATATATTTTATTTATTTCATTATTTCTCAATTACTTTTAATTTTTAAAAATTAAATCATTTTTAACTTTTGAGTTCCAAAACTCCTCCCCTCCTTCCTACTTCATGAGAAGATAAAGGATATGAATTATACATATGAAATCTTGCAAAACATATTTCCCTGTTAGCCATGTTACAAAAGAAAACATACACACAACACTCTCCTCCCCATTAAGAAAGTTTTTTCTTTAATTGTTGTTTGCTTCAATCTGCACTAAGAATTAATGAGTTTTCTCTCTAGAGGTAGAAATCATGGATCCTTTGGAATTATCTTGGATCATTGTGTTTTTTTTTTTAAGATTTTTTAATTTTTTAAAGATTTCTTAAGAGTATTTTAATTTTCCCAAATATCTGCTTAGTTTTCAGCATTCATTTTTGTAAGACTTTGTGTTTCAAATTTCTCTCCCATCCTCTCTCCTGCGTCTCCAAGATAGCAAGCAATCTGATATAGGTTAAACGTGGGTGATTGGATCATTTGTCTTGATCAGAGTAATTCTTTCACTGTTAATCATCATTACAACGTTACTGGAATTATGTACAATGTTTCTCTGTTTTTGCTGACGTTATTCTGGATGAATTCATATGAGTCTTCCTGGATTTTTCTGAAACTGTCCTGCTCATCACTTCTTTTTTTATATATATAATAATAGTTTTTTTAAAAATTTTTTGAAATATATGCAAAGATAGTTTTCAACATTCACCCTTGCAAAACCTTGTGTTCCAACTTTTTTCTCCTTCCCTTCCCTCCACCCCTCCTCTAGAAAGCAAGTAATCCAATATATATTAAACATGTATAATTCTTCAATATATATTTCCACAAAATCATGCTGTGTAAGAAAAATCAGATCAAAAAGGAAAAAAATGAGAAGGAAAACAAAAAGCAAGCAAACAATAATGAAAAAGGTGAAAATACTAGGTTGTGATCCACATTCTCTCTCCATCATGTCTACTAAAGAGTCACGTCTACTAGAATTGATCACATATTCTTGTTTCTATGTATGATGTTCTCTTGATTCTACTCACTTCATTCCATCATTTCTTATAGCATAATAATATTCCATTACAACTATATTCCACAGCTACAGTCCAATGGATGAATTTCCGGTTCTTTGCCACCACAAAATGAGCGGCTATAAATATTTTTGTACATATAAGTCCTTTTCCTTTTCCTTTTATTTCTTTGGGATATTGACTTATTAGTGTACTGCTGGGTCAGTTATATATGCAGTTTTGTAGACCTTTGGCCATGGTTCCAAATTGCTCTCCAGAGTGGTTTAACCAATTACAATTCCACCAATGGTGCATTGGGGTTTCCCGCCCCCACATCTTCTTCGGTATTTATCATTTTTCTTTTCTGTCATGTTTGTCAATTTGATAAGTGTGTAATAGTATCTCAGAGCCATTTTAATTTGCATTTCTCTAATCAATAGTGATTTAGAGCAATTTTGTCATGTAACTATCGATAACTTTGATTTCTTCTGAAAATTGCTTGCTCATTGTTTATTCATCAATTTGGGGAATAACTCTTATTTTATAAATTTGTCTTCATTTCCTATATATTTGAGAAATGAGACCTTTGTCAGAGAAACTTGTTATAAATTTTTTTTCTTCCAGTTTCCTGCTATTCTTCTAATAGTGACTATATTTCTGTACAAATAGTCTTAAATTTAATCAAAATTGTCCATTTTATTTATCATGATCTACCTACTCTGATCCTCTGTCTTGTTTGGTCAAAAACTCTTCCCGTTCCCAAAAATCTTACAGGTACATTTTTCTATACTCTTCTAATCTAGTTATGATATCATCCTTTACATCTAAATCATTTATCCATTTTGACCTTATTTTTAGTATTCAGTGTGGGTGTTGATCTGTGCCTAGTTTCTGTTAAATTGCTTTTCAGTTTCCTTGGCAATTTTTGTCCAATGGGGACAAATTTCTTGTCCCCAAAACTTGGATCTTTGGATTTATCAGACACTAGATTACTATGATATTTTACTATATGTACTTCACGGATTCATCACTCTATTTTTTAGCTAGTTGTTTTGATTGTTTTGATGATTAATGCTTTGTAACATAATTTGGAATCTGGTACTGCTAAGCCACCTTCACATTTCTTTTCACTGATATCCTTGACCTTTTATTTTTCCAAATGAATGTGATATGACGCTAAATAAGTAAATTAGCTTAGATAGAATTATCATTTTTATTATTCACTTTATTATTATGTTGACTCAGTTGACTCATGCATAAGCAATTTTTATTTCTCCAATTGTTTAGATCTGACTTTATTTGTATGAAAAGTGTTTTGTAATTGTGTTCATGTAGCAACTTCATTTGCCTTGGCAGGTAGACTCCCAAGAATTTTATATTGTCTACAGTTATTTATTTATTTTTGTTTGTTTTTGTTTTTGTTTTTGTTTTTTTGGAGGTGATGGGGGTTAAATGACTTGCCCAGGTTCACGCAGCTGGGAAGTGTTAGGGTCTGAGGTCAGATCTGAACTCAGTTCTCCTAACTTCAAGACCAGTACTCTATTAACTGCACCATCTGACTTCCCTGTCTGCAGTTATTTTAAATGGAATTTCTCTCTTTCTCTTCTTATTGGGTTTTGTTGGTAATACATAGAAATGCTTATTAATTATGTGGATTTATTTTATGCCCTGCAACTTTGCTAAAGTTGTTAATTGCCTCAATTAAGGCTCTAGGGCTCCCTAAGTATACCATCAAATCATATGCAGAGTTATAGTTTCTTTTTCTCATTGTCCATTTTTATTTCTTTAAATTTTAATAGGAATAAATGTGAAATCGTCTACTTGGGCTCAGTAGATCAGCTGTACCAGTAAGAATGTAATAAAACCGAAGGTGTAATTAGAAAACACTCCCTTCTTTGCAGAGCGTTTATTGTGGTATTTGGCTACTTTTGCTGGACTGCTTTATAATAAGGGATAACTAAAGGGAAAATGAGGACATTTGGGGAACTCACTGAGTTTGGAGTCAAGAAGACTCATCATCTCTTGTTCTAACCCAGTCTCAGACGCTTCCTAACTGTGTGACCTTGGGCAAATCACTTTACTTTGTTTACCTCAGTTTCCTCACCTATCAAGTGAATTGGAGAAGAAAATGGCAAACCACTTTAGTATCTCTGCCAAGAAAACTCCAAAATGGGGTTACAGAGTTTCAGACACAACTGAAAGGACCAAACAACAATAAAGGGGAAATGAATATTGGGAAATGAAAAAATATCAATTTAAAAACTACAGCAGTGGAGGACAGGGAAGATGTTGATAGATAACATATTTTAAAAATCTGTATTTTTAGGGGAGATGCAGTAGATAGAGTACTGGTCCTGGAGTTCAAATCCAACCTCAAGCAGTTGCTAGCTATGTGACTCTGGGTAAGTCAATTAACTCTGATTGCCTCTCCCACAAAAGTCTATATTTCTAAAAACAAAACAAAATAAAATAAAAAAGATCTGAGTGTCTTAGTGGTCAAAGTCAATATGAGTCACAAGTGTGGCAGAGAAGCCAAAAACACTAATGAGGTTCTGTTTTCCTTGCCATACAATCTAATCTTATATACCTCTGTAGTATTCTCTGATGTGTAGATTAGTCTGGTCAAAGTATTTCCCACAATCTTCCCATTTATAGGATTTTTCCCCAGTGTAGACGCTGGCTAGTTTTGAATTCATAGTCAAATATTTGTCAGGCTCCGTTTGCTTCCCTGAGGCTATTCTGGAGACA
This sequence comes from Antechinus flavipes, assembly GCF_016432865.1. Classification (NCBI taxonomy): domain Eukaryota; kingdom Metazoa; phylum Chordata; class Mammalia; order Dasyuromorphia; family Dasyuridae; genus Antechinus; species Antechinus flavipes. The sequence continues at coordinate 16,102,615 of NC_067401.1, forward strand.
CAGAACACACTGAAATTTTAAGGAAGCAAAGTTCACAGTCTTCTCATTTATAGATATTTGCTTCCCACTTGAATTGGATTCATTAAAATCTTGCGCTCCAAATTAATTCCTCACCCAGCAGCATTTTTCACTCTTCTTTCCTGAATGATTTCTTTTCTGGGTATGAATAGCGAAACTTTAACCCATTTCAGTAGAGTTTGTGACTCTCTGCCATAGTGGTCCTCAGTTCAATTGTGAGTTGGTGTTTTCTTAAAAACAAACGAACAGTTGTGTAGTAGATGGAACATTGGCCTTTGAGTTCCCCACAAACAAATATCCAAGTTCTGTCTCTGGCTGATTGACACTGGGCAGACTCCCAGGAAGAGCTGTCCCACACAAGATCAACTTAGCTGTGGCAAGAGAATGACTTGTCCAACAGCTGGAAATGACCTTAGTGGGGCAAACGCTTTATAGAAATTGCTTTAGGGTAGCTAGGTGGTGCAGTGGATAGAGCACCAGCCCTGAATCAGGAGGACCTGTGTTCAAATCCGGCCTCAGACACTTAACACTTCCTGGCTGTGTGACCCTGGGCAAGTCACTTAACCCCAATTGCCTCAAAAAAAAACTGATGAGATGTCAGTAGAAGTCCTGCTTAACTCCCCTGTTTCACCCCTTCCCTTTCTCCCTAAGGACTCAGCTATTGGAGGGTGTACCCCAATGACTGTGCTCTCCATGGTCCTACACTCTCTCCATGTCCCCCTTCCTAGGTCCCCTCCTGTAGAATCATGGAAGTCTATCTTTGGGAGAGCCTTCAGAACCCCTCATGCAGGAATTCTCGTGTGGCTTCCCTCCCAGCTGGGCATTCTACCTCTGCAAGAAAGCTCTCCTGTGTCAAAAACATCTCCCAGAGGTCACTTCACTGCTGGATGCTTCCAACTGTTCTTCCTTGTGCAGAGCAGAAATCTGCTGACCCTTGGGGCCACCTGCTGCTTTGAGTTCCATCCTCTGGGGCCATACACGTCTACAATGGGGAGGCAGCTCTCTGGCAAAGAGGAAGATCCCTAGACTTATAGTCCAGAAAACTGGAGTTTGGATCCTACCGCAGACACTATGAGGCTCTGGGACTCAGGATTCAGGCTGCTTCCTCATCTGTAAAAAGGAAATAATAATAGCATTTAGATCACAGGGTTACAGTGAAGACTAACTGAGAGAATCTTTCTAAAAATTTTTAATTGCCTCACTAAATAAACCAGCAGAAGATCAACTTATCTTTATTTTTATTTTTAAAATACATGCAACAAGGTTTTGCAAGGGTGAATGTTGAAAATCATCTATGCAGATGTTTTGAAAATAAAAAGTTTTATTAATAAAAATAAATAAATAAGAGCACAAAAAAAGTTTCAAAAATAAAATACATACAAAGAGAATTTTCAACATTCACCTTTGCAAAATCTTATGTTGTGTATTTTTCTCCCTCCCGTCCCCCCACCTTCCTCCCCTAGACAGCAAGTAATCCAAGACAGGTTAAACATGTCCAAATATATTTCCACATTTATCATGCTGCACAAGAAAAATCAGATCAAAAAAGAAAAAAAAATGAGAAAGAAAACAAAATGCAAACAACCACAAGGATGGAAAATCCGATGTTGTACTCCACATTCAGTTCCCATAGTCCTCTCTGGATGCAGATGGCTCTCTCCAACCCAAATCTATTGGATCTAATAGAATGAATCATGTGAGATAATCTTAAAGTGCTCCACAAACTATAGCTATTAATATACTCAGTGATCGACCCTGAAATTCTCACTAAATTTCCACAAACGTTGCAATCTAGAGCTGAAAAGGCCAGAGAGATTAAGATGGTCATTGGTTTTCGACCTGGCTACAAACCTTGGATTTATGGCAAAGAGAGTCTGTGGATACATATATAAATCCATATGTGTTCTGTAGGTTGAGAAAGGATATTATATACACACATACATACCCATATATGTTATTGTTCAATCACGTTCAACTCTTTGTAACCTGTTTGGAGCTTTCTAGGCGAAAGTACTGGAGCGGCTGGCCGTTTCTTCCTACAGCTCATCTGACAGATGAGGAAACCGAGGCAAATGTGACTTTCCCAGTGTCACACAGTAAGTTTTTGGGACATTTAATTCATTTTTTCTTTTATTTAATAACTTTTTATTGACAGATAATTTTTTACAACATGCCAGGGTAATTTTTTTTTGCAACATTATCCCTTGCACTTGCTTCTGTTCCAATTTTTCCCATCCCTCCCTCCACCCCCTCCCCGATATGGCAAGCAGTCCTATACATGTTAAATAGGTTACAGTATATCCTAGATACAATATATGTTTGCAGAACCGAACAGTTCTCTTGTTGCACAGGAAGAATTGGATTCAGAAAGTAGCAATAACCCGGGAAGAAAAACAAAAGGCATTTAATTCATAAAGATGAGTGTCCCTGAGCTCAGACCTGGTGCTCTATCCATTGTACCACCCATCCACCCTGATAGAGTGTCTACCTCCTTCCTTTCTGCCTCTCCAAATCTTTCCCACCCTTCAAGGCTCCTTCTCTACCATGAAGTCTTCCTTTATCGCTCAGCCCCCTTCTCCCTCTCTGGCTTCTACCTCAGTCCTACGGCACAGTCAGTATTATATTTTGGTTTAGCTTTTCATGGGGTTTGAGCTTCTTTCTTCAATGAGAAGGTCTCTTTCTGAGGGAGGGGCAAACCCTTTTTCCCCTGTATCCCCCACAGCATAACTCAGCAGGTTTCCCCCCGGTTGCTTTTCCTTGAGATGCACCAAACAGAATGAGTAAGCTAGGACTGACATGGCCTCTCTTAAAAGCAAACCCAGGGCGCCAGTTCTGGGTTCTAGCATCTCTGCAGCCCCATGACAGGGCTGACGCTGCAGCCCCCTGCTCAGATTCTCTGTGGCAAAGAGACTGCAGCCCCTTGGCAAGGAAACCCACCTGATTATCATCTAGGAGTCAGGGAATAACCACCAGTGCTCTACTAACTGCAAACCCAAGGCTGGCTACATGGGACGGACTTAATACAAGAGTGGCCGGAGGCTCTGGCCAGCCAGAATGTGTCAAAAAACAAACGGGCCAGGCCAAGGTGGGTACAGCCTTGGGAAGACAATCAAAAGATGGGAAGGACAGAATTCAACAATGGGAGACTACGCAGAGAGGGCCAGGAGATCATAAATGAATGAATTACCCCTTTCTAGTGAAAGTTCAAAGCAAGGCAAACTGCTCAGGTTATACCAAGCTCAATGGCAGCTTTGAGACTACTCTGAGTAAGACAAAGGAGAGGCTGAGATAAGTACATGATTCAAACTGTTCTCTGCCATGTCTGGGAACTGTAGCCTGGAATGTCTCATCCCCTTGTGCCTTCCCAACTTTTTTCCCCTTTTTTTTGGAGGGATGAACAAAGTTTCTGTGGGGAGTGAATCATTTCTTTTTTTTTTTTTAATAGTATTTTATTTTTCCAGATACATGAAAGATAGTTTTCAACTTCTCCTTTGAAAAATGTTGTATTCCAAGTTTTTCCCTCTCCTCCCCCCTTCCCACTCCCCAAGACAGCAAGCAATCCAATATAGGTTAAACATGTGCACTTCTTCTAAACATATTTCCATATTCGTAATGCAGTGTACAGAAAAAATCAGATCACAAGGGAAAAAAAGCATGAGAAAGAAAAAAAAAAATAAGCAAACAAACAACATCAACAAAAGGTGAAAATACTATGTTTTGGAGCGAATCGTTTCTTTATCATTTATCCTTCAGCCATTACTGTCTGCTCTGGCCTGGCCCTGTGGGGAGACTAAAAGGAACGTACGTCTCCCCTTGTCTTCAAGCATAGAAAGAATAAGCCAGTAGCCTCTGTCATATGTGATCAGTATATTAAGGAAGGTACAGTCAAGTGGCAGAAGAACCCGGGGAGGGGGAGGGGAATTATTTTGTGTTGGAGAGCTCTGCGGGTTTCTGGAAAGAGAAGGGCTTTGAGTTGGGCTAATGAAAGGAATTCAAATATAGTCTGTCCCCTAGAGAAAAATCCAGATTCTTCTTCTTCTTCCTTCTTCCTTCTTCTTTTTCCTTCTTCCTTCTTTTCGTCCTTCTTCCTTCTTCTCCTCTTCCTTTTCCCCTTTCTCCTTCTCCTTCTTCTTCTATAGCAATTTATTTTTCCAAATAAATGTAAGGAGTTTCAATATTCATTTTTCTAAGAGTTTCTATTTCAAATTTTTCTTCCTTCCTCCTTTGCCTTTCCCTTCCCCAAACAACAAACAATCTGATACTGGTTAAATATGTGCAATTCTTTTAAAATTTCCATATTTACCATGTTGTACAAGAAAAATCAGACCAAAAGGGGAAAAACCTTGAGAAAGAAAACAAACAAAAAAATGAAAATCTGCGCTTTGATTCACATGCAGTCTCCATAATTCTCTCTCTGGATGCAGGTGGCAGGAAAATCTGGATCTCTACCCCTTCCCACAGGTATTTTTATCCCATCCCCTCACCCCCAGTCTTCCCCTTCCTCTAGCAAGCTCTTCTCTGTTCTCTTCGACTTCCTCATCTTCCTAAAAGAGAAACAGAAATAGCCTGGACTGGAAAAAATGTTTACTACAACTTATGGGAAACCCATGTAAGGAAGAAAGTTTCAAAGGATCACTGGCTCCTCTAAGAGTGACATTAGATGCCTAAATTTGAACCAGGTCACTTCAACACCCGTGGAAATCTGGAGCTGAAAAGGCCCGAGAGATTAAGATGGTCAGTGGTTTCCGACCTGGCCCCACACCTTGGATTTATGACAGAGAGTCTGCGGGCACATACGTGATTCATGTGTTCTGTAGGCTGAGAGAGCAGAGACTTCATTCCTACCAGGATATCATGCACACACACATACATACACATGTATGTTAAGTGAAATTCTAACAGGCGATTACCCGCCATAATGGATCCACTTTGGGCCTGGGGTTCCTGGGCTCTCTTGGCTTTATTTTGGAGAGCAGAGACTCGATTCCTAGCAGGATATTATGCACACACACATACATACATACGCATGTATGTTAAGTGAAACCCGCCACAATGGATCCACTCAGGACCTGGGGTTCCGGGGCTCTCTCAGTTTCCCCACATCACCCCTCTCACCAGGACGCTGCACTAGCCTCTCTCTGATCTCTCTCCTTGTGGAGAGATAAATAAAGTTCTTGTCTGACCGGGTCACTCCCCTTCTCAATAAGCTTCAGGGGCTCCCTATTACCTCCATGATCAAGCACAGAATCCGGTTTAGCTTTTAAATCTTTCTCCCTTCCCGTTCCTTTGCTCCCTTGTTCCCAATGACAATGTGTCCATTGCCTTTTCTCAGGGCTGTCCACCATGTGGAGAAGCCCTTTCCTCCTGTTTTCCGCCCCCTGGCTCCTTGGGTTTCCTTCAGGTTTCACCTCCGTCCTACTTCTTCGGGCCCTTCTCCCCAGCTCTCTCCACCGAACCCCACAGGGCCAGGGCCTAGTTGATTCCTTGAAGCAGCACCCTAAGAGCTCGATAGCTGCCTGTCTACGGAAGACCAGCAGATGGCATCAGAGGACTTTCAAAGAGTAGCCCCCTCAACAATCCTGTAGAAGGGAGTATTAACGGCCTATTGTGGGCCAATCCCTGTGCTGGGCAGGAGCCTAAAAATAAGAGTCCCCACACTCCAGGATATGTCGGTCTAATGGGGTGACAATATGCAAAGGAGATATACACAGGATCAATTAGAGCTAATCAGGCGAAGGAAGGCACCATAATTATGGGGGATAAAGAAAGGCTCCTTGGGGAAGCGGGGATTCGAGCTGGAAGATACAGCAAGTGCTACCTAGGTGGCAAAGGAGACAGAGAAGAAATAGTGAGAAAGGTAGGAGAAACAGGAAAGAGAACGTTACAAAAATCTAGAGAGAAGAGAGAATTAAGAAAAGGGTAATTTCAAGTATACATATTTTTTTCTTTTTTTATTATGACTTTTTATTTACAAAACATTTGCATGGATAATTTTTCAGCATTGACAATTGCAAAACCCTTTGTTCCAACTTTTACCCTCCTTCCCCCCACTCCCTCCCCCAGATGGCAGGTAGTCCCATACATGTTAAATATGTTAAAATATAAGTTAAATATAATATATGTCTACATGTCCATACAGTTATTTTGCTGTACAAATACCTTTGAAATAAGGTAAAATTAATCTGAGAAGGAAATTAAAAATGCAGGTGGACAAAAACAGAAGGATTGGAAATGCTATGTAGTGGTTCACATTCATCTCCCAGAGTTCTTTGGCTGGGTATAGGTGGTTCTATTCATTATTGAACACTTGGAACTGATTTGGTTCATCTCATTGCTGGAGATGGCCACATCCATCAGAATTGCTTATCATATAATCTTGTTGTTGAAGTAAATAATGATTTCCTGGTCCTGCTCATTTCACTCAGCATCAGTTCGTGTCTCTCCAGGCCTTTCTGAAATCCTCCTGCTGGTCATTTCTTACAGAACAATAATATTCCATAACATTCATATACCACAATTTACCCAGCCATTCTCCAATTGATGGGCATCCACTCATTTTCCAGTTTCTGGCCACTACAAACAGGCTGCCACAAACATTCATGCACATACAGGTCCCTTTCCTTTCTTTAGTATCTCTTTGGGTATAAGAAACACTGCTGGATCAAAGGGTGTGCACAGTTTGATAACTTTTTGAGCATAGTTCCAAATTGCTCTCCAGAATGGCTGGATGTGTTCACAATTCCACCAACAATGCATCAGTGTCCCAGTTTCCCCACATCCCCTCCAACATTCCGCATTATCTTTCCCTGTCACTCTAGCCAATCTGACAGATGTGTAGTGGTATCTCGGAGCTGTCTTAATTTGCATTTCTCTGATTAATAATGACTTGGAGTATCTTTTCATATGGCTAGAAATAGTTTCAATTTCTTCATCTGAAAATTATCTGTTCATATCCTTTGACCATTTATCCATTGGAGAATGGCTTGATTTCTTATAAATTAGAGTCAATTCTCTCTATATTTTGGAAATGAGGCCTTTATCAGAACCTTTAACTGCAAAAATGTTTTCCCAGTTTATTGCTTCCTTTCTAATCTTGTCTGCATTAGTTTTGTTTGTACAAAAGCTTTTTAATTTGATATAATCAAATTTTTCTATTTTGTGATCAATAATGATCTCTAGTTCTTTTTTGGTCATAAATTCGAGAAGAGGGTAAAGGCTGTGGAGAAGCCAAGAAGGATGAAGATTGAAAAAATGGTCATTAGATTTGACCATTAAGCAACTATTGGTAACTTTGGAGAGAGCAGTTTCAAAGCAAATGATGAAGTCAGAAGCCAGACTACAGAAACCCAATAGGTCAGGAAGCATTTATTAAATTCTTATTGTACACTTGATATTATGTTAAGTCTTGGGGATACAAAGAAAGGTAAAAGAAAAATGAAAATGAAAAAAAAGGCCCGGTTCCTTTTCTCAAGGGATCCACAGTCTAATGGAGAAGACAATGTGGAAATGACTATATACAAGCTATCTAGATTAAAAATACTCAATAGAGAGGTAGCATTTAGGCTCCTTATAAGAGTTAAAGAAGCCAGGGAAACCAGGAGGAGAAAATTAGAAGGGAGAGAATCTCAGATATGGAGAATAGCCAGGGAAAATACCCAGTCAAGAATGTAGTGAGGTGCGTGCGTGCGTGTGTGTGTGTGTGTGTGTGTGTGTGTGTTTGTGTGTGTGTGTGTGTGTGTGTGTGTATGTTTATAACAAGGCCTTAAGAGCATGAGAAGGAAGGAAGTGGAGGCACTAATTGTAGACAATTTTGTCAGGAATTTGAAAGTCAGGCAATATAAGATGATAACTAGTAGGAATACATGAATCAAGTTAGGGATCATGAAAGATGGGGAACATATAGGCATATTTATAGGCATTGGGGAAGTAGACAATTAAAAAGAGAGATAAAAGATTAATGAGAGTAGAGATGATAGAGGGGAGATGATTTTTTTTCAAAAACATTATTTATTAATTTTTAAGCATTCCTTTTTAATATTTAAATTTATTTTTGCTGATCTTTTTATGTTAAGCAGTATTTTATTTTTCTAAGTCCATGTAAAGATAATTTTAAACATCCATTTGTTAAAATTGCTTTTTATTTTCAAAATACATGCAAAGACAGCCTCCAACATTCACCCTTGCAAAACCCTGTGTTCCAAATCCTTCTCTCTCCTATCACCCTCCCTCAGATAGCAACCAATTCAATATAGGTTAAACATATGCAATTCTTCCGAAGATATTTCCACATTTATCATGCTGCACAAGAAAAATCAGATCAAAAAGAGAGAAAGGGGAAAAAAGGATACTTCTCCAGAGTTCCAGCCCTCTACAATAACCAATCCAAGGAAGTGGAGGTCAGGGTGAAGATGAAGAACAGAGGAAGGGGATTATAAAGCAAAGAGAATGATGGAATGAGAAAAGATTATGATCAAATAAAAGAATTTCAGCATTTGTGATAGTGAAACACTTATTAGTTATGGCAAGATCAGGATCTCTGTGAGTGCTAAGATAGGGTGGAGAAAAAGGTCACGTGAAATGAGGAAATAGGGGAACTGGGAAATTAATGTGTTTGAAGAAGACCTGGTGGGTGGAAGCATCTGAGAGACTAGACCAGCAGCGGACATGAAAGCTTTCATCTTCATTGTATGACCAATAAGGCAGGTAATTTCAATGGCTTTGCAGAAAAGTAAACAAAATCAAAAAATGCAGAGTTGGAACATTGCCCTAGGAGCATGAATGACTCAGCTACATATGTTCATTCCCTGCCATTGTGTGTCCTCTTCTTTACATCGCTACTTGGCCATATGTGTTTCAAATCCACGCGTTCTTTCCATAAGAATTCATGTTTCCTGTCCAGATGTGTTCCTTTTAGATTTGTTGGTTCCCACATATGGTTTTTTTTAAGTCAGGTATATTTCATTATATACATCAACTGGTATATTAATCTGTGGGAAAATATACCCTTATATGTGAGAGAGAATTTCCCCTTTCCCTTTCAGTTGGTCTGGTAAAAAAAAAATATATATATATACATATATATTGATGGGGGCTTTTTTTAAAGCAGATATTGAGTCAAAGCAAATCTTGAGCTAGAGGTAATTTTAAGGGAGCCCGCAGAAGTTGTTGCTGTTTGTCCTTCATTCTTATACTGCCTACCTCATGAGGACCCAATGAGATCAGTCAATTTAATTTGACAAACATTTATTTAGTTCCTACTAAGGGTAATGTGCTATGTTAGATTCTGGATGTACAAAAAGCAGGACAAAATAGTTCCTGTTCTCAAGGAGCCTACATCCTACTGATAGATGGAGGTAGCAATAAAGGATGTTTCTCTCCCCAAAAGAGGGCCATTGCAATGTTTCTTTGAATGCATAAAAGGAGGATTTTCAGAAGAAAGTGGACATAAATAAGATAACTTTAAAGCAAACATGTAGAATTCATTATATATTTTTTTAAATCAAGCAGTATAAAATAAATATTCACTGTTTTTATATTTATCAATATTTGTTTATTATGGTATATTAATTTATATTATGTATCATATTATATATATTAATTATAGAAATAAATATTATAAATTTATTCTATATTATATTATAAATATAGAAGACTCTTTTTGAGTTCTGCTGTCTTAAATTGTGTTGTCTCTTTCTCCGTGTGTCTCTATTTCTATCTCTTTCTTCCTTGATATTAAAATCAGAATTCACTTAAAAAAAAAAAGAAGTGAGAGGCCAAAGTGAATCTTACTAGAAGTGATCCATGTATACACTTAGCTTCATCAGCTTCCATTATGGAGTCTGAAGGATTACCCAGGAGCCTCGGATCCTTCACGTCCTTTAGCACGTATGTGTCTGGTGGATCCCAAGAACCTGTCCCATGGGCTTGTACCTATTACGTTGGACATGATGAGGGCCATGAGCTGGGAGTAGATCCTTGATGACTGGGAAGGATGAGACAATTAGACTGGGAAGGATGGAAGAAAGCCATCATCTTGTTCAATTTTCTTTTTTTTATTGAAGCTTATGCAGGTTTTTGTTTTTCTTCCTGGGTTATTTCTACCTTCTGAATCCAATTCTCCCTGTGCAACAAGAGAACTCTTTGGTTCTGCACATATAGTGTATCTAGGATGTACTGTGACATATTTAACTTGCATAGGACTGCTTGCCATCTGGGGGAGGGGGTGGAGGGAGGGAAGGGAAAAGTTGGAACAGAAGTGAGTGCAAGGGATAATGCTGTAAAAAAATTACCCAGGCATGGGCTCTGTCAATAAAAAGTTATAATTATTTTTTAAAAAAAGAAGAAACTTATGCAGGGAAGGAAATTAATTGCTCTGGGTCACACAAGAAGAAGATGCTTTGATGGAGGAGGTGAGACTTGAGCTGGGCCTTGAAGGGCAGTTAGAATTTGGACAGAGGAGGAGGGAGAAGAGACAGAGCTAGAAAGAAGCTCCGTGTGAGCAGGGGGCAGTGGGGAGCCTGACCTGCAGGAGCCAAGAGTCCATTTTAGGGGAGCAGTGAGAGGAGGCCGGAAAGGTAAGCCCTAGAGGTCTTGAGGAGGGCCTTGAATGCCAGGATGAAGAGTTTGGGTCTGATGGGATGAGCCACATCCTTCCTTCCTTTTCCTGCAGTGCAGGGGCCAGAGTCAGGGCAGGTCTGCCTCCCTGAAACCTGAGCTGCCTCCCCACCTCAGCCCTCCCGATCTGTTTGGGATGTGTTCCTGCCTTTTGTTATCTCCCTCTCCTCCTTCCCCTTGTGTCCGGGGTCCAGGGTGTCATGCTGGAAGTGAATAGGGACGTCCACACCCCCGAGCCCTGCTCCCCCCATCTGGAGAGGCGACCACCGGGCAGGGGCCAGATGAGTGATTTCCTTTTTCTCGTCCCTTCCTCTTTTTGTTTTTTCCTTCCAGTTATTTTTGTAGAAAAAAAGCTTTCTTCATTTCCCTCTCAGGCTGAGAGGAAGCAATGGCTCCTGACTTGTATTGATTGATTTTTTAAATCACCAGCTGTTTCTAAGAGGGAGGAGGAGGAGGAGGAAGAGGAGGAGGAGGGAAGAGGGGAAGGAGGCGGAAGACAAATAAAGCTGAAGAAATCCCAGCCAGGTATGTACACTTTTACTCTTTTGTTTGTCCAGGGGGAGGTTGGAAGGGGCATTTGCAAAGAGCTAGATCTTATTGAACTCTTGAGGGAACAAGAAAGAAAACAAGTTTAAAGATCTCTTGCTGGAGTTTGGATGCCCAGGAGTCACTCAGAGCTGGTCCAAAAGGCTTCCCCAACGTGATCATTGTAGACGCTGCCGGGCGTCAAGGTCTCCCCTGCCGAACCATCCCGGACCAGCTCGTTTCCCTGTACTTTCACGGATCCATTATCGCCCCGTCTGACCACGATGTTCCCAAGTCCTCCGGGGGCACCACTGGGCCAGCTGCCCAGGACATCCCTATAGAAATGCCCTCCTGCCGTTATACCTGAAGCCGTGGTGTCTGCCAGAGCCACTTAAACAAATTGAGTTGGAGTGCACCTTGGGGGGAGAGGGGGCTGCTCTGTTGGCTCCAGGAAGCTGGGCCTGTTAAACCTGGAAACTGAGGTCGCTCTTGGCTGAAAGTGGGGGGAAGGAGGAAGGGATGTGGGGCAAAGTGTTGAATGTGGAGCCCTTGGTGTGGCTTTGAGGCTGGTTCTTTCACTTACTTACTGCCTTCATCATGCTGGGAAGCCGCTTCTCTCTCTGCCTCAGTTTTCTCATCCATAAAATAAAAAAGATTGGATCAAATGGCCTCAAATCTCTTCCAGTTCAGATCTCTAATGATAAGAGGGAAGTGGAAGGAAAGGATGAACAGACTTGTTCTGCTCTGAATTGGATGCTGGGTATTATTATTTACAGTAGATGAAAAAGGACACGGACAAGTTTTGGACAAAGTTTTACAAAAGGCCTCTCAGCCTTTCCCATCTTCCTCCTTCTTTCTTTTCTTCTCAAGTCAGTAATCGGTGGGTTCCTTGGGATCAGGTACTTTGAGATTTATGAAAGGGAGTTGGGATGGTCCGAGGGAGAGCAGGGCCAGGCGATCTACATCCAACCACACAGAGAGACCTTGGTGGGGAAGGGGACGGGAATGGCTCTCTTACAAGTTTCTCTGATAGTCTTTCTTCTTCCCATTGTACAGGGAAAAGGAAAGCATGACCTGGGACAATTCAAAGATTATTTTCTTCCCAGTGGCCCCTACTTCTATCCTTCCAACTCCCGGGAGGACCCAGACAACCAGAGGAGGGATGATGGGAGAGAGACAGACAGACAGACAGAGACAGAGAGAGAAGGCAGGTTTCCAGAGGTAGGCGTGACACAGAAATGAGGGCCAGAGGATATTATGGAAGGGAGTTGGGATGGCACGAGGGTCCAGACAACTAGAGGAGGGATGGTGGGAGAGAGAAACAGAGGCAGAAAGACAGAGAAGGCAGGTTTCCGGAGGTAGGGGTGACACAGTAATGGGGGCCAGAGGATTCCTTCTTCCCCACCGGAGCTGGGCGCTGGATGGGCCGGGTTTAGGAAGAGAATTGGCCACCTCCACTCCCTCCTCCAGATCTCAGCTCCCATCTTTCAGCTACCCCCAGGTCCTCAGAAAAGAAGGGAGGGCTAACCCCAGAGGACAAAAGGCAATTATTCCAGTGAGAGGGCCTTTCCCTCTGCCAGATGAATGGAGTATTGAGAAACCAGTGCCCGGGCTGGGATCTGGCTTTCCGACTCCCCTGTAACCCAATTCTTTGTGGCACAGGGGCTGATGACTGCCCTGGTGGGATCCTGCCCAGCCCTGGCCTGAGAAACCCTTGTCCTCCCACCAAAATAGCTGGGAGAGGCAACTTCCCAGCCAGCAGAGCCGACCTAGAGCGTTGGGTTGTGCTTCTCCTTCCGCAGCCCTGCTTTGGGTACAAGCGAGAGGGATTTAAGCACAGGCAGAGCCTTCCCTGGAATAACAGTTAGTAGCCAACAGTCCCAGGGGTCCTCAAAGTTTTTAAATAGGGGGCCAGTTCCCTGTCCCTCAGACTGTTGGAGGGCCGGACTATAGTAAAAACAAAACCTTTGTTTTGTGGGCCTTTAAATAAAGAAACTTCATAACCCTGGGTGAGGGGGATAAACGTCCTCAGCTGCTGCATCTGGCCCGTGGCCATAGTTTGAGGACCCCTGGACTAGTCTGTCTCTGGAGAAGGCTGGCTCTCGGCTGACCTGAGTGAGAAATCAGCAGGAGGCAGCTCACCTGTCTCCCAAGATCCTCTTTGATTGACCAGTAACAGGAAAGCCAGGTGAAGGACCTGAGAGAAATCTTCTCCTTTATTGTGCACGTTCATCCTCCCAGCATCAAAGTGCTGCTTCTTGACATTCTCTACTACCCCATGAGGGGGGGTCTCCCTTTTGACAAAGGGGCCCAGAAAAGGAAGGGACTTGGAAAAGATCACAAGCTCTTAATGGACAAATGTTTAAGGGAGCGCCGTGTTCAGGACATGGCTCTAAGTGTGATATTCTTTGTCCTTCTCTTGAAGAGGACCATGAGCCTTTGAATGCAAAGGCTAAGTACTAGAGACAAAAAATGGGCTCATAGTCTCATGGGGGAGACAACGTGCACACTATTAACGAGATAGATAAATGATAAGCTGGGGACGATCAGCTGAGGGAAGGCACTAACAATAAGAAGGACCGGAGAAGACTTCCTACAGAAAGTGGGATTTTAGCCAAGCCAGAAGGTGGAGAGGAGGAGGAGAATTTCAGGAATGGGGGCAGCCAATGAAAATGTCCAGAATCCAGAGATGAGCGTCTTGTGTGAGGAACAGCTCAGATCAGTGTCACTGCATCACAGAGTACTTGGGAGTAAAATATAAGAAGACCATCAAAATAGGAAGGATCCAAGCTTTAAAAGTCAAACGGAAGATTCTCTCCCCCTAGTGTTTCAATTGTATTTTATTTTTTTTAAATTACATGTAAAGATAGTTTTTAATGTTTATTTTTGTAAGATTTTGAGTTCAAAATTTTTTTTCTTCTTCCTTCCCTTTTCTCTCTCCTCCCCAAGGCAGCAAGCAATTTTATATAGGTTATCCAAATACAATCATGTTAAACATATTTCCATATTCATCATGTTGTAAAAAAAAAAAATCAGAAAAAAGAGAGAAAAAAAAGCAAAGAAACAAACAAAAAATGAAAATAGTATGCTTCAATCCATACTCAGTCTCCATAGTTCTCCTGTCTGGATAATGATGACATTTTCCATCTACTGGAATTGTCTTGGATCCCTGTATTTCTGAAGAGCTAAATCAATTCTAGTTGTTCATCACATAATCTTGTTGTTGCCGTGTACGATGTTCTCCTGGTTCTGCTCACTTCTCTCAGCATCAGTTCATGTAAATCTTTCCAAGCTTTTCTAAAATCTGCCTGCTCGTCATTTATTATAGAATGATATTCCATAACATTCATATATCATAATTTATTTGCCATCCCCCAACTGATGGGCATCCATTCAGTCTCCAGTTCCTTGCCTCTACAAAAAGGGCTGCCACAAACCTTTTTGCACATGTGGGTCCCTTTCCCGTTTTTATGATCTCTTTGAGATACAAACCCAGTAGAGACACTGCTGGATCAAAGGGTAAGCACAGTTTGAGAATCCTTTGGGCATAGTCCCAAATTATTCTCCAGAATGGTTGGACCAGTTCACAACTCCACCAACAACGTGTCCCAATTTTCCCAAGTTTCCTCCAGCATTTATCATCATCTTTTCCTAGCCAATTTGAAAGGTGTAAAGTGGTACCTCAGATTTTATATTTGCTCGTGGAGGATTCATTTAATGTGTGTGTGTGCGTGTGTGTAAGAAAGGAAGACAGACAGACAGACATGGTCATGCCTGTGCTTTAGGGAGATTGTCTTGACAGCTGAGTGGAGGAGACTTGGGGCGAGGAGATCAGCCAGGTAGTCCAGGTATGAAGCGTCCTGTTCCAGAGTGGGGGTCTTCTAGAGGAGAGAAGGGGGCATATAAAAGAGATGCTTGAAGATAGAACCAATGGAACTAGCAATAGACTGGACATAGTCGGCGAGGGAGAGAGGAGCTGGGGGAGCTGAGGATGTTGGGAGCCTCAGTGACTGGGAGAATGATGATACTTTTCAGCTCTTCACAGTCAGGAAAGTTAGGAAGAAGGGAGGGCTTGGCTGGGAAGAGGATGAGTTCAGTTTGATCTGAGAGGTGGTCCATAGGCTTCCCCGGCCTGTCAGAGGGAGCGAGAATACAGACACAGGGAATCTAAATGGCTTTGCCAAGATGGCAAAGGTGGGAGCTTACAGAATCATAACTCTAGAACAGGCCAGGACCTCAGCCAGCATCTGGCCGGGGGGCCCCTCTTTCCTTGGCGGGTCTATCCCTGCTCCGGGGGAATAGCCCCCAGAGATGCAGCTAGAGCCACAAAATGGGTCAATGTGGAAGAGCAATGAGATTTTTTGTTGTTGTTGTTGTTGTTATTGTTGTTGTTTTTGCTGAGGCAATTGGGGTTAAGTGACTTGTCCAGAGTCTCACAGCCAGGAAGTGTTAAATGTCTGAGATCAGATTTGAACTCGGGTCCTGCTGATTTTAGGTCTGGTGCTGAGTAATGAAGTTTTAAGGAAACCTCCCAATAAAAGCAGGTTATTCCAGCAAACATTGGGCAGGGCTGACATCAATTAATCAGTCATCCACTGATATTAGTTCTGCCCAAATGAGTTGCCAGCCATCTGTACAAGGGAAGCTCCTGCAATCAAGGAGGGCTGCATGGAGGAAGGAGAATCAGAACTGGGACTTGAAGGGTCACTAGAATTTGGACAGAAACCACTGTATGGTATCCAGCTTCCTTCCACGTGCTTTAGGTCTCAGTAACTGAATAGTCCCCAGCTCTCATGTAGACTCTCCTGGGAGAGGGGGATTTTGGGAACGGGGGACTCCATCAGGGAGAGCTGGGGAGGAAGCATCTGCTCCATTGGACCGTTTCTCTGGAAGGAGGGAACAGCAGGGGCTTGAGCCCTCAGATACACATCCAGCCAGCTCCAGGAGGAAAAATCAATCCGCCCTTTTCTGTCCCTGTCCAGGGGCCTGCTAACAGTCAGTCCACAAACATTTATTAAGCACCTGTTGCGTGCAAGGCGCTATGTTTAACCATGGGAATACAAATACAAATAGAAATATAGTTCTTTCCCTCAGAGAGCTTACAATCCAATAGAGAAAGATAATACATAACCGGAAGCTGGAGAAACTTGAAATAGGGAGGGGGAGATGAAAGAATCCTGGGGCAGCCCAAAGAATGGCGTAGGTAGCAGCCATTTATTAAGTGCCTACTATGTACCAGGCAGGTACAGCTTAGATAGGATAATAAATAGAGTACAGGAGTCGGGAAGGCCCCAGTTCAAATCCAGCTCAGACACCTACCTGTGACGTTGCACGAGTCACTTAAGTGCTGACTGCCTCAGTTTCCTTATCTGTCAGATCAGTTGGAGAAGGAAATGGCAGCCCTTTCCAGGATCATTAGTTCAAATTCAGTCTCAGATACTTAACTGTGTGACCCTGGGCAAATCACTGAAAGACTGCCTCAGTTTCCCCATCCATCAAATAAAATAGAGAAGGCAATGAATGTCAAACCCCTCCATATCTCTGCCGAGAAGGGGTCAAAGAGAGTTAGACATGACTGGAATGACAGTGACTAAACAACAAATTTCACCGTACTTAGTGCTGGGAATACATGGCAAGGTGGAGCTCACGATATAATGGTGGGAGATAATATACAAGCAGCTACATACAAACTAGCCATTTCAGTTCTGTCCAATTCTCTGGACATTTGGGGGTTTTTTTGGCAAAGATTTTGGAGTGGTTTATCATTTCCTTCTCCAATCCATTTTATAGATGAGGAAACTGAGTCACAACTAGATTTTTTTTTTAACTTGGGAAGATGAGTTTCTGGCTCCAGGTCCAGCACTCTATGCATTATGGCACCTCAACACCCTATAAACAAGATCGAATAAATCGGGAGAAACCTCAGAGGGACAGCATTAGCATTAAGGGAGACTAGGAAAGATTTCTTACAGAAGGTGAATTTTTAGCTGAGACTTGAAGGAAGCAGGAGATGGAGAAGAGGAGGAAGAGCATTTAAGACATGAAGAACAAGCAGCCACTGAAAAAAGGAAGGCAAAAATATAGTCCCTGCCCTCAAGAAGCTCCCATTCTATATTCTGCTCTGATTTGACTGTGATTCTAGGCAGAACGTGATTAAGTTATTATATTATTATATATTATATTATATATAGGTGTGTGTGTTAATATTCCTATTTGAGAAATGTCCAGGATCTGTCGAATGAAAGCAAAGAAAGCTAAAAAGCTGGTTTCTTCAGTATATGGCAACATTGCATCTCTGCAAGCGAAACAGATTTGCTTCTGAACCTATAATCATTGTTAACTGCCCAAGAAGCTAACCACTGAACTGAATTATAACTTATAACTTATTATAATCGGCATTCATCTTTGTTTTTATGTTTTGTCATGGTCCTCTATGATTCCATCATTTGTATTCTTGAAAGGTGTTTCTTCTATAAAATAAAAATAACTTACATTAAGATACTCCCATTCTAATGAGCAAGACAACGTGAAAATAATTATGCAGATCGGAATATACAAATGGAAGGCGATCTGGGGTGGGAGTGGGGCATGGAGGATGGCTACTGAGCATGACCTAAGTCTTCCCTTCCTGCCCTCTCTTGGTTAATGCAGACCCTCCCCAAAGTCTTGACCCTGATTTCCAGATGTTCCAGCTGTGACTTCTCCACTCCCTGGAGAGACCATCCGAAGACTCCAAATTCAAAGAGAAGAGCAGAAATGAGAATTGGTCCCTGCCCAGTTCAGACAAGCAGAGGGTGGAGACCAGAAGACGGGAACATCATCCGCCCCCTCCTCCTGCCTGCTCTGGCCTTTCTCTTCCTGCCGTTCGGTGAGTGATCCCGGTCATACCCCCATTTGTCAATTTGAGACCCAGTTGTGGCAAATATTGGGTCACAGCTGTTTTACAAGGAGAGTGAAAGGATTTCCAAGCTGGTTGGTGTCTAAACATATAATACATATGTATACACATGCAAAGTTTTAGCTTCCATTTTACAAATGAGAAAACAAGTCAAAACTGTATCTATACATATGCATAAATATATTTTTATATAATATATAAGTGGAAAGAATGCCAGCTCTGAAATGAGGAAGCTTCAGCTTTTTGTGTTCAAATCTGGCTTCAAGATACTACTATGGGACATTCACTTATTTGCACATTTTTGGCTGTTCAGATGGCCTTCTCTCTAGTAAGGTGAAATTTGACTATTATTGTCACAGATCTAAAGCTGGAAAGAACCTCAGAGACCAACTACTTCCACCCCTTTATTTTACAGAGGAAGAAATTGAAGCTTATGGTAATAGCCAGCATTGACATAGCATTTTAAAATATTTTCTTAACATCTTCACATCTGTGAAGGCATTATTATTCTCATTTTACAGAAAAGGAAACTGAGGCAGAGCTTTGCCTAGGGTCACCTAGCTAGCAAATAGCTGAGGCAGGATTTCTGACTCGGCTCAAGCAAGCTGGCCAACATCACCCAGGGAGTAAGCAGCACAATCCAGACTCCACAGACAACGCTCTTTTCTCATATCACATTGACTCCATTGTTCCTTCAAGCACAAGTCATCCCTTTCCTCTGGGTTTTTGTGGTTCCGTCATGTTCCAGTTGTGTCTGACTCTTTCTGACCCCATTTGGAGTTTCCTTGGTGGAGTAATGGAGTGATTTGTCATTTCCTTCTCCAGCTCATTTTATAGATCAGGAATTGAAGCAAACAGAATGAAGTGAGTTGCCCAGAGTCCCCCAGCTAGGAAGAGTCTGAAGCTGGATTTGAACTCATCAACATTGTTCTCCTGACTCCAAGCTGGGACTCTATCCGCTGTAGTGCCACCTAGTGGCCCCTCATATGCTAAACCTTCAAATTCTAGAATACAAATCCCATACCCTTCTAAATTCTGTGGTGGATGGGTGGGGAGTGGAGGCTTAAAATGGTGTGTGGATAATTAAATATAAAATCATCTCAATGGGGAAAGGGAAGGGTTGGAGGGATCAGGAAAGACTTAAAATCATTGAAGAATGGAAGAGACTTATAACAAATGAGAAAACAAGTCAAAAAAGGAATTGAAGAAAAGGAAGAGTATCAGAGCGAATAGTATATGCTAGATTGGTCTGACAACTGCGTGAAATGTGTCTCAGTCTCCTCATCTGTAAAATGGGAATGATAATAGCTATACCAAGGCAACCATGTCCCTTAAGCTTCGACAGTGTCCATTCAGTTCTCTAAGACCTTAGAGGACACTTAATGCTTTTGCTTTAATCAAATGATTTTCCTCGTGCTGATAAAATTCACTGCTCTAGTCCAAAAACAAAAGCCCCAAACAAACAAAAAGCTGGGTTGCCAATCTTGCCATCTTGTTATCTTGTCCTGGGGTAAAGGAGTTTATTGCAGTTATTGACATGGCAGCTCCGGTCCTTCCTTTCTCCAGCATCCCAGCCCCATCCTTCCTCTCTGGCTGATAGAAGTCTCAGGCGTTAGATCACCAGCACTGCTGAGAGGGAGATCAAAGACTAACCGTCGTCACATCTGATGCAAGGAGGAAGGGCTTTTTCTGCCAGAGAGAGGCAGGAGGAGGGAGATATATAGACCTGTTTTGTTCCTCCATCCCATCACCTTCATTTCCCAAATGTCCACCTCCTCCAGCCTCTCTCCAGAGCCACACCTTACATCACACACACAATTTAATATATTGCTTTGTATTTAATATAATAAATCATTCATAGTTTAGCGGAACCGATGAGTACGTTACCAAGTCCAATAAGACATAACACTCCACACCCAGAGTCTCCCAGGTTGCCAAAGAGTGGAGGGAGCCGCACTTTCCTAAGTCACCTCCACAGACCATCCCCTTCTGAGAAATGGGGGAGGAGATATTTCCCAGTTATATTCTAGGGGGAAAGGAGAATTTATCCTAGGGAGGGGCCCTCCGAGAGGAGTGGAAGAAGCCTGCCATAACTCATCTCCCAGCAGGCATTCCGGGTCCCAGGCCCCCGCTGTTCCTGCATCATCCCTTCTATCCTTTTGTCCTAGGAATCTAAAGCAGGGATGGAAGCTCCTATTCTGCGCCACCCCACCCCACCCTTTCATCCCTGAGAATGAAACCTGCAGCGACAGGTCCCTGCCACAAGAGGGCTCCTTGACCCCACTAACCACCTAGGCTCTGTCTTGTTGCTGAAGCTTTAGAGACAAAGGCTTGGTTGGGCTATGGCCAGCTCTAGTGCCCTGGGGTCCTTCCAAAAGTGGGGTGAGATACAATGGAAAAAAACCAAATTTAAAAAGAGAGAAAACCCAAGTGCTAAAATATCCTTGCTGAATATATATATATATATATATATGTATATATATATAATTTCTTCAACTGTTGGAAGGAAGGAAAGGAGGGAAGAAGGAGAAAGGGAGGAAGAAGGAAGGAAGGAGGAGGGAGAGAAGGAAGGAAGGAAGGAAGGAAGGAAAAAAGGAAGGAAGAAGGAAGGATAAGGAGGAAGGAGGAAGAAAGAAAGGAGGGAGGGAGAGAAGGAAGGAAGGAAGGAGAGAAGAAAGAGAGAGGGAGGGAGGAAGGAAGGAAGGAGGGAGGAGGCAGGGAAGGAGGAAAGAAGGAAGGAAGGAAAAAAGGAAAAAAGAGGAAGGAAGGAGGGAGGGAGAGAGGGAGGGAAGGAGAAAGGGAGGAAGAAAGGAAGGAAGGAGGGAGGAAGGGGAAGGAAGGGAGGAAAGAAGGAAGGAAGGAAAAAAGGAAGGAAGAAGGAAGGATAAGGGAGGAAGGAGGAAGAAAGAAAGGAGGGAGGGAGAGAAGGAAGGAAGGAAGGAGAGAAGAAAGAGAGAGGGAGGGAGGAAGGAAGGGAGGGAGGAGGCAGGGAAGGAGGAAAGTAGGGAAGGAAGGAAGGGAGGAGGCAGGAAGGAGGAAAAAAGGAAGGAAGAAGGAAGGAAGGAAAAAAGGAAGGAAGGAGGGAGGGAGAGAGGGAGGAAGGAGAAAGGGAGGAAGAAGGAAGGAAGGAGGGAGGAGGCAGGAAGGAGGAAAGAAGGAAGGAAGGGAGGAAAGAAGGAAGGAAATTATAAATAGTGGTGTCAGTCATTTTCCTCTAGACTTGGGGGTGCTGGACAGGAAGAAAACCTGTCCTTGAATGTTAGCTTTGCAACTGAGATGGCTTATGACCCTGCTAAGTCTCTTCTGTTCCTGGATCAGTTTCTTCCTCTATAAAATAAGGGAGTGGTTAGATTAGGTAACCAGTAAAGAGCCTCTTGATTCTAAATTTTATGCTCCTGGAACTTGAGACACTGGGGAAAAGAGGGGTGTGGAGAGGAAGCCATTGGTTGGATGGAACTGAGGGAGTGGAGGGGGGTGTGGGTCACATCTTCTGGTTTAGGAGCAGAGTTTGGGCAATTATGGAGCCAGGGGTTGGCAAACTCCCACCTTTGGGCCAAATCCAGCCCTAAGTCTGGAGCTCCCGGGTCAGACAAAACCGGGTCCCTCCCCTGAGAGGCCCATAGAATGTTAGCTCTTGAAAGAGACTTGGATAGAGGTCACCTGGTCAAATGTCCCTCACTTTATGTGTCAGAAAACAAGCCATTCAAGTGGGGTGGGGAAAAAGCCTGGCCTGGGCTCATAAGCTTTGGATCCCAAGACCCAGTTCCAATCTTAACTCACTGTGCGACTTCGAGCTGGGTCTTTCCATTCTTTGGGCCTAAGTTTTCTATAAAATGGGTGATCAGATTAGGTGATTTCTAAAGTCACGTCTGGCTCTGGTTGTTATCATTGTCTTCCCCCTCTCCTGGGCAAAAGTAACCTTTTCTTCCTCTGAACCCCTTGCCTTCAAAAAGCTTACATTGTGGTCTCACTCATGGGGGAGCTAGAAAAGGGAGGATGTAGAGAGTTGATGTGGAAGTGAGATGTGTGCCCCAATGGGGCAGGAGGAAACTCAGGAATCCAGGGTGGTTCTGGGGCAGAAGCCAAGTCCAATGAGGAAGAGGTGGAGATGAAGGCTAGAGTGAAAGTCCAATGCTCCGAAGATGTGGATGTTCAACGAGCGTAATTACGGAGTTCAATAATCAACTAGGAAGAACCTCAGTGCTACAAGAGACCCTAAAGGCAACTTTGCCTTTTGGGAAAACAAATATCAAGCTAAGAGCTCCAGATACAAAGACAAAGCGGGCCCTCGCCTTGCCCTCAGAGAGCTTATGTTCTAACTGTAGGGCCGGGCAGCTTCACCACTTGTTGTAATAGAAAGTAGGGCCTGGTGAGGGCGAGAAGGAGATCCAGAAATCTAGGAAAAGTTGAAGAAACGCTTTCAGCTTCGGGCTAAACAGAGAAGTCCAAGTGAAAGAGGTGTTCAGTTCCAAAATCAAATCCATTCATTCAACACCTTATGTGTGTTATTCATCATATTATAAGAGAGCATTGAGAAGGGGAGGGGGAGGCATCTAACTGGCTGTTGCTATTTGGAGAGATTGGAATGGAAAGTTTTAGGGAAATCTCCTGATTTCTAGGAAACAGAAAACCAGGCCTTCAGGCTTCAGAGAGACAGTGGTCAAGCTAATAGATTAAATATATAAATGTCTAATACTGATAAATGTCATCAGCTCAGGCTAAGTAAATATGTTTCTAGCTGGCCAAGACTCGAGTCTATATGGGCACATATTATACAGGTTATAGGGGAAAAACAGAAATAATGAAAATAAAATCCAGAAAAAGAATTCATACATTCCTGTAAGTTCTTCACCTTATCTCTCTCTATTCCACACACAACTTATTCAACCCCTTAGGACTTCCTCACCCCAGCTACAGCTGCCAAAGAGTCAAAGTACAGGTCTGATCTTGCTAGACTCCACCCACTTAATAAACTCCAGTGACTCCCTCTTACCTCAGCCCCTGTGTGAGGGGCAGCCTCACCCCACCCTCATTTTCCAGCCCTCATCCACCTTCCAACTTTCCAAAAGTTCTCTGATCCCAGAAAAACCGGCCATTCTATCACCCGTCCCCACGAATCTGCCCTTGCTGACCCCCAGGCTTGAAATCCTCTTCCTCCTTCGAGAGGCAAAGGTCCCTTGGAATCTCTGGATTTCTTCAAGATTCAGTACAAAGCCCTTCTGCACGAGTCCTTTCTTGGTCCCCCAGATAGGGGTACCCTTCCCCTCAGGGTTGGTCTTGTTGTTCAGCTATTTCAGTCACGTATAACTTTTTGTGACCCTATTGGGGTTTTCTTGGCAAAGATACTGGAGGGGAATGCTAGTCCTTTCTCCAACTAATTTGACAGATCAGGAAACTGAGACAAACAGGGTAAAGTGACTTGCCCAGGGTCACAAGCTAAGAAGTATTTTTAACCATATTTGAATATGACTCTTCTTGATTCAAGCCCTGTGTGCCATCCACTGCAGCTCCCTCTTTTCTGTTTGTGGCTATATCCCTCCTCCTCCTCCTCCTCTTCCTCCTCCTCCTCCTCCTCCTCCTCCTCTTCCTCCTCTCTTCTTTGTTTATATACATATATATATGCATATATATGTATGTATGTATGTATATTTCCAGTTACATGTAAAACTTTTTTAAATAGCTTTTTATTTACAAGATATATACATAGGTAGTTTTTCAGGACAATTGCCAAACCTTTTGTTCCAATTTTCCCTCTCCTTCTCCCCACCCCTTCCCCTAGATGGCAGGATGACCAATACATGTTAAATATATTAAAGTATAAATTAAATACAAAATAAGTATACATGACCAAACCGTAAAACTTTTTTTTTAACATTTGTTTCTAAAACTTTGTGTTTCAGATTTTCTCCCTCCCTCCCTTCCCCACCCATTGAGAAGGCCCATGTGAAATTAGGCAAAACATTTCCATAAAAGTCATGTTGCAAAAGAAAACATAAATCTCCTCCCTCTGCCAAGAAAAGACCTTAGGAAAAAGTAAAAATGTAGAAAGTACGCTTCCATCTATATTCAGACACAATCGGTTCTTTCTGGGGTATGGATAGCAGTTTTCATCAGAAGTCCTTCGGGGTAGTCTTGGTAGATCCCTTCTTATGGGAAGGGTCAGGGACCATTTTGTTTCTATCTTGGAATCCCCGGCGCCTAGCTCTCAACCTGATGTGTAACAGCTGTTAAATAATATGGCGTTTGAGTGATTGACAGGGCAAATATCTTTGGTCCTGTAGGAGATGATTGAAGTGGTCTCCGGCTTGAAGAAGAGCAACGAGTGATGCTCTAAGGCAGAATGGGGCCAGTGGCTTGAGGACTTTAGCCAAAGGATATGGAGAAATCAAGGGGAGATCTCACTTCTCTGGGGAAAGGGAGAAATCAGGGAAAATCTCATTCTGGTGGTTAATTGAAATTGGCTTTTAAAGATTTAAGGAGATAATGATTTGGGGGAAGCTAGAAAGGGAGAGAATAGGAAAGCAGACCGTTGGAATAAAGGGTAAAATGGGTTTTAAGGAGCACTGAGCACCGTTGCCATCCAAAACACTGGGAAAATCATGGAAAATAAGACTGGATGGGTAAGTTAAGGGCCGGTTCTGAAGAACCTTGGAAGCTAAGGAGCTGAAACCTTGTTAAGTAGGAAGAGGAGAGCCATGGAACATCTTAGAGTAAGGGAACGGCATGACATGATTTGTGCCTTAGGAAAACTGGGCTAGTGATTGTGTGACTTCGGCAGTGGAGAAGGGAAAGATGGAAGCAGGGGAGCCAGTTAGGGAGTTGTGGCAATGGTTTGTTGAGGTCTTGAGTTTACATGATTGAATCATATAATTATTGAATCATTGGGATTCAATTCAAGATAATTGAATCATATAATGAATGAATGATATATGAATCATATATGTGATTATATGATTGAACCCTACGTGAAAAGCAATGAGTTAACTCTTTGGGGACTTTCTCCAGCTGGCCAGACTCATCTGACCTTCTCTATCTATTTCAGGCAGCACCTTGCAGCCAACTCCATTACCCTTTCCAGGTAGGACCTTCTGGGGGATGGGGTGGGGGGATGGGGTTCCCTCCTGGATAAGCCACGGGCCTCCTTTCTCCCACTGCAAACTGGGAGGTCCTTCACCCTGCCCTCCCCATCCAGGACCTTAAATAAAAAATCTGTGCCCGCCCCCATTTGACAGATAGGGAAACAGAGACCATAGAGAGGGAAAGACTCACAATGACGATGGTGGGACTCTAAGGAATAAATGAGTCTGTCTCTTTTCATTGTCTCTTACTTCTCTAACCCGGAAAGCTGGATGGGTGGGGCAGTGCTTAGAGTTTGGTTACCTTTCTAATAATGGGGTGAAGGACCAAACCTACGGAGAGGGGTAGATCCTATTTTAAGTGAATTTAAAAGCCCCTGACCAGGGTGGGATGGGATGGGTAGGGCGGCTCATGAATCCCTTAGTTTGGGGATCTGGGTGCCTCCCAACCTTGGCCCGCTCTGAGAACTGCCCTCTGCCCTGCCCCAAAGTAAGCTCCCTCCCCTCCCCTGGCCCCCCTCTGCCCCTAGAGGTGAGGCTGGTGGGGGGACCTAGCCGCTGCCAGGGCCGGCTGGAGATCCTGTACAATGGTTCCTGGGGGACCGTGTGCGATGATGACTGGGACGTGGTAGATGCCAATGTAGTCTGCCGCCAGCTGGGCTGCGGGTATGCCCTGCCTGTGCCCTTGCCCCTTGCCTTTGGCCAGGGCCGGGGCCCCATCCAACTGGACAACGTGGACTGCAAGGGACAGGAGGCGGCCCTGAGTGAGTGCGGTAGCCACGGCTGGGGCGTCCACAACTGCTACCACTACGAAGACGTGGCCGTCATGTGCGATGGTGAGAGGGGTGAGGGGGAGCCACGACGGGTCCTCGGTCCCGTGAGGGCCCCTCTCGGCTCACTGGGGGCTGGGAACAGGGATGAGTAAGAGAAGAGAGCTGTTTATAGTGGGAAAATTGGCGGACTGGGTCCGAGCTCACCCACGTTCCACCAAGACGTGGGGCGAATACCCCGACTTTCCCAAGCCTCGGTTTCCCCAACTGTATCAGGCTCAGCAAGAACACACTGAGCACCTATTCTATTTAGGGCACTTAACTAGAGGCTGGAGATACCAAGAGGAAGGCGAAAGGTTTCATTCCTGGTTTCAAATAGTCCCCACTTCTAGAAAAAGTGTCCAGATTCCTCTTTTGCCTTGAAAGTCCTTTAAGGAATAATGGTTCCTCACACTTGGAGGACTTTTAATTTGTTCTACAGCTTACTCTGCCCTCACAATAACTGTGTGAAGGGAAAGGGCTCATTGCCCCCAGTTTACACCCATGGAAAGGGAGACTCAGGAAAAAACAAAAGTGATCTGCCCGTGATCTCATAGTCAGTTACCAGCAAGACTGGGATTTGAACTCATGTCTCCTAATTTCCCATTGAGAACAAGCTGGGAAATTTGGGGTGTTTTCTTGTCTGAGGCAGGGGGGTGGAATAAAAGGTCTCCAAAGGCTCCTTCCCAGCCAAGGGAGACTATGGTTCTCTGGGCAATGAGCTGCCTTTCCCCCAGTTCCTCGATTGCTCAAGAATTCTCCCCTCTGTTCAGAATTTTTTCAGGGTAAAATTTCAAGGAAATCATCAGCATTTGCCAACTCCCCTGAGGGATCTTAGCCTCAGAAAATGTCCAAGGCCACCGGAGGCCAAAACATCTCTGTGCATACATATCTCTCTTTGCATCTCTGTTTCTGTGCCTCCCTCTCTTTATCTCTCATCCTATTTCTGTCTCTGTCTCTGTCTCTGTATGTATCTCTCTCCTTATCTTTCTCTATCTCTGTATCTCTCTGTCTCTCTATATCTCTGTCCCTTTCTGCATCTCTCTCTGTCTCTGTCTCTCTCTCTTTCTCTCTTTTTGCATCTCTCTCTCTATCTCTTTTTGCATTTCTCTGTCTCTGTCTCTTTCTGTATCTGTCTCTCGGCATCTCTCTGTCTCTGTCTCTCTCACACACACCCCTTCTCATCTCGTGTTTGAGAACCTATAAGACGGTCCTTTTGGGTTTTTGGAAGCTGAGTCTCCTGTCCCACAGTCAATGACCCGCCCCCCCTGTGTCTCCCATTAAGACTCTGAGAAGCGAACTTTTCCCATGCAGAGCTCCTTCACCCCAATGTTTTCTCTTCTCAGAGCTCTTACCGACGCTGGCCAGGAAGGTGCTAACGAGCAGAGCCCCCACCACCATGACCCCGAAGAATGGCATAGGTAGGTGGCTGGGGAACATCCTCCCAGTTCCTGGGCTCCAGAGCTCTTTTCATTCATTCATTGGTCCATCCATAAGCATTCTTTAAGTATGTAACATGTGCGGACATTTTACTGAAAAATCAATAAAATAAATTGCCCTCAGCAAGCGTACATTCTACTGGAAGGGCCAACAAGTCTACAAATAAGGCTTTGAGGAGTCACTGGGGGCCTCGCGTTGGCCATCTAGAAGATAAAGGTGTCGGACTAGGTGGGTCTGGAGGTCTGTCCCCCGACAGATCTATGATCTTGAATAACTACAAAGGAACCCTATTGATAAATAATAAATATTGATAAATAGTAAATAAAAATGAAAACTTTAGAAAAGAGAAGTGACAAGTGGGGGGGATTTGAAAATACCTTGTGCAGAAGGTGGGCATCTAAACTGAGCTGAGGGATTCAATTGAGTCTAAGAGGTGGAGATGGGGGGGTTCATTCAAGGTGCGATGACATGGAGGGTAGATGGAATGGGGATAGGGGATGGGAACGACAAAGAAAGCAAGAGAGTCTGGAACACAGAATTCTGAAAGCATAATGAACACTAAGCCTAGGAATGATGGACCCAGCCTGTGCTTTAGGCAAGGTGGTATTTCCCGGGCAGACAGACCTCGTGGCTGTGCCCTCCTGCGTGGCTGGGACAGTAGAAGATCTCAGGAATGGGAACCGTGGAGGCATTGTGACATTGTGGGCTGACAGGACGACGCATGGAGCGTGGTCGTGGGTTGTAAGGTGCATGGCATTATGGGTAGATTTGTTCCCTACCCTTTAACCCCTCCCAGGTGATGGCAGCATCCGCCTGGTAAGAGGTGCCAACCCCTGCCAAGGCCGGGTAGAGATCCTACACGATGGCACATGGGGCACCGTGTGCGACGATGACTGGGGGCTCCCCGACGCCACGGTGGTCTGCCGCCAACTGGACTGCGGCAGCGCTGTGGCTTCCAAGACCAACGCCTACTTTGGCTACGGCACGGGTCACATCTTGCTGGACAACGTGCACTGTGACGGCCGAGAGCTGCGCCTGGCAGCGTGTCCCAGCCTGGGATGGGGCATTCACAACTGTGGGCACCACGAGGATGCCGGGGTCATCTGTTCAGGTACGGAAGAGGAGCGCCAATCATTGCCCATTTCTTGGGCACTTCCCATGTGCCAGGGAGACAACACTCTACGGCCCCAAGCCCTCCACAGCGGGTTCTAGAGGAAAGGGATTTGGACCAGCAAGTAGGAGACCGGGTTCTGCATCTCAGCTCTGCCATCAACGGGAGGGGCAGCTCCTCTCCGGGTCTCAAAAAAAGCAACACCTGCTACAGTAAAGTGGATCTCAGAGTGGTCTTAAAGTCAGGAAAACCTGCGTTCAAATCTCACTCAGATATTTACTAGTTCTGTGATTCTGGATGAGACAGTTAAGCTCACTGTGCCTCAGTTTGTTCATCTGCAAGATGAGAGGATTGGGCTCAATAAGCTCTAAGGTTTCTTCTAGCTTGATTCTGCCCCCCTGTCAGGACTGTGAGAAACAAATGAGATCAGAGAATCATAAATGTCCAAGGTGCTCTGGTGTTTTAGGAACCTTCCGGGTCAAAATCTTCATTGTGTAGGTCAGGATGATGAGGTCCAGACAGTTGAGTTACTTGTCGGAGGTCACACAGCTAAGAACTGGCAAAACTGAGATTTGCTCTTTATACTACACTGGGAAAACTCCTTGCAGACCATAAAGCCCTACATGAAAGTAAAGGATTATAAACAGTAATCACAGCAGTTATAATCATTGTCTTGGTTTCGTACCACAGACTATTCCACCTCAACGTCCCAGTGCCATCTCTGCCCCTTGAATCCTGGAACTGAGCCCTTTTCCTAGGGCCACACCCAAAGTCCATTAAACTTGTTTTTTCCAAAGTAGGTTCAAGGTGGACTTTCAGCATTTGGAGATGTGATCTGGCCCTCACTCACTTTTTCTTTTTCTTTTTTTTTAATTAATAGCTTTTTATTATCAAAACACATGCAAAAATAGCTTTCAACATTCACCCTTGCATAATCCTGTGTCCCAAGTCTTTTCTCCCTTTCCCTCATCCTCTTCCCCTAGACAGCAAGCAATCCAATATAGGTTAAACATGTGCAACTCTTCTGAACGTTATTTCTACATTTATCATGCTGCACAAGAAAAATCAGATCAAAAAGGGGAAAAAATGAGCAAGGAAAAAAAAGCAAACAATAGCAAAAAACTCTCACCTACTTTTCCTTGTTAACCAGCTCCCACTTCTTCCCAGTGTGCTACCCACCCATTTCTCCATTTGTCTTTTTTCTTTCCTTTTTCATTCCTCTTCCCTTCCCTCCTTCTTGCTCCCCCTCTCCTCCCTAAATGCACCAATCCTAGATTTCCTCCCCTATAAACTACTTATCCCCAGGCCAGTGCTTTCTCAATAAAGAACAGCTCCACCAGGTTATTGGAACCTCCCCTCTTAGGGACCAGGTTTTTATTATCCCAGGAGCCTTCAGAAATTAATGCCTTACTCCAGGGAAGTAAAAAAAAAAAAACTAATAGGAAGCTCTGGGACAGACTGGTAGAAAGAATTCCTCTCAGCAGGATTTGGTTAGGGAGAACTGGTTTCTGAAACCTCCTGTGCTTGGAAGCATCAGCCATCCTGCTTAGTGAAGGACCACTCCTAGACCCTCTTTGTCTAATAGAGAGAAGGGAAGAAGCTGACCAGAACAGCTAGCTGCTGAGCATCCTTGAAGAGGGTGCGGGTGCAGGAGGCACTGGCTCTATGAGGAAAGGAAAGGCAGTGTTTGCCTCTGGGAAGGAGCTGATGTGTGCCTGCCTGTCTATCTCCTCCCTCCCCAAGCACCTTCTGTATTTCTGCTGGGTCTGCTGATTACTGTCTCTAATGTTAATCATCCTCTGGCATCCCTTATTAGCCAGCTGGGCACTCTCTGTTTCTGGGGCTCTGCCAATGAGAGGAGGCTTGGAGTTTTTCCTCTTTCCATGCTCTATTCCCCCAGACATGTATATGCACAAGAGCTGATGGGAAGGGTTTAAAGCAGAGTGGGACTATTGGGCTACACCCGGGAGGGTTGGGTTTGACCCCAAAAGGTAAGCTGTAGCCGAAATATTCTTCCCAGAGTTCCCCAACAATAATACATGCCCCCGAGTTAGTGCCATGAATCTACTCCAAAAGATCCCAGAAGTACCCAGGAAAAAGATAATTGCTGGAGAGAGGATCTCAGAGGGAGGAAGACCTCTGCCTGATATGGCCTGGCTGTGGGTCCTGTGTGACTCCTAGAACTAGAAATGATCCTGGAAGTCATTTAATCCAATCTCCTTATTTTGCAGAGGAAGAAACTGAGGTTTAAGGGGATCAAAGTAGTGACTTGCCTAAAGTCATGTAGGTACAAAACATCAGAGGCAGGATCTGAACCCAGTCCTCTGACTCTCCAACGGGAGTTACTTCCAGTGAATTATTCTTCCCTGAAGCTGCTGGCCCTGTCAGTGCCCTGGGCATCTCTTTAGGACTGTAACTCACGGGGGGAAGGAGCAGATCTATACTGGAGAAGGGAATTTCCTCTCTGGGAGGTTCCCACAAGGCTGAAGCCAGAGCTTGTTTTCTATGTTCTTCTCGCAGGACGCAGCGCTCCCACCGTTACGTCCTCCCCAACCCTGCTCACCCGGGATGGCAAGGTCAGGCTCACTGAGCCCGCTACAGGTAAGGGGGAAGGATACAGCACCTTTGGTGCTGGACAGCTCCCGAGTGAGCAGGCAAGCGGCCAAGCCTCTGGGCAGGGCATCCATAGCTTGGTGGTCACACATTAATGTGTGTAAGGGGGGAGGGGGGGAGGTCTAATTAAGGGAAAGCTTGCTTATTTGGGGAAGGCTATGTGTGACGTCTCTCCTAAGGAGTTTAGCCTTTAGTTGCCATAGAGATAGAAAGATAGCTAGTCTACTGGACAGGTTCTGATAAGTCCCCATACCTGGAAGATTTCAGGTAAGAAGAGGGCAGGGAGAAGTCAGATTAAAGAGCCTTTGGGCTGCTTCAGGGTAGGTAGGATCCAGACAGAGGGAGAGGGTCCCACCCCAGGAGGAAGCCCAAAAACTTAAGGCGGAAATCTTCATGGAGTTGGAAGGGAAACTGAGGAAAGGGGACAATCGGGAAGCATCAAGTGGACATTTGTACAATGGAGGGGTCTGATTCGATAGCTCTAGTCTAAGTATTACTACAATTAGTTCTAAATTGATAGAGTGAAGGGTTCATGGAGGAGAGGAGGACATAAAGCTGGAAAGGTAGAGGGTGCGGCTAGCCTATAGGAGACTCTAAATACTCTGTGTGTGGTGAGGGCTGGAATTTTTGTGGATACCTGCCTCCCTTGGCAACGTGCCACAGCTTCCTGCAGAAGAGTTTTGGTTTAGGGTTGTTTTTTTTTTAAAAGGGGAAAGAAGTTGGAAGCAGTTGGGGTTAAATGATTTGTTCAAGGTCACACAGTATCTGAGGTCAGATTTGAGTTTGGGGCCTCCTTTCCCCAGGAGCCGTGCTCTATCCACTGGACCACCTAGATGTCCCTTAGAAGAGTTTTTTAAAATCATCCAACCTAACTATTGGTTAACCCTGGACAAAGGGCTAGGAGCACCCACTTCATAGGATTAATATGAGGATGGAGTGAAATAATCTCCCATTATTGGGATGATCCCAATGGGAAACCTTAAAGGACTGTACAAATGGGAGCTGGTCTTGCTAAATTATAACTGTGGTAGGACTGGAGCAAGGGTGGAACACTAGGGTTGGAATCTGCATTTAGTTAAATTGGGACCGGCCTTGGGAGGGGATTAGAATTTGGGGCCGAAATTCAGATTTCACCCTGACTTGGAACAGGATGCAATCGAGGGTTGGAAGTGCAGTGGGGTCCAAGGGTGGTTTGCCACGGCACCAGAGCAGGGGGTTAGAGTGTGAAGCCGGGATCAAGAGAGAGCAAATTTGAGGGTGGGCTTAAGATTGGTTTAAAATAATCACTTCTATCACGTAAACAAGATTTTCTCTATCTGTGCAATAGTCTATAGGACATTGACTATAAAAGAAGAAGGGATAGCGATTTGTCCCAAGACCATTTCTATAGGATGATGATAATGACCACGATGGTTAATACTTTCAGAGCACTTATTATGCGCCAGGCGCTATGCTAAATGCTTTACCATTACTGTCTCATTGGGTCTGCACAGCAATCCTGGGAGATAAGTGCTATTATGCCCATTTTCTGGATGAGGAAATGAGGCAAGAAGAAGTTAGGTGTCTTGCCCAGACCATGCAGCTGCTGAGGGGCTGAGACCAGATCTGAACTCTCGCCACTGGCGGCCACTCCCTTTATGTGGCTGTAGCGTTTCAGAGTTAACGGAGAATCTCTCCCAGATGTGGTTTCTATGGGGCCAGGACTGAGAGCCGCCCCCCAAAGGGGGGCATGAGGTCCCGGACTAAGCGGGAGATAAACCGATCACAGATTTCGAGTCTGAGACTGAGGAAATTCCCCAGTTAAATGGCTCGCCCCGGAGGTGGTCACAGAGGTGGAGGTGGGGGTGGGCCCTCTGAGTGCAGAGCTGGGTCACCCCCTCGATGCCTGCCCCTGGATGAGAATGAGGACAGCCGGGGCAGCCAGGGATGGGAGCGGAGCCTGCCCAGGGAGTCCCTGTCCTTCCTTCCTGGTCGGGCGAAGCTGGGGGAAGGGAAGGGGAAGAGCAGACCAGGGGACACGAGCGGGATTGCTGGGCCAGAGGGCCGGGGGCTCCCCCGGGAATCATCAGGACCTCTGTCGGCAGCTCTCAGCCTCCCCATCCTGAGCCCAGGATTATCCCTAGTAGGAAGCCGGGGACCCGCTGGCCTCCAGACCCTCTCAGGTCTGCTCTTGTCTTTGCAGTCACGGAAGGTGCCGCCGAGCCCACCCGGGAGGCAACCATCCTCACCATGGCCGCGGGAAAGAAAAGTGAGGGGGCGCTCCGGGCTGGATGGGGGCTGGGGAGGGGGATTTTTGGGAGCCCCGGGTCTGTGGGGGGGGCCGGGCTGGAGGAGAGTCGGCGGCTCCTCCACCCCGTGCTCCCCCGCCCCGCAGCTGGCCGCCTGCGCCTGGTGAGTGGGGACGGCCCCTGCCAGGGCCGCGTGGAGGTCCTGCACCAGAGCCGCTGGGGTACCGTGTGTGATGACGACTGGGACTTCGCCGATGCTCAGGTGGCGTGCCGGGAGGCGGGCTGCGGGCGGGCCGTGGGGGCCACCGTCCTGGCCTACTTCGGCTACGGGAAGGGCCCCGTCCTGCTGGACAACGTGGACTGCACCGGCGTGGAGACCCGCCTGGCCGACTGCTTCCATCTGGGCTGGGGCCAGCACAACTGCGGACACCACGAGGACGCCGGCGCCATCTGCAGGGGTGAGCGGCCACGGGGATGGGGGAGGGAGGAGATGGAGAGGGAGGGGACAGAGGGGGGAGGGCGTGGAGGAGGGAGGGGATGGAGGAGGGAGAGCACTGACCCTTGGGGGGCCATGAGGAGAGAGGGAGCAGAGGAGGGGAGTCAAAGCTGGGGCCACGGGAGCGGGAAGGAGGCAACAGGATGGAGGCCGCCCTGGTACCAGCGGGGCTTGTTCCAACTCTGTCCATTCCTCCGTGGCTGTCTGGTCGTCACCCACACCCACGGCCTGTCCCTCTTCTCCTGGCCCCCTCAGCCGCGCTGCCCCTGAGTCCCCAAGGTTTCAGTGACTCTGCCCCCAACTCATTTAAACATTCTCCCTTGCTCAGCTGGTACCTAATCATGAAGAGTCAGCCTCAAGTTCAAGGCCTCCAGGACGGTGTTCTGCCTCCCCTCCCCCTTAACCCATAACCAAAGGGAGGTTATGAGTTATGAGGACCTGAGTTCAAATCCAGCCTCAGACACTTTAACACTTCCTGGCTATGTGACTCTGGGCAAGTCACTTAACCCCAATTGCCTCTACAACAACAACAAAGGGTTTGTGGACTCCTCAGCAGGAAAAATGGTGGCCCCTATGTCTGCTTGGGGGAAGCCTGAGTCAGAAAGGATCCTCTCCTAGAATCAGATTTAAAGGCAGCAGGTCTGGAGTTAGAAAGGTCTGGATCGGAATCCAGATTCAGACACTCCCGCCTCAATCTCCTCAAAGTAAAATGGGAATAATATTTTAGAGGCATACAGCAGACACTCAATAAACACTAGTTTCTTCCCTCCC
The DNA here is from genome assembly GCF_016432865.1 of Antechinus flavipes. Taxonomy (NCBI): domain Eukaryota; kingdom Metazoa; phylum Chordata; class Mammalia; order Dasyuromorphia; family Dasyuridae; genus Antechinus; species Antechinus flavipes. The sequence goes on from NC_067401.1 coordinate 16,137,214, forward strand.
GCACTTCCTGGATGCTGTGATGTCCGGCTCTGCTCTGACTGGCCCGTGTTCCCCCCACCCCGGCCGGGGCCCTGGATCTTGCTCACAGAGCCAGGCGCAGAGGAGCCCGTGCAACAAGTGTGGCAAGATGTCCCTGAGACTACGACAAAGGTGGTCGCCAGCGTGCCTCCCAGGGACGGTAAGTGGGAGCCCCGCCTGGCCCCCTCTGCCTATATTATCGTACTGGGCCGGGAGTCAGAAGACTTTCCAAATCTTGGATGGACTCTGTTTTCTCATCTATAAAATGGGCCGTTTGGATTTCTAGCTCTCAGCCTCTAATTACATTGTCCTAGAGAAGGGACATAAGAAGGTCCCGAGGGCTGGATGGAAATAACGGATGAAGCCCCAGGAGACACAGCCGCTCCCTCCCCTCCCCTAAGAGTCTGGTGGGGGAAATGCTGACCATGAGCTCAAGCACGGGTGGCAGGCAGGAGAAGGAGGATGTTCTCAAGGGTTCACTAAGAGAGATGTTCAGAATGGGAGGGAGGATCCCAAGTCACCCCGGGATCTTATGGGTAATTCTGAATGTCCCGTTTTAGGGAGTTTTCTTCAGTTTTCAGTCATGTCCAACTCTCCATGAGTCCAGTCGGAGGTTTGTTTTTGTGTGTGTGTGTGGAGATACCCGTGGGGTTGCCATTTCCTTCTCTAGCTCACTTGACAGTTGAGGAAACTGAGGCAGACAGGTGCAGGGACTTGTCCAGAGTCAGACTGCTAGGAGGTGCCGGGGCCAGATTGGAACTCCGGCTTGGCACTGTACACCTCGCTGCCCCCTTTAAGAAGGATATTTATTGATCACATAATATGAGGATCTATTGGAAGAAATAAGAACATCGGGCCTGGAAAAGGCAAAATAAAGGGAGAGCTGGAAGGCCGGTCACGTGGAAGGCGACCAGACCGGGATGCTGGGGATGCGCTCGAATCAGTCCATCGAAAACAGCAACAAGCTTCCCTTGAGGCCCTACTAAGCGCCAGGCACCGGGCTGAGGGCGGGGCTGGAGCTTCAGGCAGGGCTGGAAGCCGGCTGTCTCCCGCCTCTCCAGTCATTTACCTTTGTTTTTTATCGTTCAAATCCCCGCCATCTCTTTTCCACACATTTCCCCCGACACCCGAGGCTTCCGGAGGATCCGGGCCGTTCCCTCCCCCTCCGCCCCCCCCCCCCCCCCCAGACCCGGGCTTTCCAAGGGCAGGGTCTCTGTCTCCCGGCCAGGTCCGGGCTGGGGGCGGGACCGATGCTCGGTGTATCCCAGAGTCCCGGGCTCTGGATCCCGGAGACAGGCTGAGGGCGAGGGCGGGATTTCTCTGTATCCGTCCGCTTTGGCTCCTCACCTCCTTCTCCGCCCATCCCCCCCAGGCCACCTCCGCCTGGCCAACGGCAGCCACCGCTGCGAGGGCCGCGTGGAGCTGTACCTCCTCCGCCAGTGGGGCACCGTGTGCGACGACGCGTGGGACCTGCGCGCCGCGGGCGTGGTGTGCCGCCAGCTGGGCTGCGGGGAGGCCCTGGCGGCCCCCGGGGAGGCCCGGTTCGGCCCGGGCCAGGGGCTCATCCTCCTGGACAACGTCAAGTGTCGGGGCGGCGAGACGTCTCTGCTCCGCTGCTCTCACATCCGCTGGAACGCGCACAACTGTGACCACGCGGAGGATGCCGGGGCCCTGTGCCGGCCGCGATGATCCCGCTCGCCCTGCCTCTGGTCTCCGCCCAGCAGCTCCCCAGAACCTCGGGTGCCGGAGCAAGGTTCCCCCCGCCTTCCAGCACTTCTCAGTGGGGGGCCCCGCTGACACGGGGGTCCCTCCTGTGGAGCCGGGACAGGGGACCACACATATCCAGACAGTGCCATCCAAGAAAAAGACCCCACGTCGGAGTTGTCATCCCTTCTCAGACTCGTTTCACAGCCCCGGGCCTCAGTTTCTCCCATCTGTATAATGGGAGAAGAAGCGTCCCCACCTTTCTCTAAATTATTGAAAGATCCTGATGGGGATACAGTGAACTCGAAGCCAAGATGCCTCCAGAAATGAGAGGGACACCTTGGACCCCCTACCTGGGATCACTAAGGCAGGTGACTCGGCCAGATTCCCCTCCCCCCTAGGTCTGAAAGCCAAAGATCATCAGGGATTCTGGCCAGCGGAAGGGACTGGGGAGGAGTGAGTTCCACAGAGGGGCCTTACAGCCACTCGGACACCCTTAGGTGCATCTTGGGAAGAGACCCTCCCCTTCCCGGGATTTCCCACCTCAGGACTTTGCTTATCTCTCTCTGAGAAGGGGGAGACCCCACACGCCCTCCCACCTGCCCTCCTGCCCGGGTCTTTCCCCTCCCCCTCCCCCCAACAAGGGCCCTCACACATGGTGCTCGGAGCATGGCGCACGTGGGTCACAGCATCTTCATTGTGGGATAAGGGAATCAAAGGCTACGGTCATGGCTGGGGAGCACTCCCGTCCCTGCCGCAAAGGTGCCCTCGGCGCCTAGAGGAGCGGCAGATCCTCTGAGCCCTAAGAGGAAGGGGGCTCGGGAGCTGGGAGGCGATACCTCCCCCCTGGGGACCCTTCCCTCCCACGGGGCCCAGCACCCACTCCCCACGGGCTCAGTCAGTAGTCCCGAGGCCCGCAGCCTCTTGGCCAGGAGGGAATCGTGTAGCCACCAAGTTATAGTCGTCAAGCAAATAAAGGACTTTGTTCTTCTTTTAAGCGAAATCACTATTTTATCATAAATGGGAATTTTTTGAAGCCTCTGATTAAAATCAAAGAAAAGATTCCTTTAAATTAACGGAGCGAAACCCCGTCTGAAAGGGATGAGGGCTGACCCTCAAGGGCTGCAGGGAGCAGAGGACTGCCTGGAAAGGGGAGGGGGGGGGCACTTCCCTTGCTTCCTGATTCTGACTTTCTGTGAATCAGCCTTCCCTAGCCATCCCTCCCCCACCCCAGACACACACTCTCTGTCTCTGTCTGTCTCTCTCCCTTCCTCCCTCCTACTCTTCCCATCCTTCTCTCCCTCCTCCCTTCTTTCCTCTTTCCCTTCTTCCCTCTCCTTCTCTCTTCCTCTCCCTTATTCTCTCCTTTCCTTTCTCTCTCCCTGTCTTCCTTCTTCCTTTCCCTCTTTCTCTTCCCTTTTCTCCCTCTCTCTTCCTTTTTCTCTTTCTCTTTCTCTCTCCCTTTCTTTCCCCTCTCTCCCTTTCCCAAGCTGGCCTTGCTACTTGGAGGCAAAAGGCTATACTAAATGCTTGAATTAGGGAGCAAAGGGCACGCTGCTTCAGATCCTGAAGAGCAGAGCAGAGGGCTACTCTAGAGAGCCTTTTGATTGTACCCTATAACCTACACCCCCATCCCGGCCTCCCCCCAAATACTGACCCCAGATCTTATACTATTTTCATCTTAATTTTAGTTTCCTTGTAACTATTCCTATTGTAATCACCCCAATCCTGCCCACCCTCTGAGGCTCAGCTTACATACCACCTCCTCCCAGGAGTTTGCCCTGACCCCCCTAATCTTTTTTTTTTTTTTTTTTTTTTTTTTGGCTGAGGCAATTGAGGTTAAGTGACTTGCCCAGGATCACACAGCTAGTCTTGAGGTCAAATTTGAACTCAGGGCTGGTGCTCAATCCACTGTGCCACCTAGCTGCCCCCCTAATCTTTCATACTGCCCCCCTTCTGTCCCTCCCTCCTTGTGAGCTCTCTCAAACTGATGGGAGAAAGACCCCGTGTAAAGTGCTAGAAAGCCCGGAGGGAGGGTCACTGCTCCCCGTGTCGTGTTTTAAAGACAAAACGAGGCGATGACTTTGAGAGGCTCTGTCAGCCACATAAATATCCGTCGCTGGGTTGTATTGCCCTTGTCCCTCTGCTCCAGCCCCCATCTCCGGAGGAGCTGCAGAGGGGACGGAGGAAATCCTCGTTCCAGTTGTCCAAGCTTCAGGGCTGTCTCCCTCACGGGGCCCCCGGCTGTCTCCCTCTTCCTCTGGGTCCCTTGAGAAGCCCTCCTGGTTCTGATGAGGGTGTAGAGGCAGCTGGAGCCCCCCCCCCAAACACCCACCCGTTTGGAGGCTGCACAACACACATGCTCCTCCTAGGTAGTGTCCGAGGGCTTCTGGACGGAGGCCAGTGTGTTCACAGCTCCGAGGGCCTTCCCGAATCAGCCCGCTGCAGATGTGTGACCCTAAGAAATCATTTAACCTCTCAGGCCCTGTTTCCTCAACTGGAAAACGAAGGGACTGGCTCAGCTGACCTCCAGGGCTGAAAGGATGACACGGAGCCCGGAACACTCATCCTCCCTCTCCCCTGCAAGCCCTGCTCTCCAAAACACAGGCTGCCCAGCCAGCAGGGTCAGCCCGGGCCACTTCCTACCCGGCTCTGGCTTTGACTCTAGTTTTTCTCAGCACTAGGGAGAGGGAAAGGAAAGGAGGGAAGGAGGAAAGGGAGGAGGGATGGAGGAAAGGGAGGAGGGAAGCATGAAAGGGAGGAGGGAAGGAAGAAAGGGAGAAGGGAAGGATGAAAGGGAGGAGGGAAGGATGAAAGGGAGGAGGGAAGGAGGAAAGGGAGGAGGAAGGGAAGAATTCTATGGAACTGATTTCATTTCTTCCCTCTCCTTATTCCTCAAGTGGCTTGTAATCTGGCCAGGGATCTCATTTATAATCAAGCTGAGAACCTGCTTCTACTTCTCCCCTTAGCCCCCATCTGGGGAGAGGGAGTAAGCCTCTCCTCGCCTGTTCTAGAGCACATTTCTTTTTCTTCCCTATTATTTCTCCTCTAAAGAGAAGGAAGCCTGCTGTGTATTGGATTCAGTCAGAAAAGCCCAGATTCACATTCTGCCTCTGTGTGGCAGCTTGGGCCAAATTAGCTGTGTGACTTTGGGCAAGCCATCGAATTGTTCTGCCTCAGTTTCCTCATCTGTAAAATGAGAAGGTCGGATCCCGTGACCCCGAGGGCCTTTCAGCCCTAACTCTAAGAGTCTGATCCAGGGATGTTGTGTCCGCTTAAGGGAGAAACCATTCCGAGAGATCAGCCAGGATTCTATTGTTCTTCCTCCGGAAGATGATCCCAGGCCTTTGGGAAGCTGGAGATCCGAAGCTCCATCCCAGGCCCGTACCACTTCTCCCACGGAGGGGAAGAGGGGCAGCCCAGGAGCTCCAGGCCGCGGGGGAGTGGGGGGGGGGGGGTGTCCTCCAGGCAGAGGGACTGACGGATCCTCTTTCCGCTGACTCCCGTTCCTTCTAGGCTGGGGGCGGACAGAGAGGCAGCCGGGGCCGGATGGAGCACCGGAGGAGAAGGAGGCTCTCTCTGTCTGAGGCCCTAGACCCCGACACCCATTCGTCCTCTCTGTGGTGGAGCTCTGAAGCCTTCCAAGTCGCAATGCATCAAAGGAGGGCGGGGGAGGGGGCTAGCAGGAGGAGCCAGAGGGAGGGATGAGAGCCAGCTCCTTGCTCAGCCCTTCTGGCTGAAGAGCCAGCCAGAAGCTAGGGATGGGAAGTCAGAGGTGACCTCTACCTTTCTCTCGGTGCCAGACACTCTGCAGTCAGGATCTGAGTTCAAATCCTGGCTCAGACTCTTACCGTGTGACTGTAATCTCAGTCTTCTCGTTTGTAAAGGAAATAAAAATGGTGTCTTGTGTTTTCCGGACATGGAAAGTTTTTTCTGCAGAGGAACAAGCACTGAGAAGTTGAGTGACCTGTTCATAGTCAGTGTTGACCCCAGATTTTCCTGGCCCGAGTTAGTATTCTATTCCAAATTGCCTCAATAATAACAATTTTGTTTAATGCTTGATGTCTATTTTTCCATTTGAGCTCTATAACAATGAGGTACAAGGATTATCTCATTTTCTATGTGAGGAAACTGAAGATGCTCCAAAATCACTTAAATGAGAAAGAATGTCAACATACTAGAAGAACTGCCATGTTTACAACGCTTTAGAGACAACAATTCTGTGAGGCAGGTACAGCTTCCTCAATTTACAAATGGGGAAACTGAGGCTGAGATGAAAGGACCTACAAGAAATAGGTTCAAGATGTGTAGGGCTCAACTTCAGATATTTTGCTGACCACTCTTGACGCTCAAGCATTCCCTTCATTTCTATTTCCCTTTCCCTGCAGGGACTCGGCTAGGAGTCAATCCATAAACTAAGCAATCAGTTAGTTTGAAGTGCCTACTGTGTGTCTGTCCCAATATGACACTTGTCCACTCTTAAATACCAAAAAGGCTTCTGCCTTGATTCTCAGGCTTTGCCGGAGACAAAACAAGGCTGGGGTGGTCAAGGCTTTGTCTCAGGGTCCAAGATCTTGTGGGGGCAGGAGGAGGGGGAGTACTTCCTCCCCATAGTGGTCCCCTAGAACACTAGGCAGCAGGATTGTCCCCACTCCCCTCCTGGCCACGTACCGTCCCCCTCAGGGTCCTGTCTGTGGGGTGTTCCTCTCCTGGGGCCTACTCTGCACCTCTCCCCTCAGCTTCCTTATCCCCCTACCCAGCCTTTTCCTACGTATTAAGAAATGGGAGGCCATGGACCACATTGGGCCCATCAGTCAGCCTCTTTCTGGAAACAGGTCATCTCCTTTCCTGGCATCGTTGTCTGGTCTGTTCTGACCTGGATTTGAATCCTGCCTCAGACACTAACCAGCTGTGAGATCCCGAATGAGACAGTTCTGCTTTCTGGACGTCAGTCTCAGGGTTTTTGTCTGTAAAATGTAGGGATTAAACTTGGTAACCTCCAAAGTCTCTTCCACTCCAAATCCATGACCCTATGGGTCTCCCTGGGACTCAGTTTCCTCTTCTGTAGGATGAGAATCGGATTCTGTGGCCTCCAAAGTCCCTTCCCCTCCAGATAAATGACCCCTTGCCTCAGATCCTTAATGACCCCTCTTCTTCCTTCCTTCCTCTCTGCTCCCATATCTGGCTGCCCAGTCCCAGCCCGCACTTCCTCCTTCCCTTTATTATCCTTCCCCCACATGCCTCAGACCACAGGGGCGCCTTTATTCACAATGAGCAGAGCCCAAGGCCTGTGCAGCGCTTCCTCCTCTCCCCCACAAGCAGCTGAGACACAGGTAGCTTGAGCATCATTATCTGCACTTTGGAGGGAAGATAGTTGAGCTAATATTCTTCAGGGAACGGGGCATTTTGCAGCAATAACAGGAATCGGCCTGGGCGTAGTCAAAAGCCTACCCAGAGCAGCCCGCTTGGTACTTACTCATCTAAGCTACTTTACCCGGCTATAGCTCCCTGGGCTCCAAGCATCCTGCCTTGCCAGGCTTATTCCACATAAACTCCACTTCCACACAATTTCCAGGCCGGCCGGACTCACGGCTCATCCCCGTGGGTACCGGCAGGGCGTCCAAGGGGGTCCCAGCAGAGGATCACGCCAGCCATGGTGTCCAAGGCGCAGGCAAAAATGGGAAGGATCCAAAGTGTAAAATGGGCTCAGCGGGGACCCGGGCAGGGGCAAAGGGTGAAGTGGGGTTTAGGGCCAAGGATATACTGCCCGGCCTCAGCTGTCAAAGGGGAGGAGGCAGGTGACCACAAGTGGATCTTAACTGCTAGAGACATTAGCCCCTTGGATTCTGTTGCCCTTCAGACCAGAGCAGGAGGAGAGGAGGAAGAGCCTTTCGAGAGGCTGGTCACCTCCCGTTCTGGACGTCCTATAAAACAGGGCACCCAAGAGAACATGAGGAAAGAAGACTGGAATTCGAGTAGGAAGGTCAGGGTTCAAATCTTAAAGTGTGTGTGTGTGACATATTGTGTAAAATGGGTGGGGGTCCAAGTCTGGCCTGGAAGACAAGAAGCACCATGAAGCCTGATTGGGGGTTCAGATTCTAGCTGGACTCTGCCCAGGTCACTTAATCTACTTGAGCCTCAGTTTCCTCATCTGTAAAATGAGAAGACTGAACTCTATGACCTCAGAGAGCTGCCCTAACTCTGTGGCCATCCTCGTCTCCCACTGACCAGCCTCGATTTCTCCCGGCTCTGAAAACTTCCCCTACCGACTCCAACAATATCTCCCATCACATTTCTCGCTTCCATTCTTCTTCATCTCACGGGTCCCCGAGGATGTGCCTTGTTTCCCCCCCGTAGAGGGAATCAGGGAATCGCGTTTTCCTTCTTTTTTTGGAGCCCTTCCCTAACTAGCAGATTTTGAAATGGGGATCTCTTCCATGAAAAAGGCAGTTCTGAAAGGAATTAAGGCAGGCAGAGGGAAGGAGTAACCGGCCGGGGGTGGGGGTGGGGGCGGGGGAGCTTTGGTTTTGTGCTGGAGGGGGCCTCTGCCCCAGTGCATTGTGGACATGGGAGGTTAGGGCTTCTTGGCGCATCCCTGGCCAGTTACAGGAAGGGCTCCTGTGCACAGTCTGAGGGTTTGGCCAGAACACTGGGCAGGGGGGGGGGGGGGAGGGGGAGGGAATAAAGGAAGAGGGGAGGGAGGAGGAGGGGGGGAGGGGGCGGGGGAGGGGTGTCCCTCGGTGAAACCAATTTGGAAAATGAGATGAACCAGTGCCCGATGAAACAGCATTTATGGATCCTGCTGATGCACTGGGGTGATGTAGAGGATCAGAGGGGCTCCCTGCGGGCTGCAGAGGGTGAACTCTGAGCAGAGATTTGGAAGCCAGAGAAGGGAACAGGGCAGCGGACGGGGGCAGAGGGCACAGCAGGAAGTGGGCAGGGTGGTGTGGGCACAGGAATGGGTACAGTCTGGGGGAAGACTCAAGCAGGATGGTGGAGGCAGGAAGTTAGGAGCCTTTGGAGGAAATGCTAATAGAATTTATCTTTTTTTAGGTTTAGGAGAAGGGGGATCAGTGAACCCTCACCTCTGGCTATTCTGGGTCAAGATCATCCCTATTAGCTCTTGGGCTTATAACTTCCCTTCTAACCACTTAAATGCTGCTTCCTCCATGAAGTCCGCCCAGCTGGTTATCAAGGTATCCCTGGTGGACTCCCATAACCCTGATTGTCCCTATAGGCATCTAGAAGAGCAATGGATAAGTCAGGAAGTCCAGAGTTCAAATCCTGCCTCAGATACTCTCTAGCTATGGGACTCTGGGCAAGTCATTTTAATCTTATTTGAAAGTAGCCTCAGTATCCCTCAGATAATAGCATCTACCTCTCAGGTTCATTGTGAAGATAAAAATGAGTTTCTTTGCAAACCTTCAAGCATTTTATTGTTGGAGTTCAGTCCTAGTTGACTCTTCATGATCCCATGTAATTGGAGTTTTCTTGACAAAGATGTGTGCGCCATTTCCTTCTCCGACTTATTTGACAGATGAGGAAACTGAGGCAAACAGGGTGAAGTGACTGGCCCAGGGTCACACAGCTAATAAGTTTCTGAGGCTGGTTTGAACTCTGGAGGATGTCTTCTGGATTCTAGCCCAGTGCTCCACCCACTGCATCACTCATCTGCTCCAGGGCAATCATTTTCTCACTTTTTAGAGGTAGAGAACAGATTCTCAGAGAAGTTAAAAAAGCCCTAGGGAGTTAGATCTGCCTTTTGGGTTCCAGGGTTCCTTCAAATCTCTGCTAAAGAAGCTTCAGCCAGAAGCCTTTACCAATCCTCCTTAAAAGATTAAGTGCTTCTCTTCGGAGACCACTTTCCATTTCCGCTTTATGTTCCTCTCTCCTTCATCTCCTCCAGGCCACTTAAGATACAATCCCCTTACCTGCCGGGCCGCCCAAAAGAAATGTAAATTTTTGATCCCGGAAGCCGCCAAAGATACTTTGAGGTTTACTGGGTCATTTTTTTCTTAGGGATTGTGCCTTAAACCCAACTCCCTCAGGCCCTTGTTGATCAGTCAACAATGGGACCCGGCTTGGGTCCTGAGGGCTCTGGGTGAAAGTAAATGGCAATTATTTGTGGTTTTGGCCAGAAACCCTAAGGGTCTTTCCCTCTGATTGTTCTTTTTTGACGGGATAAAAGAGGCTGTTCTCTCTCTCTCTAGTTCTTACTTAGCCTAAATCACTGAATGGGTGTTGCCTGTTAAAAGACCAGGTTTAAAAAGACCAAGATCTCTCAATGATCCAGACGCATCTCCGGTCATCCTGATCTATATCTGGCCCCTAGGCCCGGTGGCTCTGGAGGAGAAACTGAGGCAGGCGAGCTTGCCTAGCCCTCCGTCACTTTGATCCCATTCGCATGTCAAGGTATCCCCTCCCTGAGGTCATGGTCTCTTCCAGAAGGAAGGACAAACAACCACATGGGTAATTTGTGCGTATCTAGTTGCTTGTCTGTGGAGAGCTCCTTGCGCACAGGAACTACTTGGGATTTTTTGCCTTTCCCAGTGCTTAGCATAAAGCATATAGTAGGAGCTTACTATAAGTTGATTGACTAGTACAAGGTCACGGTGAGCGTCGTTCCGGAGTCCCACACTGGGCTTTTCACCTTTAACTGAATGACCTTGGGCAAGGGCCGGCTTCCTGGGGACTTGGTTGCCGCCTTTGTAATCACATGAGGGATTTGGGCCGGGTGACTTCTAAGGTCCCTGTCTAAGCCTATATCCCAGCACTATAATCCTGCAGTGACGAGCAGGGAGCCCGAGCCCCACCGCAGAGCGGAGCGGAAGCCCCCGGACGCCGCTCCTTCCCCCCGGCCCAGTCTCTGCCGAGTCCCTCCGGATACTGTCTCTGCCCGCAAAGCCCACATCCCATGGGGGTTTAAATAAAATCAAGCCCCCCCGATCCGCCGGGCCCTAGAGGGTCTGAGGGAGTTGGGGATGATGGAGAGGGGGACGGCGGTGACCTAGCGTGGGGAGCCAGAGCTGACGCTCACAGCCGCAGCTCAGGGGCCACGGCTTACGGTCCTCCAGCAACGCCCCTGAAGGAAGTGGCTTCTTCCTCCCAACAGGCCGAGGGGCTGGGGCGGGGGGGAGGAAGGAGAGTGGGGGCCAGGCGTCCCGCCCCGGGGTCCGGTGACCCGACGAGCAAGGCGATCCGAACGCCCCCTCCCTCTTCTCCCCAGCGCGGGCTAAGACGAAGGGGGAGCAGCCCCCGGTCCCCTCTGTCTCTCCCATCGGGTGGGGCCGACTTCATTGCTGAGTCACAGTGCGGATGGGCTGGGGCCGGGCCGGGCTTGGGGGCTGGGCTTAGGGCTGGGCTAGCTGCAGCGAGCCGAGAGGATGAGGGGAAAGGGCCCCCCGGGAGCGGCCGGCGGCTCCTCCGCCGCAGCTCCGCCGCAGCCTCGGCTTCCTGCCTCCCGACGCCCGGCCCCTCCCGCTCGCCAGCTGCTAGCCGATTGGAAGGGAGGGGGCAAGGTGGAGCCGTCAGCAGCCAGCCGGGCCGGGGCTGGCCGGGAGCAGACGCAGCGAGACGGTGGGGGTGGGGAGGTAGGGTGCGGCTGGGAGGATGGACAAATGGACGCCGGGGCCCGAGAGAAGGAACAGCCCCTCCTCCGGACCCTCCCCCCTCTCCGGCAGCAGCAGCCAATGCCTACTCACTCCCGCGGGCCAAATCCCTGCCTCGGGGGTGGCCGGGGTGGGGCGCCGGAAATTAACGATCTCTTTGAGGATCAAGTGAGGGGCTATTTGCAAAATAGCAGCGTGCCTGGCACCTGGGAGCTTAATAAATGCTTATTCCCTTCCCCTCCCCCTCCCCCAAAGTATCCGCACTCGCCCCCACACACTTGCTTCCGGATTAGCTGAATCCCCTCCCAGGGCTGGTGCGGAGAGCTCCTGACCCGGGAGAAAGAGAGGGGGAAAGGCCTCGGGGAAGCAGGAGGGGCGGGGGCTCAGGTGGGCTGCGGCCCTTTGAGGAAAGAGCGGAGGGAGCGAGCGCTGCGCCCGGAGGTGCTCTGCCCCTCGTGGGGGTGGGGAGACTGGGGACTAGTGATTCTGAGGGCTGCCTGCCGAGGCGGGGCGAGGGACCCCGGGCCCCCAGCGACGCAAAGAGAGGTTCCAACGGGAGAGACGCGGCCCAAGCTGTCAGTGGGGTGCAGATAACAAAGGCAGAGCCCACGCGGGCTTCTCGGGCGAGGGGGTGGATTGGGAGGCGAGGAAAAGGCTGCTCTCCACGGCTCAGGGAAGGTTCCGGCCACCCCCAGGGCTCAGTGCTTCAGCTCTGCGAGGGCTGCAGAAAGGCTGCTCCCGCCCCGGGGCTGCTGGGACGCCCGCGTGGAAGTGCTGACTTCCGTTTTGTCTCTGGAAGAGCTTTCCAACAATCAGAACGCGAAGGCGCGGCCTCCCGAGGCGGGTGGTGCAGTGTCCGAGCTCTGGGTTCAAATCCCAGCCTCTGACGTTTGTTATCTTTCTGATCTTGGCTAAGCCATGACTTCAGAAACTCGTCTCCTCATCTATTAAATGGGGGGGGGGGGGGTCAACTAGACGCCCTCTGAGGTCCTTTTCTGCCCAATCTATGACCGGATGAGGATTGGAGGGCCTGAGGATGAGGGTTGAAGAGCCTGAGGATATCCCGCGGGGGGGGGGGGGGGGGGAGGGGTAGGGAGGCGTCCAGCTATGGGAGAGATGCCCACTGGGGGCCGGCACTGGCAACAATTCCAGCAGCGCTAAGATCACGCGCCCAGCCCGGAGCAGCTGCTTAGCCACAATGGAGATAGCGGTGCAGGAGAAGTCATCAGGGCGGGGGCAAGGGGGGGGGCGGTGAAGAGGGGGAAGAGGCGCCCTCTTCTCCATCTGGGTCAGCCTCCAGATCCCTCAGTCCTCACCAGCCGCGCTGCTTGGGGAAATCCGGTGGCCCAGCTCCAAGGTAGCCTCTTGATCAAGGACCTCCTGGCTTGTCTTCGGGGACTAAAAGGAGCAGGGTGAGATGGGATCCAGCTTGATCTGACTCAAGATTCTTCCGCCTGCCTTGATAGAGGAATGGGATTCTCCAAGAGAGTGATGGCCCAACTCAAGTGGACCCGGATGTTGGACTCACTCTCCTAGGAGCCTCCTTGAGGAGGCAGCCTGGTTCGGTGGAAGGAGCCTTGGTCTTGACATTAGAGGGCTGGGTTCCCATTTCCCCTCCAATAGTACCTATGGAACCTAGACTGGTTTCCCTCCTTTAGGCCTCTGTTTTCTTCTGTCAAAATGAGGATGAAATGGCCGCTGAGGGTCCTTGTGGAGAGAGAGAAGTCGCCTGCGATGGAGCAGAGGGATTCTTTAGAGTTCTAGACCAAGCTCTCCTGGCTAATAGGTTCTCTGAGTTGGGGGATGGTAGGGAAGAAACCTTTGTAGGAATTAATGGCGACTAGAAAGGAAAACATGGAGAATGGCGAGAGCAGGCTAGAAAGGATGAGGGAAAGGTCAAATTGGGCCAGTAAAGGGTACTTCTTTCTCCCTTATAGGGCCTGGTAGCAAATGCTCCACTCCCCCAGCTGCAACCCTTCCTCCCACTCTCAGCTTGGCCCAGGGCTCTGGAGAGTCAGAGGAACACAATGCAGGACATTGACTCTGGAAACATCTGTATTTCCCAGACTGCAAAGCTCAAAACAATGCTTGGGGGGAGGAGAGGGAAGGGGAGGCTGCAGGAGAAGGATCAGGGAAGGGAGGAGAGTGGAGAGGGACAGGAAGTGAACAACAGTGAATAGGAGGGGAGTGGAGGGAAGAAGAGGGAAGAGAAAGAGAAGTAAAGAGGAAAGGGCAAGGTAGAAGAAAGAAAAGCTGGATGAGAAGAGAGATTAGAGTTTAGGGATCAAAAAAGAGGAAGAAGAAGGCTTAAAGGGACAGGAGAAAATCAGAATCAAGGGAGGAGACAGTAAAATAGAGAATGGCCTACTCACCAATAGCTCTAACATGCTGACAAACACTGGTCCCCAAACTTAACCAGAATCCTCCTCCTCCCCCTCCCACACTCATTTCCCTTCCCAGGGGATTCAGATGCAGCCACAGAGGGGGCCGTAGAATTGGGACCATCTTGTCCCCTCCCCTCCAGAACAGGAATCTTTGCCACCACATCCTAGAGAAACGGTCGCCAGATTTTTTTCATTGAAGACCTCATTACCTCCTGAAACAACAACTTTCTGTTTTTGTCCAAAATCTTCCCTTACTCTGAAGTCATATGTTGCTTTTAAGTTGTTTCTTGGAATCGTTTCTTTTGTATATCCATCATCAAGCAGTCACAAAGTGCTGACTATATCCTGGACCCTGAAACAATCTCTGCCTCCCAGGAGGACCATTCCTATCCTTGTGGGTCCTTTCCTCTCAGCTGGTCCCTTCATTTAGCCATTTGTTGAGCCTCACAGAAAAGAGCAAGGAGTTGGGGAAGGGGTGTTTTTTCTATACTAAGCTGTATATAACTAAACTTTAATGTTGAATTGAATTCAATTGGATTTGATTCAGTTCTACTCTTCTCTACTCAATCCAATTTTAACCCATTCTATTGGACAAAAGAGAAGCCAGAAAGACTTGGGTTTGAAGACTTGGGTTAGTCCCAGTTCTGATATACTGACTTAGTCACCCTAAACAAATCATTTAACTTCTCAGTGATTTAGGTAACTGTTCAAAATGATAATCTCCCGAGAAAGTACCGGTTTGTTGCTAAAGTTTCCCCACCCAGGAGTTTTACTGAAAGCTGGAGTTATCCCCCATCCTGTCTATCCATTCAGCACTTATTAAGCACTATGTCCTGCTAGTTGGGAAGCATAAGGACAAAAATGAACAAGTTCCTGTCCTTGAGGAGTGGAGGTGGGATCACTACAGACCAATGAATAGGTACGTGGCAAGTGGAGGAAAATACCCCCGATAGACATATTGGCTAATGTGATAGAAAAAGGAAGACAAATGTTGGAAGGGATATGTTAAAAAAAAAAAAAAATGGGACACTAATGCATTAGGTTGTTTTTTTTTTAATTAAAGTTTTTTATTTTCAAAACTTATGCATGGATAATTTTTCATGAGCAAAACCTTGTGCTCTAGTTTTCCTTCCCCTTCCTCTGTAAAGCTGGAGAAACTGAGCAAGACAGAGATTAGAGAGTATTTAATAATTTATTTAAATGGGAGCGATTTATTGGAACCAAATGGAACCATGGTTTGGTCCCAGGGTTGTACGAGACTATTGTCTCTCAGAATCCGGCTGTGAATGTCAAATACAACATTCTTTTATGGGGTAAAAAGAACAATGACCTAATGGGGGAAGTACCTGGATGGGGGATGACCAAATTGGGGGGGGGAGGGGGGAGGCACTTAGGATGACATAATGGGAGGTACTGGAGAGGCTCCTGATAATCTAATGACATCTAAAATGGATAAAGACCTTTATCCCATCAAACATTATGAGGGAATGAGTATAGCTTAAGGTCTAAGATACAAGTAACTGAATAGGGCAATTAGGAAAACTGGGTCAGGACATTAAAAGGGAACTGTGGCACAACACCCCTACTCCCTCCCCTAGATGGCAAGTAATCCAATATATGTTAAATCCAATTTTTGCATATATATTTATACAATTATCTTGCTGCTCAAGAAAAATCAGGTCAAACGGGGAAAAAAATGAGAAAGAAAATAAAATGCAAGGAAACAACAACAAAAAGAGTGAAAATGCTGTGTTGTGGTCCACATTTGATTGCCCCATTCGAACCATGTAGATAGTTCTCTTCATCAGAAGATCATTGGAACTGGTCTGAATCATCTCACTGAGAGAGCCACGTCCATCAGAATTGATCATTATATAATCTTGTTGCCGTGTACAATGATCTTCTGGTTCTGCTCACTTCACTTGGCATCAGTTCATGTGAGTCTCTCCAGACCTCTCTGAAATCCTCCTGTTGATCATTTTTTAGAAAACAATAATATTCCATAGCTTTCATATCACCATAACTTATTCAGCCATTTCCCCCTGATGGGCATCCGCTCAGTTTCCAGTTTCTGGCCACTACAGAAAGGGCTGCTACAAACATTTTTGCACATGTGGGTCTCTTTCCCTCCTTTAACATCTCTTTGGGATACAGTAGTGAATCTGTTGGATTAAAGGGTATGCACAGTTTCATAGCCCTTTGGGCAGAGTTCCTAAACTGCTCTCCAGAATAGTTGCATCATTTTACAACTCCACCAAGGTACATTAATGAATTGTTGATAGATTTGTGAACTAGTCCAACTATTCTGGAGAACAATTCAGAACAACGTCCAAAGGCTATAAAATTTTGCATATCCTTTGTCCCAGCAGTGACGCCACTAGGTCTGTATCCCAAAGAAATCAAAGAAAAAAAAAATTATAGTATTTTTTTGGGGGTAGATAGCAAAGAATTGGAAAGTTATGGGTTTGCATCAACTGGGAAATGGATGAACAAGTTATGATATTGATATATGATTGTGATGGAATACTATGGAGTTATGAGAAATGATGAGCAAGATGTTTCCGAAGAACCTAGGAAGACCTATACGAATTGATGCAAAGTGAAAGGAGCAGAATCAGGAGAACATTGTACATGGTAACAAAAATATTATTTGATAATCAAGTGTGAATGACTTAGCTATTCTCAGCAATAAAGTGATCCAGGACAATTTCAAAAGACCCATGATGAAAAAGGCCATATCCATCTCCAGAAAAAACTAATGAACTCTGAATGTAGATTGAAGCATATGTTTAAACTTTATTTTTATTGCTTCCTTTTTCAGTGTGTTTTCTTGCACAACATAGCTAATATGGAAATATGCTTTGCATAATCTATATATTGTCTGTCTTCTCAAGGGGGGGGGGGACTACGAGGGAAAGAAAGAATTGGCACCAAAAAAATTACATCATGTAATTGGGAAATGTTTAATGAAACAAATAAAAAGAATTTTTTAAAATAATAGCTTTTTATTCTCAAAATACATACAAAGATAGTTGTCAATATTCCCCCTGCAAAATCTTATGGTCCAAAGTTTTTTCCTTCTCTTCCCCCACCTTCTCTCCTAGAAAGCAAGTAATCTAATATAGGTTAAACATGTACAAAAGAATATTTTTTGAAAAGAAAAGAAAATGGAGATGGGAGAAAGGAGCGCTCATACCTGAATCAGGGAATTTTGCTAATCCATGATGTAGCTTGCCGACAGTTGTGACAATGGTCCACACAGCCATCATAGACTAGAATGAGAAGGGACCTCAGATCTCCTGTAGTTGGGCTCATTTATTGAGAAGGAAGGCTGGGAGGCTGGGGGGGGGGGGGGGGGGGGAGAAGGGAGGGCACAGGTGATAAATAGAAGAGCTAGGGTTAGGGTTAGGGTTAGGGTTAAATTCGTGCTAGGGTTTGAACTCTTATCAGATATTAAAGCTGCCCCTGGGTTCTGTGCCCGTGGAGAGGTGGCTGTTTCCAGATGGTCTGACTGTGGTGTAAGCATTCAGGTATCCTGTCCTCCCTCCCCCTCCCCCTCCCCCCCCCCCAAAAAAAAAACCATACACGCATACACACACACACACACACACACACACACACTCTACCTTTCCCCACTCACCAGGCCTGGGAAAGTGCCTGTCTGAAAGGTCCAGCTCAGGCTGGCCACTGGTGAGTAGTAGGTCTTTTTTTAGCCCTGCTCTCAGCATGGCCTCTTTAGAGCACGGACTCCTTAAATAAGAGCTGACGTGGGTCTGGACGAGTCAGCTGGGTTATTCAAGCTCTTTTCCCTTCCAGGGGTGGAGGGAGGGGCCCTGGATGCTGCAGGATGGCAGCTGCTCACTCTGCCCTTGCCTCCCCTCCCTTTCCCCAAGTCTCTTCTTTCCCTGGCTAAGACTGAGGGTTAGGAGGGCTAGGAAACCCCACTGGGGGTCACAGATATGACTAAAGTTCTGCCCAGAGATGACTGAGACAGGGCTTCTGTCCTCCAGGGGCTCTGAGCCTCAGTGGAGAGACAACTCACATGCCATAACCCATTAAAGTGACAAAGGAGTTGAGGGAAGGGGATGTCCCTGAGTCCCACAGGGATTCTATGAGCCCCACCCAGGAAGACTGCCTGGAGGAGTGGAAGTCCAAATCTAGCTTCAGACCCTTATTAGCAGTGTGACCGTAGGCCAGTCACTTCACCCTGTCTACCTTGGTTTCCCATTTGTAAAATGAGCTGGAGAAGAAAACAGCAAAATGTTCCAGAAAGAAACCCCCAAATAGGGTCACAAAGGGTTGAACAGGACTAAAACCCAGAACCACAAAAGAAGCATCCAGAAGGAAGAACAATGGAGAGGAGGCTGCTGGGCTGCTGAATTAGCCAATCAAGCACTTGCTAAGTGCAGGGATACAAAAAGAATGAAACGGTTCTCACCCTCACCATTTGAACAGGAAAATAGATGGATGGTCAGAGGGGCTGGGCCAGGATGGGTCCAATTCACTGGATCTAGACCGAGTCCAATGAGTCCGATCTTCTCCTTTGATAGATGAGGAAAACCTGAAGAGCTCCAGGGAGCTGTCCAAAGGCGAGGGCTAGCTTCAGTTCAGAGAACTTCTGCCTTTAACTCCAGCTTCAGGTTTTTGCAAAGGGAAAAGGGTTGGAGTGAAAGAGGATGGGCCCATCTCCCCAAGACAGCCGCAGAGCTGTGTGATCTTTCACAACTTGATCTACCTCTCTGGACTCAGAAGTTTCAAGGTACCTGACGCTGTTGGAAACTGCACATGTTCCTTGGATTGGATTGGGTCGGATATTGGATTGTTTGTTGTCTAGGGGACAGGGGAAGTGGGGAGGGAAGGAGAAAAAATGAAAACACACTGTTTTGCCAGAGTGAATGTTGAAAACCATCTTTGCATGTAAAATTAAAAGCTATTATTTTTTAACTGCTACTAGATCCCTCTGGACTGAGATTGCCCCCGTGGGGATGAATTCCTTGATCTTGGGTTAAAGGACATTTACCCATAGAAGCCTTTAATATGAATGGATTTTTCTGATTCTTTCCTCAGAGGACCTTCTAGAGGTCGATCCCCTGCCTTCAGCCAATCTGCCAATCAATGGATGAAGGCCTGTCTTCCAGGAATGGTGCTAGGCCCTGGGGATACAAGTTCGAAGCGTGTCCAACCCCCAATCCAGCCCAGGCTCCCCAGGGGGCTCTCATCATCTCTTCCTCTCTCATCTCCCCGCCCACCACCTCTGTCCCATAAATCCATCCTTCACAATAATTTTCCTGAAGCTCAAAGCTGACCAGTCATGTCCTTCCCCATAAATCTTTCACTGCTTATAGAACCACATTCATACTCCTTAACTTATTATTTGAGATCCTTCCCAATCTACCTCCTACTCCCAGCCTTCCCGGGGCTCCGAGGCCGGAGCCCGTGTCCTAGCCAAACGAGGCTCCTCGGCTTCGGCCCTTTCCTGGTCCGAGGCCTTTGCTTTATCTCAGCCTCGCCTTTCTCCAGGACCTCATCCTCCATCTACTACTGAAGTCGAGTCATCCTTCAGAGGCAGCAGGATGGTGGGCTGTGGTCAAAGCGCTGAGGTTGGAGACCGGAAAATCTGAGTTCAGCTCCTGTCTCTGACACCCACTAGTCATGTAAGTCACTCAGATCCTGGATGATTTAATAGCTTGCGTGACCTGGCAAGTCACTGAGCCCCTGCTAGCCCCTGTTAAATGAGGGGATGGACTTGATGGCCTCTTAAGTTTTCTTCTAGCTCTAAATCCACTGATTGACTTTCAAGACCTAGATCAAGAGGTTCCTCCTCAGGAAAGTCCTCCTGGATCTCCCCCCAGAAAGGGACATCTTCTTTCTCTGAACCGCCAGGAGACATTTTCTGTTCCTCTCAAATGACACATCAGGTCTGACCCCAGATTTTACTAATGTGTATAGTTTGGATAGCTCCTCCCCTGGCCTGTGACCCCAAGACTCACTCAGCTTTGTAGCTCCCCGAGCTCTTAGAACAAGGCTGTGTCTGAAGGAAGAACTCACTAAAAGATGTTTGGCATCGTGAGTAGTTTTCCATTGGGGAGGAGGAGAATAATGATAGGAATGAACCTAAGGAGAAGACCAGGATGGCTTCTCTAAAGGGGTAGATAAGGGACTCAGAGGATAGAGAACCTTCTTCTGGGATAGGAGAACTATCCTAGCCAGCACATATCAGAAAGGAGACCAGGGCAAGTGACCTAGCCTTCCAGCAATCTTCCCAGCCTTCTCTAGAAAACTACCCATTGCAGACCAGGTGCTAAACTATATGCATAGAGGGCTTTCCTCTTCATGGAGGAAATCAGGTGTTTAGTGTTGTAAAAGAAAAAGTTATAGGACACCATTTTGCATACCCAGCAATTTTGCCCAAGATACATGTTCCCCTCCCAGCCAGCCTGGGACATGTGCCCAGAAGAACCTTCTCCTTTGGAGAACCCTCCCCTGTGGGCCCCTTCTAGGATGGGATGCAATGAAAAAGCATTTTGGAAGAGTTTGGGGTGTGCTAAGCACCGAGAATACAATTAGAAAGGCAAGAGATTTTTGATTCAAATTAGGAGAGACAATACATCAAAAAAGGATTCGACCTTTATTTAGTTCACAGCAGATGGAAAATGTTGATTGTTCTTAGACAGGAAAAATAACAGCCCAGAGGATCTGGAGGAGTCAGTATTGGAAATGGTTGATCTATCAAGAGGGATGCAGAGGAAAGTATAGGCTGAGCCCCTCCAATTCACCCCAGAGTCTGGCTTTGTTCCAAGGGATCATAACTTTAGAGTTGGAAGAGACCTCAGAGATCCAATCATCTCCTTTTACAAGCAAAGAAACTGAGGCCTGGTGAAATGATTTGTTCAAGGTCAAACTGATAAGTGACAGAAGAGGGGTTGATGCTCTAAATCCAGTCTGCTTTTCTTCTCTCAAACAGTTCCTTTTTGAGTGGCTTTCAAAAGGACTTTGCCTCTCTGGTCCACTATTTTTCCATCTCCTCCTCTGTCCTCTTCTTCCCTATCTTCCAAGTGTGTGGAGAAAATGAAGAGGGAGGGGGACTTTGGGACAAGTCCTAATGTGATTACCACACTTGTGGAAGACCCCTGTGGAAGGCCATGGAGATCCATGAAGAGTTGTGCTCACTAGGGTATTCACTAAAAATGATGAGGCTTCCTTGGGGACACCTGA
This sequence comes from Antechinus flavipes, assembly GCF_016432865.1. Classification (NCBI taxonomy): domain Eukaryota; kingdom Metazoa; phylum Chordata; class Mammalia; order Dasyuromorphia; family Dasyuridae; genus Antechinus; species Antechinus flavipes. The sequence continues at coordinate 16,158,143 of NC_067401.1, forward strand.
TCAGGAGCAGAGGCTTAGAGCTGGAGGGGACCTGCCTGATTAGTCCCTAGTCCACCCCTCATTTTCTCAGAAGAGAATACAGAAACCCAGGGAGAAGTAGCTTTACAAAGTCACAGAAGCAGTCAGAGCAGAACCATTATTCAAATCTAGGGCTTTGGGTTGCAAACCTGGAGCCTATTCTACTACTACAGGCTACATCTCTTAAGGAGAAAGGAAAACGCAAGATGGAAAGATCTAGATAGGGAAGAGTATGCCCTTGGCCTTGTTCTGCCAGCTGGCTGGCCCATCCTGATCAATGAGAGATCGATAGTTAGCACAGGCCAGGCTGGGAGGAGAGGAGCTGAGCTGTCTCTTCTTTCTGTACAAACCACTGGAGAAATCCCAGGGCCAACCATCCTGTCTCTGAAAAAAGGGTTCTTTGATGGCTCCTGAGGGCTGTGATTATCCTTGAAGATCCTTGAAGAACTCTTTAGGAATAGGACAATTTCTGGTATAGTGGATAAGTTCAGTAGGACCTGGCCACAAACCTCACGCCTGCTAGTTATTATTTGGGTGACTATAGGCAAGTCACAACCTGTTTTCTTTTCTATAAATTAAGGGGGTCAGACTTGATGGCTTCTGAGGTCCTTCCAAGCTCTAGGTTTGTAACAAATCAATTAATAAACCTCAATTAAGCACTTGCTATGTGTAAGATATTGTGCCTAAGCACCATGGATATGGAATGGAAACAAAACAAAACAAAACAAAAAAACCTAACCTCAAAAAGCTTACATTCTTTTTTTAAATTTGTTTTTGTTTTTTAATTTCTTTTATTATTATTATTATAGCTTTTTATTTACAAAACATATACATGGGTAATTTTTCAATACTGATCCTTGCAAAACCTTCTGCTCCAAATTTTCCCCTCCTTCCCACCACCCCCTCCCCTGGATAGCAGGTATTGGACTACAATACATGCTAAATATGTTTTAAAAATATATGTTAAATCCAATATATGCATACATATTTATACAGTTATCTTGCTGCACAAGAAAAATCAGATCTAGAAAGAAAGAAAAAAACTGAGAAGGGAAACAAAAATGCAGGCAAACAATAACAGAAAGTGAAAATGCTATGTTGTGGTCCACAGTCATTTCCCATAGTTCTCTCTCTGGGTGTAGATGACTCTTCATTAGTGAACAATTGGAACGGTTTGAATCATCTCATTGTTGAAGAGCCATATCCATCAGAATTAATCTTTGTATAATCTTCTTGTTGCCATGTATATAATGATCTCCTGGTTCTGCTCATTTCACTCAGCATCAATTCATGTAAGTCTCTCCAGGCCTTTCTGAAATCATCCTGTTGGTCATTTTTTACAGAACCATAATATTCCATAATATTTAGCCATTCAACTGATGGGCATTCACTCAGTTTCCAGTTTCTAGCTACTACAAAAAGGGCCGCCACAAACATTTTTAAGACGCTTACATTCTAATGAGGCAGACAGACAACATGGAGCAGACAATGTGTATTAGACAATATTAATAGATAATATGTAACAAATAGCATGTAATAGACAACACATAATAGATAGTAATAAATAGCATATAATAGACAACATAAAATAGAAAATGTGTAATAACCAGTATGTAATAGACAACACGTAATAGATAGTAATTGACAACATGTAAAAGACAACATATAATAGACAATGTTAAGAGCCAAGATGTAATAGACAATGTGTAATAAACAACATGTAATAAACAGCAAGTAATAGATAACATGTAACAGACAGCATGTAATAGATAGCAAGCAATAAACAACATGTAACAGATAACATTAACAGGCAACATGTAATAAAAATGTAACCGACAACCATAATAGATAGTAATAAACCACATGTAATAGACAATATTAATTGATAACATGTAATAAATAGCATATGATAGACAACAACAATAGTGATAGATAGCAAGTAATAGACAATATATAATAGACAACATTAACAGATATCACGTAATAGACAATGTGTAATAAACACCACGTAATAGACAACAAATAATAGACAACATGTAATAGCATGGATCCTCCTTGAAAACTTGGGTCTTCCAACTCCAAAGCCAATACTATGATACCCTCCTTCCCATTCCCCAGTCTCATCACTGAGTCTCATCTTCCTACCACTATGACTTGGGGTGCTTGTGAAAATCAAGCATTTCAAAGTCTGTATTCATATTGACTAGTATTGATGTGGCCCTAGCATGATGCTTGACTCTCTGCCTCTCTGCTCCCTATATAGAATAGCTAGAGGATAGAATGTTGAACTCAGAGTCTGGAAGACTTTACTAGCTGCATGATCCTGGTCAAGTCACATAACTTGGTCAAGTTTTAGTTTCCTGATCTATAAAATGGAAATAATAATAATAGCACCTATTTTCCAGGGTTACTGTGAGGATTTAATAAGAAAATGTGTCAGTGTTAGCCAATAGTAATAATAATTTTAAAAGCCCAGAAATCTTCAGCCATCTGCAATCTTGTTGTTCCATGAAAGTCTGAAGGTCCCCTAGACAGAAATCTGTCATAAACAAGATCTCTTCTGGTATAATGGAGAAGTTCAATAGAACTTGGCCACAAATCTCACACTGCTACTTATTATCTGAATGATCATAGGCAAGTCACAACCTTTTCTATAAATTAAGGGGGTCAGACTTGATGGCTTCTGAGGTTCTTTCAAGCTCTAGGTTTGTAATTAATCAATTAACAAACCTCAATTAAGCACTTGCTATGTGTAAGACATTGTGCCTAAGCACTATAGACATGGAATAGAAAAAAAAAATCCAAAAAGCAAAGAAGAAGATGCTCTGAGGTATCATCTTTATCCCATACATCCCTTGGAACCTGGGAATGCCCATCCTTGAGAAGGAGTAAGCCCAGGAAATCTTTCAGTAACCTCCATATGGCAATGCAGACTTACTCATTAGGCCTTTGAAAGATTCCTCTCTGCTTAGCCCTTCTTAACACTCAAAAAACATTCCTCTGAGGAAACAAAGAGCTGAGGAAATTACAAATGAGCTCCCCCGGCTAATCAACCCTGCTGCTCCTAACCAACCAACAAGCCATTCTGAGGACCTGGGCCAGCTGTGCAAAGCTCAGAACAATGCCTTTTAAAGCTCTATCTTGCTATGGGCCACTATTATTCAATTCTTCTATTAAGTATAATCTACCCATCATGTGCCAGATACTGGAGATACAAAAATGAAAACAAAACAGTTTTTGCCCTCAAGGAGCTTACCTTCTATTAAAGTTGGGGTAGAGATGGGAGGGCAGGGTATTAGGATGGGAACACAGAGAAGTATAATATAAAGTATGGAATAATGGAGCAAATCACAGCTTCCTGATCTGCCAAATAAAAGAATTCCTTCCTAAGAAGGGACCTTCAGTCTATAATCCTATGAGAGATCCAGATAAAGTGCTTTGGGAATATTTGAGGGGGAAGAAACCCTATCTGCTAGAGAGAATGGAGGAAGTTTTGCTGAAGAACTGACTCCTGAAATTTAACCTTCTCAGCATCATAGAATATAAATTCTAGAGTTGGAAGATGCTTTTGAAGTCATTGAATCTAATCTCTTTTTAGAGAGGAAGTTAATGTGCATACCCTTTGATCCAGCAGTGTTTCTACTGGGCTTATACCCCAAAGAGATACTAAAGAAGGGAAAGAGACCTGTATGTGCCAAAATGTTTGTGACAGCCCTGTTTGTAGTGGCTAGAAACTGGAAACTGAGTGGATGCCCATCCATTGGAGAATGGTTGGGTAAATTGTGGTATATGAATGTTATGGTATATTGTTGTTCTGTAAGGAATGACCAGCAGGATGAATACAGAGAGGACTGGCGAGACTTACAGGAACTGATGCTGAGTGAAATGAACAGAACCAGGAGATCATTATATACCTCAACAACGATACTGTTTGATGTATTCTGATGGAAGTGGATCTCTTCGACAAAGAGAGCTTTAATTGATCAAAGATAGACAGAAGCAGCTACACCCAAAAAAAGAACACTGGGAAATGAATATAAACTGCTTGCATTTTTGTTTTTCTTCCCGGGTTATTTCTACCTTCTGAATTCAATTCTCCCTGTGCAACGAGAGAACTGTTCGGTTCTGCACACATAGATTGTATCTAGGATATACTGCAACCCATTCAACATGTAAAGGACTGCTTGCCATCTGGGGGAAGGGGTGGAGGGAGGGAGGGAAAAAAATCGGAACAGAAGTGAATGCAAGGGATAATGCTGTAAAAAATTACCCTGGCATGCGTTCTATCAATAAAAAGTTATTAAAAAATAAAAAAAAAGTTATTAAAAAAATAGGGAGGAAGTTAAGTGAATTGCCTAGGATCTCAGAGTAGGATCATAGGATCATAGTTTCAGAAGTAAAAGGAATCTTAGAGATCAACCCATCCAACTCCCTCATTTGACAGATGGGGAAACTGAGACTAAGATGATGCGGTTTGCCTATGATTGGGAATGAGAGGAATTTTGTGAGATAGAGATGAGGAAGAAATGCATTCTAGTAATGGGGACCAGTAAGGTTCATAGCAAGGTGGAAGGGAAAATGCAGAAGAGCTTCTTTGTGGCTAGAATTAAGAATGTAGGAAAGGAAAGAGAGGAGTACAAAGTCAAGTCAAGTAAAGTAGTATAAAAATACATTAAAGTAGATTGTAGAAGGCCTTGAATGCCAAACTGAGGAGTTTGTATTTTCTTATAGAGGCCATAGGAAAGTATTGAAGGGTTTGGAGCAGGGAAATGACACAATCACACTATTATTATTCACAGAATCATATAATTTCTCCTTTTCCCTAAATGCTATTCATCTCTTAACTTTTAAGGCTCACTCAAAACCCTCATTCTTTGCTTCCTGTTGTTGTTCAGCCATGTACAACTCTCTATGAGTCCATTTGGGGTTTTTTCAACAAAGATACTGGAGTGGTTTGCCCTTTCCTTCTCCAACTCATTTGATAGATGAGGAAATTGAGGCAATTAGGATAAAGTGACTGGTCTAAGATCTCACAGCTAGTAAATAGTATCTGAGGTTGGATTTGAACTGGGGGAAATGAATCTTACTGACTTTAGAGCTGGTGCTTTACCTGCTCTATCATCTAGTTGCCCTAACTTTTGGATCACATGAATCTGAATCAATAGTTTGAAAATCCTCTGGGTCTAGAGGAAAGAACCAGGGCTTCTTTGTGCCATATTGTATCACTGAATGAAAAGAGCCCAGGCTGGAAGGCAAGAGACATGTCCAAATCCTAGCTGTGCCCCGAACTCAATTCTTTCTGTATTGTGTTTGTATGTATGTGTAGGTGTCTAATGCATTTGTACAAATGTGTGTGTGTTTGTGTTATGTTTGTTTATGTGTGTGTGTGTGAGAGAGAGAGAGAGGGAGGGAGGAAGGGGAAGAGAGAGACAAGAGAGACAGAGGAAGAGACAGGAAGAAAGAGAGGGAGAGGGAGAAGGGGAAAGAGAAAGAGAGGGAGAGGGAAAGGGAAAGGAACTGAGAGAGGGAGAGAAAGAGGGAGGAGGAAAAGAAGGGAAGGGAGGGAGAGAGAGAGAGCATTAGTTCTCTCCACCTGAAAAGATGGCCCCTCCCGGCTCTGACCTTACAAACTGTAACCCCGCACATCAATGAGCCTGCTCTGCATGCAAATCTCTTTAACCAATTGCTTTGCTTTGTCCCCAGACTTAATGAGCTGGGCTGCCTGAGGAAAGAATCTCCCAGTTTGATTCACTTTTTATCCATCTAAGGCAGCAAAGGAAGCTCCTTCTAAAGCTCCATTTGGGTATTTTCCAGACACCTAGACAGGCACGTGCTCCTTCCTGGCGGCTGATGTCACCGAGCAGGGAAAGGCGCGCTGACGTGCGCATCAGGTGCGTGCGAGTAAGCTCGGAGCGGCCCCCTCGCCTCCCCCAGCGCTCTGTCATCCCCAAAAGGTGGTGGTTCGTCAGGTAATCTCCTCTCCCTCCCCGCTCCCTGCCCCTCCTGTCTTGTCTCCCAGCCCAACTCCCTCTTTTTATAGATAAGGAAACTTCAGCCCAAAAAGGTGATGTCACTTGGCCAAGGTCACAAGGCTATGAAATATCCCAGATGACATTTGGATCTAGATCTTTGGACTGTAGGTCTGGCCTTCTACTACTTTGCCTGCTAGGTGAACCCATGAACACTGGATCTTTAGGCTCAAGACTGGCCAATACAGTGGAGGCCCAAACTCTTACAAGGCTGCTTTCCCTCCCTTCCCTTCCTCTTGTTGTGCCACAGTTCCCTTTTATTGTCCTGACTCAGTTTCCCTAAATTGTCCTGCCTCGGTTTCCCTGAATTGTTCTGCCTCGGTTCCTAATTATTCTGCTTAATCCTGCAACACCACCCCTCCCTCCTACTCACATGATCCAGATAAGGAGAAAGGCCTTCTATCTTAGACATCATCAGAATGTCCGCTGCCTCTCCCCATTCTGTAATCCCATTTTATCAGAATGTACGGCCTCTTCCCCCACCCTGTCAGAACCGGATTGATGGCCCCTCCCTTGCTCTCAGTGCTCTGACTCTGCCCCTGCCTCGGTATACCCCTATGGCTGAGCCATCTACATATATATGTCATGGAGAATTCATCAAAAAAAAAAAAAAAAGAGAATTCACATTGGAAGTTGGTTTTATGAAAAAACCAATAACATTGATAAACCTTTGGTAAATCTGATTAGAAAAAGGAGAGAGGGAAATCAAATTAGTAGTCTTAAAAATGAAAAGGGAGAACTTTCCACCAATGAAGAGGAAATTAAAGAAATAATAAAAAGGAGAATTCACATTGGTTTCTGGATTCAAATAAAATATTACAAACTCTACTCTCTATCTTGCCTCAGTTTCTCCGGCATTACACTCTTTCTTCTCTTCTTCCCCTCCCTTGTCCATCTTTCCCGACCCCTTGCCTCCTGCCCAAACACAGAGCTCCCATTGAGGTCCCCCAACTTAGGCCTCGTGCTCTTAGCTGGGAGCCCTATTTCCCAAGCTTTCCCCAGTTAGGGAAACTTGGTTTCATTGCTGCCAAACTTCCCTCCTTCCACTAGTTCTTGTCCCATTCCTTCCCGAGGGACCGTTATCCTAATATTCTCATAGGAGTCACATATAACCTGCCCTCCAGGTTCTAAAACCATCCCAGGCCTCCAATGAGAAGAGAGTTTAGGGGTCATCTCATCTAGCCTTCCCTTTCAAATGTGACTCAGCCACCCAAGCTCTTCCCGAGGCAATGAATACCGAGATGGAAGGCTCACTGTTAAAATAACTCACATTTCTATTACACATCAGAGCTTGCAAAGTACTTCACCCAGATGATCTCATTGGATCCTCCTACCAGTCCCACGATGTCAGCGTCATTACAGACATCACCTATGAAGAAAGTGAGCCTTTGAGTCACTGGGACTCACTTATCTCTGGAAGGCAGGATCTGCACCCAATTCCTCCTGATTTCAAGACCAGCATTTTGCCAAATTGCCTCTTTATAGAGAGACCAAGTACTAGAACCCAACACCTTTCTGATGAATTCCGTTCCCTTGTGCAACATCTGTTCCTTGTGCAAATAAACTTAAGCAATAAAAATGGTTAGAGGTCAGAGGAGCTTAGGGTAGGGTAGGGTAAAGATTCTTGGTAGCCAATTGACTAAGTAGCTCATGTTTTAAATATGGTATGTATGCATAAGGCAGAACAAAGTGGGGCCTATTGTGTGCATCTATACATATAAGGGTTACATATATATTTCTGGGCACACAGAGAGAGAAAGAGACAGAGACAGAGACATAGACAGAGGTAAAGAGAGAGACAGAGAGAGAAACAGCGATAAACAGAGACTGACAGAGACAGAGGATTTCACCATTAGTCTAAAGAAACGCCAGTAAGGAAACTCCCACTATGTATGAGGGGCAGTCTCTTCACCAGTAATTTATAGTCTCAGGGAAATGTGTGACTGAGCAGTTAGGTTGCTGAAGCGCTCACAATCAGTATGTATTGGAGGCATGGCTTGAACCCAGGTTCTTCTGAGTCCAATTCCTGGATCAATTAAGCCTCTAAAGTCAGTACCCTCCCATTAAGCTACACTCCCCCTCATCTATAATCCCCATCATCAAATATAACATTTTAAAGTCTGCAAAGTACTTTTCAAAATTCGTCTCATTTTTATGTTCATGAGAACCCTGTGAGACAGCTGCTATTCACAGAGGAGGAAACTGAGGCAGACAATTTAAGTGCCTTGCTCAGGGTCACAACGTTCAAAAGGGTATGAGACTGGTTTGAACTCATCTTCCTTCCCAACTCCAGTTCCATTGCTCTATTGCTCCATTTTTATCTGCTAAGTGAAATAAAATAAATATCTGGATAGGTTACTTATCTGTACGTATACATGCAGAGGTATCTTTATCTGAAGAGCTGTATTGTGTATGTGTGTTTATATTATATGTAAATAGAAACACTTACGTGATGGGAAGAATCAGAGATCTCTCGGAGTTACTGGTTTGGGACACACCCTTTGCCTCCATCTTTCCATCCTCCTCCCTTCCCCCTTCTCCTGGATCATGTGCTCCTTGCTGAAGAGCACATGGCTTGTTCCGATTGCACAGGGACTCCCATCAGGAGTTAATCTGACTCATCTTAACAAGGACCCCAAGAAAAGAACCAGAGACCTGAGGCAGGTACCTCAGTCACCAGATCAGGTGTTTCTCCAGATTATGCTTATTGCATAAACACATGTAATTCAACTCTTCCAAAAAAATTTTCCCCCTTTCTTTATTGTTTTCTTTTTTTTTTTTCTGGTTATACGTGTACATTGATTTTTCAAAAATATACATTTCTTTATGAATCATGTTGGGAGAGAAAAATCAGAACAAAAGGGAAAACCACAAGAGGAAAAAAAAAACAGAAAAGAAAAAAGTGATTGTAGCATGTGTTGATTTACATTCAGTCTCCTTACATCAAAAAATTCTAAGACTATCACCCAAACTGATTGTTTTTCCTTGACTCCAGGGGAGGTCACTTATGGAAACTTCCCATTATATTCACATCTTTCTTTCTTTCTTCCTTCCTTCCTTCCTTTTCTTCCTTTCTTTTTTTCTTCCTTCCTTCTTTCCTTTCTTTCTTTTTCATTCTTTCTTTCTTCCTTCTTTCCTTCCTTCCTTCCTTTCTTCCTCTTCCTCCTCCTCCTCCTCTTCTTCCTTCTCCTTTTTCTTCATCATCTTATCCATCATCATCTACTTCTTCATCCTCTCTGTCTCCCTCCCTTCCTCCATCTCTCTGTCTCTCCCCCCACCTCTCATATTTTCCTGCTTTTTCTCTCTCCTTTCCCCCTCCTCCTTTTCTGTCTCTCTCTGCGTCTCTGTCTCAGTCTGTATTTCTCTCTTCCTCCATCCCTCCCTCTCATATTTTTTTATTCTTTCCCTCTCTCCTGTTCCTCTCTCCCTCCTCTCATGGCCATACTTTTTCTCTCTGTAAGAAACCCATTGTCATTGCTGTCAGCTGATATTTCAAGTACATCTATTCTGTGCTGGGCACCATAGTTGGAGAAGAGAAGCTTTCCAAAAATCCATCTTCTGCTTAAAAAATTTATGCGGTCTAGAGACAAATGAACCTTAGAATAATAACATCTTAGAACTGAGGGAGACAGCAAAGGTTATCTTGCCCGATTCCCTGTTTTTGAGAGAAGAAAACAAATCTGCAGAGGACACTGACTTGTTGCAGGGTCGGAGAGCCATTGGTGTCCAAGGAGGGATCAGGACCCTGGATTCCTGACTCTCAGCTAGTTCTCTGCTCTCTTCATTACTTATGAGAACTGGGGGCAGCTCAGTGGTATTCAGTGACTAAAGCACTGGCCCTGGCGTTAGGAAGATCTGGATTCAAATCCCACATCACACAGGGTCTCTCATTTCCACTACTGTAATACACCCTATTGGTTTCTCTGCTTTCCATCCCTCTTAACTCCCATGGCATCCTCTTCACCCATGCCTGGATGGTCTTCCTACTGCTGAAGTCTATGGTGTTCTGCTGCTGAAAGTCTTCCATAGCTGCCCATTGCTTTGGGGGAAGCCCCTGGCTGTTCAGAGAATGCTGGGCACAAACTGGCTTCTTGTCACTGTCCAGAGCTCCATATTTGGGCCATCCGAAGCTTTAGCTCTCTAGATGTCCTTCATTTACCATGTTCCCCTCAGTATAAGATCTTTGGGGTTTGTTTGTAGCTGTCTAGGTCCCACGCCCAACACTTCTCTGTTGTCATTCAGTCCTTTCAGTTATCTGACTTTCCATGGCCCCATTTGGGGTTTTCTTGGTAAAGATCCTGGAGTAATTTGCCATTTCCTTCTCCAATTCAGTTTACAGATGAGGAAACTGAGGCAGCCAGGATGAAGTGATTTGCCCAGGGTCACACAGCTAGTATCTGAGACCAAATTTGAACTTATAAGGAAAGATCTTTCTGATTTTAGTCCCAGCATTTTATCCCCTGAGCCACCCAGCTGCTGCCTTTGGCGCATGGTAGGTGCTTAATAAATGTTTATTGATTGAGTAATAGAAACCTCAGCTGGCTTCCAACTAAGAGATCAGTAGTATCTCTCTGCCTATGAATTAGTGAGTCCCCCATTTTTGGAATTGGGGGGGGGGGGAGTGAAAAGCAAACCTAAACAGAAAGACATCAGAGAGTGTTGAAAGTATTGGCCTCCCAGGCTCAGTGGTTCTTGGGAAATCCTTGGATGCATGTCATACCTTGCTCATGGTGGTGTTTGGGGAGAAGAGAATTCCTCTCTCTCAGCTATGGGAAGGATCGTGATTCTGGAGTCTGAGGATCTGGTTTGTAATCCCACCTCTGACCTTAACTTCCTGTGTGTTGGTGGGTAAGCCTCTCCCCCTTCCTGGGCCTCAGCCTCTCCCGTGTGACAAGAGGGCCGGAATAAATGGTTTCTGAGCCCCTTTCTGGCTCTGGATCTGGGATCCTGTGACCTTCTGACTGGTCTGCCCATCCTGCCTCCAAAGCAGGCAAGGGTTTCCCATCTCACTGCGTCAGCACCAGCATTCCCGTTCGATGACCATGAGGGATTTGAACTCTTGAAACAAGCATTAGCGTTCTTGGCTGATTCGGCAAAATAGCCTGGGAGTACATGGCTCTCTTCCTGCCTCCCGCCTCCTGCCTCCTCACTCCAGGAAGCCCACAAGACCACTTCTCAGCCCCAGAGCCCAGCCCAACTGTTTTCAGCATGGGAAAATGAAAATATCTCTATCTTCTATGAATTATAACAGATTTCATCTGCCCAGATCCGTGTACGTCCGCAGCATCCATAGCCTTGTTCCCATCTCCCCTTTGCCATTCTCACGAGTTGTTCAATTCACAGGGTGAGATGGAAAGGTGCTGAAGGATTCTCATTGGGTTCCAGCTGGAAAAGCGGGGCCCAAAGAGGTACAATCTTAATGTCCCCTTGCCCCTTGGCAAAGTCACACAGAGGGAGCTAGATTCCAATCTGGGGTTCTTTCCATCCAATACTTCAAGCTGTTCAGAATGAGTTACTTTCTGACTCTGGGAGTGGGGAAGGGCCCTCACCCTGCATCTTCTTTCTTAGGCAGCAATGCTTCCCTCCCCCCCACTCCCCTAATGTCTGGTGGGGGTGTCCAGCATTCACTGGGTTGCCTCTATCCTGAGTGAAGTCATTTCTACATGAGTGGAGTGCTTTTTAAGCTATTTTCCCCTGCATCCACCTTCCCTCACTCCCATGCCCCAGGAGGTGAGTCACTTGGCTCAGCACCCTGGTGGTACCCAGGAAGACACGGAGACTACGAGGGCATTTCTTTCTTGTCATTTGCTCAGACTCCCAGCCGTGGGGCCGCAGCTGAGTCAGGGACCCTGGCTAGTGGACAGGAGGGCGGGCAGGGCTCCAAGTCTTGTTCTGGCTTGCACTTGCCCACTGCAGACAGCCCTACCGAAGCAGGGATGGGGCCGTGTCCCCACAGGGGTACAGAGAGCATCTCTGGCGATTTCTTCCCCCTAACCCTGCCTAAGCCACAGGAGAGGATGCTTCGGAGCCAATTAAAGAACATTCCAACCGCTGGAGGAAGCCAGGAACTGAGTGGATGGGGAAAGGAGAGATTTATGGCTGCAAAGTAACGGCAGGACACTAATGTACTCCAGACATCAATAAGAGAGAATGCATTAAAGGTCACTTAGAAGATAGGACCAAGGAAAGCAAGAGCTCTCCAAGGTGTCCAGCGGCAGAAGCCAGTGCCAGGTTACCGTCAGCTCTCGGGACATTACCTAGCTCCTGGGTAGCTGCCAAAGAGCCAGTCTGGGCAAGGGGACATCAAGATTCTCAAGGTCACAGACCATGGGAGCAGAGAAAACTGTTAGAGCCAGGTGGGAAAGAAGGTGATGTAGGAACTTCAAGGGCAAGGCTGGGAGACCTAGAATCATGGCACTGGGCAAGGAGATCATGCAGTCCTACCTGGATTCAGAAATGTGAGGGGACTTACCCAAGATCACACATACTAGCTTTGAAGTCATTGAACTTGGATTATTGTTATTGTGACCTAGTGTAAAATGCTTAAATGAGAAAGATGAGACATCCCACTACCTCTCAAATAGGACTATTCTCCCATTTTAATGGATGTCTCAACTTCTCTGGACCTCAGTTTCCTCAGCTATAAAATGATGGCCTCTTAGATCCCTTACAGCTCTGGATTTATGATGCTACAAATTTAGCCTCTGGGACTTAGATTCTTCCGTTGAAAGGTCAATGATAGGTGATATTTATATAACCCTAAAGGCTAATAAAATGCTATGAGTCTCATGACATCTGTCACAGTAAGCATTGTCCCTCCTTGGTGGTTGCTCTTTACTCCTTTCAGTCATGTCTAGCTCTTTATAACTCCATTTGGGGTTTTCTTGGCAAAGATACTGGATGATCTTTATACTTCAGATTATTTAGCATCTCTATACTTTATATGATACAGTATCTTTATAATTCAGATTACACAGCATCTCTAAACTTTATACTATAACTACCTTTATACTTCAGATTACATAGCATCTCTATACTTTATACAATATACTGTCTTTATGCTTTAGATCAGGGGTCCTGAAACTATGGCCTGTGGGCCAGATGCAGCAGCTTAGGACGTTTATCCCCCTCACCGAGGGCTATGAAGTTTCTTTATTTAAAGGTCCACAAAACAAAGTTTGTGTTTTTACTATAGTCCAGCCCTCCAACAGTCTGAGGGACAGTGAACTGGCCCCCTATTTTAAAAGTTTGAGGACCCCTGTTTTAGATTACAGAGCACTTCTATACTTTATATAATACAGTATCTTTATACTTCAGATTACATAGCATCTCTATACTTTATATGATACACTATCTTTATGCTTCAGATTACATAGCATCTCTATACTTTATATGATACAGTATCTTTTTGCTTTAGATTCTATAGCCTCTCTAAACTATACTATACACTATCTTTATACTTTAGACCATATAGAATCTCTATATATTATACTAAACATTATCTTTATACATAGTATCTCTATGCTTTAAATAATAACAGTATCTTTTTGCTTTAGATTCTATAGCCTCTCTAAACTATATTATACACTATCTTTATACTTTAGACCATATAGAATCTCTATATATTATACTAAACATTATCTTTATATATAGTATCTCTATGCTTTAAATAATAACAGTATCTTTTTGCTTTAGATTCTATAGCCTCTCTAAACTATACTATACACTATCTTTATACTTTAGACCATATAGAATCTCTATATATTATACTAAACATTATTTTTATACATAGTATCTCTATGCTTTAAATAATAACAGTATCTTTATGCTTTAGATTATATAGCATCTCTAAACTTTATACTATACACTATCTTTATACTTTAGATCATATAGCATCTCTATATATTATACTAAACATCTTTATATATAGAATCTCTATACTTTAAACAATAACAGTATCTTTATGCTTTAGATTATATAGCATCTCTATATATTGTAGACTATCTTCATACTTCATACCATATAGTCTCTTTTTTTTTTTTTAAAAGCTTTTTATTTTTCAAAACAAAGGCATGGATAATTTTTCAACATTAACCCTTGCGAAACCTTGTGTTCCAACCCCCCTCTTCCCCCCTGCCTTCTCTTACCCCTTCCCCTAGATGGCAAGTAATCTAATATGTTAAACATGGTGGAAATTATATAGTATCTTTATACTCTATATCTATATATGTCAAGTTATAAATGACTTGATCTCTAAGTCCAAAGGAGTATCGGGGGGGATAGAGGGGGGAGATTCCAAACCAGTCCCTTCCTAATTCCAAGCTTAGTCCTCTTTTCATCATACCATAGTGCTTATTTTCAGACCTAAAGGACGACATAAGTCCAGACACAGAGCTGAGATGCCTCCCTTCTCCCAGAAAGACAAAAGGGGGAGCAACTGTGATATTCATCCCTGTTTAGAATATTGAACAAGAATTTGTAAAGAACTGTCAGATTGAGAAGATGGATGGTCTTTGGGGAGTGTGACAGGAACCATTTCCCAGGAACAGCAGGGATGGAGGCAGGAAGCAAATGGATGGCCAGACAGCCCAGCTTCTCATACCAAAAGAGTTAATGAAGCAGGGAGTCACCCTAATCCTGTGGGTGGGATCTGGGTATCTGGATATTACAAATGGTACTTGCTGATTGGAATCACAGGAGTCATAATAGATACGGTTATTCATGCCAAATAACTGAGCTAGGAAAAATGGAAAGAGTAAGGAAGGAAGAAAGGAGGGAGGGAGGGAGGGAGGGAAGAAAGATGGAAGAAAAGAAGGAAGGAAGGAAGGAAGGAAAGAAGGAAAGAAGGAAGGGAGGGAGGGAGGGAGGGAGGGAGGGAAAAAAGGAGGGAGGGAGGAAGAAAAAGGAAAAGATCTTAAAGGTCATTCTGGATTGAGATAAGGATCTTGATCAGGGTTTCTAAACCCTTTTGAGGGACAATTCTAAGAGCAGAGCCATAGCTAACAATTTTATCCCCTAGGTAGATAACATGAAAACTTGGGGGGTGAGTTAGGCCAAGAAAAGGTTTACATAGTGAGCAACTGGGAGAAATGGGGTGGGATCTCTGATAGCTTCCTATTTTAAATAATTATTCCTGCTAACTAGGTCCTAAATCTAGTGCTTCTTTCTAAATTTCAGGGCCCTGGCAAAAGTGCTATTTGTTCTACTCTAGTTATGGCTCCTTATAAAAGCTACAGGGGTCCCTATTTTGCAAAGTTAGAGAGAAAGCAAGATTTGTGTTTTTAACTTTCATAGATTCATCCACCTGAGATGTTTGGAACAATGGGAATGGAAGAGAGGCTTGTTCTGTACAAAATATACAGTTAGATGTCAATTTTGAAACAGTGAGGAAAACTGGGACCATCCCAAATGCTGCTTGTTTCCAAGGCTATAGTGTATTATGCTTCTCTATCAAATGTTCTAACAGAGCAGAGCTGGATCATCCAGAAATCATTTCTATTTGGCTTCGGAACCAATTCCCTTTTTTTACATTCACACTTTACCTCTCTGGTTCTGTTTGGTTTTGCCTAATATCACAACAGCCTGCACTTCCTGAGCACATTATCTACTGTGAGTGGGGGTGGAGGCTCCGATGAGGGTAGGAGGGGGAGACAAAGAGCCAGCCAAGGAGGGTGCTGGGTGACAGGAGAAGACAATCTAGGATTAAAAATATGCTGTTGATGATACGCAAAGTGGTTTATCTACACTAAAGGGGTGATGGGAGAATCATAAAATGTCAAAAATCAGGAGGGGCCTGTATTTTCCTGAAGGAGAAAGTCATACTTAGAATGGATGCCAAAGCTTAGACTAGAGGTAAATAATCTTTCCAGATAGACCTCTCATTAGTCAGTCAAATAATAAGCATTTATTAAATACCTACTATATGCCACGTGCCCCCACTCACACAATCACACACACACACACACACACACACACACACACACACACATACACACACACACAAATATGAAAAATAAATGTACAGTATTAAGGCCTGAGAACAGGAAACAATTTATGGGACTACCAAATAGGAATGTCCACATTTCACCTCAATCCTAAATAATCCAAACAAACTCCCAGAGATCATTTTGCTGGTAATCATCTTCTCTGGTGAATAATCTACTTTTGCTGACAATTGGTCTCCCCCAGCAGATCCAGGATTTCTAGAACTCACAAGGCTATTTATTTCCAAGTCTGGACATTTTGAGGATGATGTTTGATCATATACTTAAGGAAATCCCAAGCAGGAAAGGCAATCAGGGATCAGATAGAAGCTTGCCTTCCTGGGTCTATGCTCTATGTACATGGGAGTGGTCAAAGGCTTGGAGGAGGGGGAAGAGCACCTCCCATCCTCCTACCTCCTCAAAGGGAGCTTAGTTACAGAACTATTTGCCATATGGGAGCCAGTTTTTAACTGACACAGCTACCCATATTCCTCCTGTTGTCAAAGGGTGGGGGAAAAACCAAGAGACCACTGAAGATTTGATGTGGGATACCAAAATGCTAAATCCTTTCAATGCTGAGTCACACACCCGCAGAATTATAAGAATAATAATAGCTAGCATTTAAATGACATTTTAAGGATTGGCAAAGTGCTTTAATATGTTGTCATTTGATCCTCAAAACTACCTTATGAGCTGGTACTATCATCACCATCACTATTATTATTATTATTAGGGTTACCCCAATCTATTTCTAGCCCCTAAAGGAAAGAAAGATGAACCAGACAAGGTCCCTATCCTCAAACAGCTTCTAATCCTGCAGGACTTCCTTTTCTCCAGGAAAAATGTGTGTGTGAGCCACTCTGGGTAGGACAAACTGTGAACTTTCCTTAGTAAGGGTTGGATACTGGAAGTGGAAGGCCCAGGAGGGAAGCGAGCCCATTTTTTCGGGGGAAATGTATAGAACTTTAGACAGCTGCTCAGTGTAAACACACTATGCCAGAAACCTTTGGACAGCCAGATTAAAGAAATAAGCAAACACAAAATGGCAGACCAAGGGCATATACCTTTAGGCCTGCTTGGAATGACTGTGTATAACCTGGAATATGCTTAGTGTTGCTGTAAGGGGGAACTGAGAGCAGGAACTGGTTTTTGCCTTTTAAAAAAATTTCCATCACTTAGCACCGTGCTTGGTACACAATCAATGGTTCACAAATGTGTGTGGACTTGATCTAACTGGGGAGGTAGGAGATACGATGACTTTTCACCCAGTTTAGTTGCTCTCTGGATGCTCCTTCCCTATCAGATGCCGACCCCTACTCAGAACAGAAAGGGTTTGGATTTGGGGGAAAAAAAAAGAAACAACCAAACCAGCCGGCAGTTCCAAACTCCTGGGCGATTACTTATCTGTTTCTTCCTCTAGAAAAGGAGGAGATTGGGCTTTCCAACCTTTGAGGTCTCTCCCACCTCTAACCCTTGGCTTCTCTGATGTATTTTCCCAGGAAAATGCAAGCTGGGTAAGAACAGGAATAGTTTCTGCTTCTGTAGCCCCTTCTGCGTGGTAGATACTTAGGAAATACTGTGTTATATTGTTCCTTGAGCTGAGGTCTTAGAAACAGATCTCTCTTATCTTCAGGAGTGTGTGTGTGTGTGTGTGTGTGTGTGTGTGTGTGTGTGTATGTGTGTGTGTGTGTGTAGGGCCCTTATCTGAATTTCCAGGCCGGCAAAGCCCCAGGGGATGTCCTGGAGGATTTGAACACTGAGGCCTTAAGTGCCAACCACACAGTTTTTACTGTTCTCTTAGGAAAGTCACAATGTAGGGCAGTTGGTCATGTCTGCTTCCTTTTAGCCTCAAGTAGTTCCATTTCTGTTGACAATGGCTGTTCACTTCCCATTTATCCCAAGGTAGAGAGAAATGAGGTAGAGAGCTCTGCTGGCCCTTCATCCCCACCCCTCCTTCCTTCCTCTGGAGAGCCAGGTCATTAGCTGGATGCTCTTCCTGGGCATGAGATCACCCAGTCCTATCGAATGCTCCAGCTGGAAGCGACCTGCATTTTGTAGCAGGAGAAAGCCAGGCCCCAAAGGGGAAGTGCCTCAGCCCGGATCCCACGGTGACAGATACTCCACAAGAGCAGGAAGCTCCAGGCTCAGGCCCGGGTGCTTTCCAACTGACCATAAGGCCGGAGTCCGTGACCCAAGATGGAGAGAAATGTCGATTCATTCCAGAAGACAGGCACTGGACTTGTGATTTCACTGGAATCGATAACGAGGAAACGCCCTCTATCAATGAAACGCTGCAATCTCTAAGTTTAGAGAGCTGTTTGCAGCCACTGAAATTAAACCATTTGCTCAGGATCCCACGTAGCCTGTTCTAGACTCAGGCCTTGAATGCAGGTCTCTGCGATTGGGGGCATTGTGGGATTCTCTGTGATTTGTGTCACAAAGAACTGAACCAAAACCATATTCTGTCTTTGACAGGGAAAGCACTAGACTATCCCCTGGGGAGGAGGAATGGACTTGTCATTCATTTCGGGTCCTTTCCATCCAATTCTACAAACCCTGGACATCTACCCACTCATCCATCCGTCCATCCGTCTGTCCAACTGTCCATCCAGCCTTCTTTCTATCTCGCCTTTTACTATATACCAGGCACTATGCTTAGGACTAGGAGTACAAAGAAAGGCAAAAACCAGGAGCTCCCATTCTAACGGAGGAAACAGCAGGCAAGCAACTGAATAAAGATCAATGCATCCATGTCCTCATCTAGGATCTGTCCCCGTTTATTGAGATCTCTCAATATTAATCTCTATTGTACATCCTGTATTCCTACCTAGACATATGCAACTGTAGAGGTGTATCTGTGTATCTGGCGGCCTATCTATATTTATCGAGATATGGCTGGAGGCCTAATTATATCTCTATCTGGAAAGCAACTTTCCCATCAGGCCCCAGCTTTCTGGAGCCTGCTTCTCTGTCTGTGGAGATGAAAGCTCTGCCCGGCCGGGGTCTCTCTGGAGACAGGTCTCCACAGGCCGATAGAGAGCGCTCTCCTCGGACTCGGGGGGCAGGTGTTGGTGCGTTCGTCTCAGAGGAGGGTCTGCAGTTGCGGGGAGAAGGGAGGGGGTCATGAGCTGGGCCGGGAGATGAGGGGGCGGCATCCCAGGTACCGGAGGGCGGGCAGGACAAGGGAGACTCCGGTGGCTCCACTCACTCTCCCAGGAGACGAGACTAGCCAAATCGGGGCACACCGGACGGGAACTGTCCCGGGCCGTGGGGGGTTCTTGGGCTGGGCCTTGTAGAGCCGGGGATTGAGGAGGAGGAAGGGGGACACTTGAGGAGGGGGTAGTAAAGGTACCCAGCTACGGTCCTGGGGGGCTTTTGCAGGCCAGCAGAGGAGAATAGATTTGATCCCACGGGTAGTAGGGAGCCATTGGAGGTTACTGAGCAGGAGAGCGACAGTGCTCTCCAAAGAAAAGGGCGCCCCCCACCTTCCCTCCACTCAACCAGGGGCCACATGCTCCAGGGAACAGTGGAGGGAGGGGGGAGGCCCTTAGGCCCGGGCAGGGCCGGGCGGGGCTGCGCAGAGAGAGGGGCGGAGCCTCGGGAGGCAGTGAATCAGCATTCCGTCTGGGTGACGCATGGCACGGCGCACCCTCCCTCCCCCACTCCCCCACGGCTGCGAGTACAACCCGGAGAGAGGGGCGCGCCGCCCAAGGTGGCCCCCACCCCCACCCCTACCTCCACTCCCGCCCCCTGTGGCTCAGTCTCTCCCCCCCAGGCCCCTCCCTCCTGCTGTAGGTGCCCTGCTGCGAACAGCCTCGCTCTACCCTGCCTCTCCCCTCCTTCAAAGACCGAGGAGCTCTGCGCAAAGCCTCCTGGGAAGTGTAGTCTTTTCCGCATCAGCCCAGACGGTGTCAGGGCACTCGCTCCCTGTTAAGAAAACTACGTATCCCAGGAGGCCTGGATGAGGCGGTGACGGGGAAGGACGAGGAGAAGGCTGAAGCGAAGAGGGGGAAGGGGGCGCGGGGCGGGGACTCGCGCTGACGTCTGAACCGTGGGCGTGGTCGGAGGGGGTTGTTCTCCCGCGGCACGCGCAGCAGCCGCAGCCGCCTCGCGCCGGGTTCCTCCTTTGCAGCACGAGCCTCAGCAGCAGCAGCAGCAGTAACAGCAGCGGCAGCAGCAGGAGCCGGAGCCTCAGCAACTTCTGCCGCCGTCCCGCCGACGTGATTGGTCGGCCCGCCGCCCGGGCTCGAGCCGCCGCCGCCTTCGCCGCGCGCGCCCTCCCCGCCGCCGCCGCCCCAGCCCGCAGCCCCGCAGCCCCGCAGGAGCCGGCCCGAGCCGTCCCGCGAAGATGGTGGACCGCGAACAACTGGTGCAGAAAGCCCGGCTGGCCGAGCAGGCGGAGCGCTACGACGACATGGCCGCGGCCATGAAGAACGTGAGTGCCCCCTCCCTCTGTCGCGACAGTGCCAGGCCCGACCCGAGCCCTATCGCGACAGGGCCTCGTGTCGCGACAGGGCGAGTGGCCGGCGTGAGGCCTCCATCCCCACATCTTTTCCTGCCGGGCTGCCAGATAGCCGGGGGGCTCCCTTTTGTGCCCTCCCTGCAATGTGGGGGGTGTTGGGAGTGGGTGGGGTGGGGCTGGGTGGGGGGCGCCGCGTCCATGCGGTCGCTTTCGGAGGTTCCTCTTTCTCTGTCGGTCTGGGCGGCGCCTCTCCCATTCACTCGCCCGCCTGCTCCCTCCACCACTCCCTTCCCCCCACCCCAGCCCAGGAGGAATTCAGGAGGAAGGGATCGAGGGGGGGGTGGGGAGGCAGGCAGAAAAATCCTGGGTCAGTTGTTAAAAAAAAAAAAAATTCTAATCATTCCAAGATCGCCGTGCGAGGCTTCTATTTGCTCAGTTTATTCTTTAAAAATGCCCTCGCCTCCTTCTCCTCTCTTCTTCCTGTCTTCGGGGAGGAGGGGTGGGGGCTGGGGGGCATTTTACCATTTTATCATTTTCTTTTCATTGTCTCGAACGTATCTCCGTTTTTTTTCCCTCCCTTACCCTTGTCAATTGAAACGTGCAGTATTTCCTCTTAAAATAAAGATTATGCATCGAGGGAAGTGGTTCAATTTATGACATTTGCTGTTTCTTTTTTAAATGCAGGCATACATCTTTTGAAATCCCTATAAGTTAAAAAAAAAAAATCATCTCTCTGATCTGATCTTGCAAACAAAGCGATCGTGGGAGGCAGTATCAAGTCATTCCAGAAGATTCTGCATTTGTCATATTGCAGAGAGGCTAGACTGGGTGGAGGGAGGGAGGGGTTGCTTTAAAGGGGGAAAATGTTTTTTATTTGTTTCGTGAGACAGGTCTGAGCTCTTTTTTTCTCCCTTTAATAAAGAAAAGGCTGGAGTGTGCCCTCCTGCTGATGAAAAGGGAATGCTGATCTTGAAATGTCGCAGCCTGTCTGGTGCACAGATGCCTGCCTATATTGCAGCATTTTCTCAGTAACCTTACATTTATCAGAGGGGGAACATGTCAGCATGCTCGGGGATGGGGGAGGGAGGCAGGCAGGAAGGCTTGGAAGGAGACCAAAAGAACCTTGGAAAAATGGCATGACCTGGGGGAGGGGGGGGTATTGGGGTGCCTCAGTTTTCCTAATATTTGACGGCTCCCTTCAGGTATCCTGACAAATAGATAACAAAGGTAGACAGTTATGTAACCAAGATATTAAAAATATTCCGATTTTAAAACCAGATGACGGAATGAACCAAGTGTATCATAGAAGCCTTCTTTAATTGGACAAGCCCATGTATTATGATTTCAGTCTTACCTTTGTAGGTTGAACTGGATCATTAAAGTAGGCCATGCTAAAACCTTTTATGTTTAGATGTTTTAGAAGAGGATTGTGAGGGTAGAAGCTGCCTTGCCAGAATTAGGTTACAATTGGGGATGGAGGCTCTCATCTGAATTTCCACATAATATTGGTACCATTGATGGGTTTTAATCTTAAATTCAAACCTCAGTTTCTTCTTTTTCAGTTCATTAGCCCCAGCGTTTTAACAGGCGTTCGTCTTCAAGGGATTTGTCTTGACTGCTCTGTCTTTCCAACCTTCTAACTCTTCCTCATTTGCAGTTTTGCAGGAAAGCTTATGACCTCGCACTCATTGCCTTAGCAACACGGTGATGTCACACATAATGGCACCGAGGCTGCAATGCGCCCAGGTGGTAGGGAGTGTGCGAATGGCCCATGGCCAAGGTAATGCAGAAATGCGATAATACAGGAGGCAAGTGGGATTGAAAATGTGATTGTATATACCCCACTGGAGAAAAAGGAAATTTGGGACAGGATTTCTGATGGGTGGTTCTGCTGTCTGGAATCTTTGCACAGGATCGCTTTGCCTTTAGACATACTAATGGGTGACCTCCAGATGTACATTGGGACTGATCATCTTTCTATTTTTAATATCATCTCTAGCCATTTTGTAGGATGACAAACGGTGGGATACAAATAGCAATCGATAAGCAGCTAATGATTGAAATTCATGGCATGTTTACACTACATTCGGATTTAGTTTTAAACAAAAATTTCTCCTAAAAATGAACTTAACATAAGCTTGAAAAAAAAGATGGGTTTATACTCGGGCCTTGTAGTAACAGAGCTCAATAATCAAATCATGGGGTGTGGGCTTGAATAATGGGAAATGTTTTTATGAAAAGTGTTCACGTGGTATGGAAGATTCAGCAGCAGCCTAAAACCTTTGGAAGACCAGCATTCAAATCTCACCTCCTTAGAGAGTGTGACTTATAGCAGCTTGATGGTTCAGCTGATACAGAGCCAGGCCTAGAGTTGGGAAGACCAGAATTCAGATTTTGCCTTAGACACATATAGTGGCTGTGTAACCTTACTTGTTTTAGAATGGGGGGAGGGAGCCTGGAACAGAACCAAAGGAAACCCATGATTTCTGGGGCAAGTCACTTAACTTATGTTTGCCTCAGTTTCCTTATCTGTAAAATGGGGATAATAATGGCACCTACCTCCCAGAGTTGTTACAGAAATCAAATGAGAGAACTGTAAAATTCAGTAGCACCATGCTCGGCACATGATAAGCACTGTATAAATGTTAATTGTCATCCTTATGGAAGAGTTTTTGTTCTGAGCTCTCCACTAGTAGTGGCTACTATTTCTAGCCATCATTCTGCCTCAGTTATCTTGCCCCCCCTGTTTAGATACTTAAAGCAACAGTGGTTGTATTATGGGTGTCTCAAAAGAAAAATGATGAAATATCTGAGAAGGATATAAATTGATTTGAATTGATAATTCTTTTTCTTCAACTGTTCCTCTAGAAGCTAAATGGATGTCTTTTTTTTTTTTTTCTTGAAGAGTACCTTGCTGTTTCTCATATTCCAGACTATACCTTTTTTATATTGGATTTTGTGGTAGTTTGCTAAGAAGTTAATATTTCTAAATAGGCTACTGGTACTTGCAACTGCCTTGGGAAAGAAAAGGAATCTATATGGGTGACAATTAAAACCTTCACTATCTTAACCTATTATATTTCACAAGGGATTTGGAAATTTCCTTGATTTTAAAGAAATCACCTTTCTAGTATAATATGATAATTCGGAATCTTTATATCTTAAATTTGCTTTTTTTTTTTTTTTTAAACTGCATATATTCCAGGATGGCTGGATCAATAACCATTATCACTAATGGAGTAATAATACCTCTGCAGGCTTTTCAGAGGTGGCTGTCTGCCAACCCTTATTTCAAGTGATGGGAATTCTTCCCTCTTGGGACCTCGGAGTTCCATAGTTGATTGGAGAACCACTATGGGATAACACACTCAGACTAGGGAGAGACCTGCACTCAGTACAGTGCCTGGAACTGTGTAGGTGCTTAATAAATATTGATTGATTGACTGAATTGCTAATTAATTAGATCATGAGTACAAACAATTTAATTTCTCTGGACCTACTTAAGGAAAAAAAAAACTATCCACCTTAAAGGTGGGTTGATGGGGAGGGTGGAGTGATAGGGGATAGATGTGAGGCTCATTCTTTTTTTTTTAATTTTTTAATTTTTATTTTTATTTAATAATTACTTTATATTGACAGAATCCATGCCAGGGTAATTTTTCTACAACATTATCCCTTGCACTTGTTTCTGTTCCGATTTTTCCCTCCCTCCCTCCACCCCGTCCCCTAGATGGCAAGCAGTCCTATATATGTTAGCTATGTTGCAGTATATCCTAGATACAATATATGTTTGCAGAACCGAACAGTTCTCTTGTTGCACAGGGAGAATTGGATTCAGAAGGTATAAATAACCCGGGAAGAAAAACAAAAATGCAGATAGTTCACATTCATTTCCCAGTGATGTGAGGTTCACTCTGTAAATTTCAGCCAACCTTAAGATTCCTGTCTCCTTGATAATCTAGAGCCTTATTCAGCTCATCTTTTTTTAAGCCTTAAATATTTAGATAGAGAACTAGGGGTAGGAAATCTAAATCTAGCCTAGGATTATGGTCAGATTTCAGGGAAAGAGTGCTGGACCTAGAGTCAGGAGGACCCAAGTTCAAATTCAACTTCAAACAGTTTCTAACTCAATGAACATGGGTAAGTCAAGTATCCTCTTTGCCTCAGTTTCCTCATCTGTAAAATGTGGGTGGGGATAGTGGTAATACCTATATATCTATAGATATGTACATACCCACATATATATGTGATATAATACAAGGATGTTTGTAAGTGCTTTGCAATTCTTAAAATTCTCTCTATTATATTTTAGAAGTAGTTTCAAATAAGTCAAATTCTGGATTTAAGCCAAAGGATAAAGATTTCTAGCTTTCTATCCTATGAAATCCAGTAGAAAGCCAGATGTTCCTATCATTGCCCAGAGAGGAAATATACTAAATAAAATCTTACAGCAAATAGGGATATAGTGATAATATTTTAAACATATTGATGGTTATAAGTGCCAGGTGGAAACATATACCCTGACTCTGCTTGGTTTGCATATCAATCAATCAAATGTTTAAGTACCTATTGTGTGCCAGACATTGTGCTAAGTGTTGGATTTCTGTTAAAAGATGCCAGTCGGCACCCAGAAACCACACAATGTTCACCCAGTTGAATTTTTTTGGAGTCTGACTCCAAGCCTAAGTTACTAAGTCAGGGTTTGTGGTAGAGGGAGGAGCCTTCTCAAATGTATTGAAAAGCTCTTCTTCTCCCTCCCCTCCCCACCCCCATCTCTAAGGAAGCATTTCTTTCCAGTTCTATTTGAAGGTTCCTTAATGGATGCTCTACTGCCTGATAATGTGAGGATTCACCAAAAAATACTACATTTGGGTCCTGTCTGGTTGGAACAGAATTTTTTTCTCTAGGAACAGAATATTAATGTTGTTTAGCAGCCTCTTAATGAAAAGTACAAACACCCCATCTCACTAATGATTCTTTCCCCTCCTGTCCCCTTTGTAAAAGCTGACTTTCTCCATAAGGCAGCTAGGGTGTGACCGTGCTATTTTTCTGCTTGTACCTTTGAAGTGTAGAAACATTTTTGTGGATGCAGATCACTCTGTCTTTTGTAACTTAGTCTTAAAGTGTTGCCTGGGTTATTCAGAGGCTGAGTAACTACCATGTGACATAAGGCAGTGTGCGTCACTGGTTGGATTTGAACTCGGACCTTCCTGACTCCACGGCTGATCCTGTCTATCCTTGTACACAGTCACTCACACAGTCAATTCTTAAGACTATGTTACAGAAAGCTTGGCAGATACGTATTGATGAAATTGTCCATCTTGACCTTTACCCCTGTCCCCCCAAACAGCACTACCCGGAAAACAAACAGCGCAACACTTAAACAGAGCCTTGCTTCTGGTTGCCTCGTGGCTTTTGATTTGATTTCTAGAATCTGACTACATTCTGTAATTACGGCTGCGAACAGAGGGGCAAAGGTCACAGTATGTTTTCCACATAAAGAAACTACATACTTTGTTTAAAGCTACTAGCTCTCATCCTCCTGCTGCTGCCAAAGCGCTTGCAGTCGAACAGTGATGAGATATTTGCTCTTTGAATAGAAATGAGCCATTTTGTGCCAGTCATGGAATCGTGTGGAGCTTCAGTAGGCGTCTTCTGCCAATTGTTGCCCGGTGTTCCGTTTTTTTAGAGATGTTCCTTGCAATAACCTTTCGGCACAAGTGAGCCCACTTGCCTACATATGTGCATTTCCCCCGTCAGTCTTTCATAAGCAGATTTTTCTTTGTCTGGATTGAACATTGGTTTTATGGAGGGCATGATTTCTGATCATATATAGGCAATTGGGGCTCAAATTTTACATGCAGATCTTTTAATGGAACTAGAAGGATTTTTTTTTCACTTAAACATTTTTGCCATCA
This sequence comes from Antechinus flavipes, assembly GCF_016432865.1. Taxonomy (NCBI): domain Eukaryota; kingdom Metazoa; phylum Chordata; class Mammalia; order Dasyuromorphia; family Dasyuridae; genus Antechinus; species Antechinus flavipes. The sequence goes on from NC_067401.1 coordinate 16,184,553, forward strand.
AAACAAACAAATCATTCGTTTTCCCCTTTTTGTCCTCTAGAATAGCTTGACCACATCACAAGTATGATGTGAATTGTCCTTTCATCTCTAATAATTGTCACTAGTAGGACTGTTATCAGGGCCGGGAATATGACAGTGATCACAGTGGGCAGCTGGCAGTGGAGGAGGGACAGTTAAAGAGCACCCCCCCCCCCCAAACAGCTGAGTGTGAAAAGGCAGCTGCAGTGGGCCAGCAAGAAGGCAGCAACAGGATTTAAACCTGATCTAGGATAGGGTTTGAGGGAAGGAATTATGATGCCTAAAATTTGCTTGGTTGGAGTTCTGTTCTCTTGAGAGGAATGATGGCTATGTCACTAGGACTTGGAGCAGGAATCTCAATTCAGGAAATAAGCTGCCTGTGGGACCAGGACGTAGCTCCAGAGAGAAATGCACTTCTAAAAAGGAATTCTAGGGTGGTTTGAGTCTCTGTTGTCCCCTTTGTAGCAATCCAGCATCTCGGCCAAAAGGTAATGAATGAATAATTATCCTGCCTCAGCAGGGAAGGCCCAGCGTGGGTCAGCAGCAGTGCAAGAATCCCTTCTACACCCCGCCAGTGGACTTTGATACAGATTTGTTCCAGTGCTCATAGTCCTGGAGTTTGAGAGCGAAAATCAAGAGAAAGGCCGGGAGCCATTAGGAGAATTGGGAGAGTATCAGTTCAAGGGACGATGGGGGCAGGGATACCTGAGGCACTTAGAATTATGGAGAAGACTGGCTAAAAAATTTAGGAAACAGCAGCTTCAGAGAGAGAAGTGTTCTTGTGTGTTGAAGTTTGGTATTTTAGTTACCTGTTGTGGGACTAGAGTGAGCAATTAACTATTTATGCCAATTTGGGTTTTCTGTGTTGGCCCTGAACCAGTGAACACACTGAAAGCTTCTGTCTTGTTTCCTTTCACTCGTCTCCCCATTGCAGAAGGAAACGGGAGATAGGCCAAATAAAGGTCTTTGGATAAGATTATAAAGATTGCTTCCTTAACACTTACAGAGGGAATGGATTGGATCCAAAAACATTGATCAATTAAAACATTGTATTGATAACAATTTGAAGTACAGTGGGGAGAAATGTAAAGTCTTACATTGGGATTCAAAAAGTCAATATCCACTAATGTAAGATGGTATTTTTTATTGTCTGAACGAGGTCTAGGCGTTTGAGGGTGAGATCTGACTCTTCATGACTCATTTGGGGTTTCCTTGACCATTTCCTTCCGTGTGACTTGTCACACAGCAGGGTCTGACCCTTCCTGATGGCAGATCTGGTGCCCAGTCTGCTGCAGTACCACCCAGTTTCCCTTGACTGTATTACAGTATCAGATTAGCCAATTGTAGCCTGGGCTAATGGGGAACAGCCAAACAAAGCTATTGCTTTATAACGCTATAATGTTATAGAAATAAAATGGTAAGTTCCAGGAATAAGGTGACACAAGAGTCCAGTAATCTCTGATCAAGCCATGTGTGGAGAAGAATGTATGGTCAGAGCACTGTGATTGGTTTAGGAAGGTCATTGATGAGGGAAGCTAGTGACCAGGCTGGGAGGGGCCCAGGACTTGCATTCATTTGAGGATTAGTTGGAAAGGAAGCCTGAGGGTTTAGGATCTTGAAGACTGTTTTAGGTTTTCCAAAGAAAAGCCAGCAGAGCTATCAAAAAATGGATTGGCCTGTCTCTAAAGTACAGCAGAGGTAGGGCCACATTCATGAGGGGTTCCAGCTCTGATCACCCCCCACCCAGCAGCGATGATGAGACCCTAGCCAGAGGTGGATGGGGGTAAAATCTGAGGGGAAGGGCTCTCCATACTTGTCCTTTTTTTGATTTCTTAGCAACTGAGATGATTGGAAATGGGAGGGGTGTGGACCCCTAACTGGCCACCTTTAAAACTCATTCCTAGCTGGGAGAAGAGGAGCTGCTTTCTTTCTATTAATCAGGTGACAGCAGAGTGGAGAAGGGCCTTCATTTTCAAGGACAGCCCCTTCATCTTGATTGGCATCGGACCCTTCAGGGGGGCCTCGAGGTTGAAGAGCTGAGGAGAAAATGTAAGGGCTTAATCAACAAGAAGTCAGTTTAGCTGCAGTAGAGATTTAATTTGCCTTTTGGGGACTTGGACATATTTCTTTAGCACTGAAAAACTGGATGATTCCACATGAATCAAGGCTTCATCAGGAGGCTTCAGAAACAAGTTTAGCTCTTTATAATCGTTTATCACCTAGCTAAAATAAGGCTACATAGAGAAAAGGGGCTAATCTTGTGAGTCTAAAGGATCTTGACCAAAAACTGAAGTTATCTGTATAATTAATGCCCAGTTTAGATGTTAGATTTTTAAAATCGAAATAGTGTAATTGGTGAAACTCAAAATTGATGAACTCAAAACAAAGATGGTGTTTCGGGGAGTCCAGATAAGAGAAGAGGATGATGATTGGCTCTCTCTTTGGTTAGGAACTGTGTATGTAACTGCCTTTTGCATGTCTTTGAAAGTATCATGTTGTCTTTCTAAATATTTAACATCTGATCAGGCCATTCATTACTTTTAATCATGATGCCAGTAATTTTGGAGATGAGAGGAATATCATTTTTATCACCATTTTACTGTCTGTTAGAACAGTGATGTAATGGCAACACTGTAAAAACAAAAATTGTCCGTGGAATAGAAGTGGATTCATTTAAAGAGAAAGAAAAAAAAATCTGATTGGAAAAATAATCATCAGTTAAGCTCTTTAAGTGAATCCCATCAGATGAACCAAATTTATGATACTATAATAATTAAAGAATCTATGATTTCTTATAGGTACCTATTCCCTCTTGTAGGCCAGGTTATAACCTTTCTGGGTGCTCCTGCAGGAACTTGGATGAACTCCCTGTTTTCCCCTCTGAAAAAATACCTGGGAGTCAAACCTCTGGTAACCAGTCTTTCTATATGTAAGCTAATCTTCAAGATACAAATGTAGCTGTACATTTTATTCGATTGTTGCCTTTAAAGGATTTCTCAGCATTTGGGTAATTCACAGCCACCTCTGCATGAGGCAAAGAGGAAGAAAATCAGGAAGACGCATAAAGCAGGGTCAGAAATTGGTTTTCCTACAGGACTACTATCCAAGTACTTCTAATCTAGTGTTATAATATCTTTTCTTTGATTAAAATTTAAGAGCATCCCCTAGGAATAGTTTCTTAGTCTGTAATAAACTAGTTGAAAATTTGACAGTTGTGTCACCTTTTCAGATCTTCTATGACATAATTGTTCTTGTGGTATTTCTCTTTATAATCTGGAATGTGTTTTTTCTTTATGTCCCATATGTTGCTTCTAAAAAAAATTTACCTTGTTAAAAGCTAATTAGTCTTTCCTAGTTTAGTCTTTTTATTAGTTATTAATTTCTTTTAACTATTTTGACTTGGACTTCATGTGGTGCTTTTTAATTTGTTCCGTTTCTTTAGCAGTCGCCAGTACTACACTGTATAATTACTAAACTGCCATTTATTTATTGTGTATTCGAAGTCAGTCATCTCTTAGGTTGACAATTAACCAGTGCTCCTGGGCTGAAGGAATAAATAGATGCAGATCTTTGTACACATGAATGACTTGTGTTTAGCCGTTTTAGAAGTCTACTAGATGGTATCTTTTAGATGAGTTCTGTAACTCCCCAGGGAAGCATTCCAAAACAATTCTGCCATCTTTGGTCATTATTATAGTCCTAAATTCTCATACACTTCAAGTGTATCGTTTGTGGACACTTGTCCTTAATTGAGATTACATCAGTTAATTGATGAATTTTATTTTGATGTGTGTTCTCTTTACATCAAAACATGGAAAATTATCTAATAACATTTCATTCAGTGGAACTCTGAGAGTACTAGGTCCTCCAGACAAAATGGTATGTATTCACAATTTTCTTCTTCCATGTATTGTATTGTATTGCTAAATAATTTTTGTGGCCATATTTTTGGTTCTCATATTAATGACTATATAGGTGATTCAGTAATAATAGGCTAAAGTCTGACATAATTTTGATACCAATATCTGATACCATCTTAGATAATCATTTACAATTAATGCCTGCATTGTAGTAGAATTGGTTTTTCTGTCTCCCCTCCCCACATCACCCTCACCCAAGGACAAGGATGAAGTTAATTAGAGCATGAGTTTTCTAATCTCTCTTTATTTTTGCTTTCCTTTGCTCTCCCTAATGAATGATTTAATCTCATTCTTGGAAAATTGATTCAGCAATCAATCAACAAGCACATATTAAGTGCTTTGCAGGTGCTAGGCACTGGTTGATCAAAAATGCCCTCCGGGAACTTAGATTCAACTTTTAGAAAGGTACAGTCTGTACACTAAGTAAATAAAAAATATATAGTCATTTAGGGCAGTCGGGGTAGAACATGGCTAGCCCCAGGGATGGAGGCTTTTCATAAAAGGTGGTATGAGAATTCAGCTTCCAAGGAAGTTGGTTCCCGAGAGCTTGAAAGATTTTAAAAGTCAGAAGGAACAGAGAATTCTCAGTTTGGGGGGCAACAAACTGCAGAACCAGGAAAGAGGCAGTCATGTGCAGAAGGGCAAGTAGCCCACAGTAGGTGGGGTCACAGGACACACAAGGAAGCCTGGATATTTAACCACATCAGGATTTTATTTTGTCCTAAGAACTAGTGGTACACGATGATGTATTTTCTTTGTGAGAACTCTAAATTGGACCAGAAGTTTGGACATTAGAATTGAGGATGTGGTACACAGAGGAGTAGTGTATTGCTAATCATATCATGTATAAGTCAGATTAAAAAATGTTCCTGGTCTTTATAGGAACTTCAGGTTAGAGATAGAGCAGCTCCTATTGTACCTCTTTGACCCAAAGCTGCTGGGTCAGCCCAGCAGGATCCTAGTTAAATCGGGTTTAAAATGAATGTTAAGGGCAGGCTTAAAAAGGAAAAGGAATCACAAAAGAGCAACATGTGGAAAGGAATCTGCCCCACAAGTCTTACACAGATATCTCATGATGGTACGAAAATGACGGCCCTAGAAGCCTAATTGTGGCCGGGCTACTCAAGCTTAAAGACAAGGCCAAGACCTTTTGTGGCCATCCAAGAACCACCATCTAACCTTAAAGAGCCTGGGTACGAGAAAGCTGGTCACCAAAATGTTCTATTTCTATTTATTTTGGGAGCACAATTCATTTTTATGAAGAAATTAGTGAAAAGGACGCTCATGGTGATCATATTTTTCAAATAGAACCATTGAAGTCCAGATGGGGATAGAGAACACTTCTTCCAGTGCTAGGAGAAAACCAGTGCTTTTAGAATATGTATTTTAAATGGTTAAACTGGAATAAAAGCTAAAGACAAAACAAAACAGAGGGGATCTCCAAACAAGGCAGTTTTTGGATATAATGTAAGGATAGAATTTAGAACTGAAATAAGTCCTGACTGTCTTGTCGAACCTTCTCATGCTAAGGTGTTTTATATTTTCATTCATTTATTGTGTGTGTGTGTATACATATATATATATTTCAAGTAAATATACATGCATTTTAATATAATTTTCATATTATATTTAGATAAAGAAAAGTTTTTATAGTGATTGTTAGCTCCCTAATAGGCCGTAGAATTTTTGTTTATAATTTTTAGAGTAGAAATTGTTCATTTTCAAGATAGAAACTAAGCTGAATCTTGGCATGTCACAGAAGGAAATTATTTTGTTGCAACTTTACATTTATTTCCAGCAAGAAAATTCAGGTTCTGTTGTATTTTAATTTTAATGGACCAAGCACCCAGTATGTATCTTTCTTTGTTTTCATGGTTGGAATTACAAGATGTTTTTATTAAAAAGTATTATATATAGCATTATAGTGGTTCTCTAGCTTCCTGATTGTGGTTGCTAGTGTCCGTTGCTCATTTTGTCCCTTCCTGTAGAGCCTAGTTCCAACTGCCTATGAAATTGATTTTACTTGAGCCTTAGGTTCTTTTATAGCTCTTCAAATTTTTATTTGATTACTTGAAGAAATGACCAAATAGGTAACTCGAGGATGTTCCCATTTTATTTTCCTTTTAATATGAACTCATAGAGAGAACAGGAAGGCAGTCAGGATGTGTAGATTCTTAAGAATATTGATTTGCAGTGCTGTTCATTTACCACACAATAAAATGAAAGGAGTCCTGGGATAGAAGTCAGGAAATTGGGTCCTTGCCCTGGTTGTACCCCAAGAAAGACTGGATATCATTAATTGGCCTTTATAATGAGCAGTTAATGAAATTAGTTATTGTGATTAGGAACCTAAAAGCAATATATCTGTATTACTTTTTTTTTTCTCTATATTACTTTTTAAGTGGTTTAGTCTTAATGGCTCTTTTTTTCTTCATCACTTGTATTTATGAGTCTTCCTTCTTCCTGCCAGAGAATTTTCCATTATAACAAGCAGTTAAAAACAGGTGGGCAGGGGAACAATCCAAAAAATCCAAAAATTTGATATCACATGCAGTGTTCCAAAGCTATAATCCCATTTCGTTTTCCCAGTTCTACTATTTCTGTTGCATCAGTTCACGGAAGTCTTCCCATGCTTTTGTAGTCATCATATTCACCAATAACATTCATTTATATTTACATACCTCAGCCTGTTTAGCCAATCATCAGTCAGTGAGCATCCGTTGAGTTGTGAGGTCTTTCTTTGTCATTTTCATATTTCTGGAATCTTTCTTATAGTCCTTGATCTCTTGTGGGTGTATGTCTTCTAGTGGTGGGGATGAAGGTCTCTGGATCAGAGTAGAGACATTTGAGTTATTAGAATAATTCCAAATTGTTTTCCATAATAGTTGCACCAATTCATAAATCTACCCATAGTATATCTGGGTGCTTATCTTTCTGCAGAGCCTCCAACATTGAGTATTGCTGTCTTCCACATTTGTGATTCTTTAAGAAACTCATTTTACTAGAAAGGATAAAAGAAAAATTGTTTGCTTGTGTCTTATTAACATATTTTCTACCTATTAACAGAAGTGTGAGCTTAGAGGCACATAGTTTTGAGTTGACATTAGTGATTCACAAAGATAAAACTATTGACTCTTTATAGCCTTGGGAACAAAACAATTTTAGAACAAGAAGGAACCCCGGTCACTTTACAACTTTGTTGAACATGAGCACCCTTTTTGCTTTCAACATCAAGAAATACATAATATCTAAAAACTCCTGTGGAATTTTTGTTATAGCGTCTACCGAAATTTGAAAAATACTTTTAATACTTACAAGTGTGACATTTCGTTTATAGCAGGTATGTTTGCTTGCTTACATGTCATTATTTAATTCAAATACCTGGCACTCTGAAGTGCACGAACCCCTAATGAGTAGCTCCCTAGCCTAGTGATGAGCAATGGTCCAGGCTCCTCTGCTTGATCAATGGAGAACCTTGAGCCAAGTGAAATGAGTTGTTCACAGTAAAAAACAGTGGCACAGTAAGACCATAAGCACCATAATCTGCTATCAGGTCAGGAGCCCTTTCTGGTAAATCCGTAGAAATCTGTGTGTTGAAGGTGGGTTTTCTTCCTCAACTTTTTCACAATAGTCCGATCCTCTTCCATCTGCATGAATCTTTATCCCTAGTCCTGAGCCTCAGTTGTGGATCTCTGTCAAGCTGTCCCCCCCCCACTTAGGTGCCCACCTGCCCCGCAGATTCCATGTTTGAAACTGAACAGTCTTTCACTTCCAACGCCTTATCCTGTTGGCTTCTTCATTTCATCAGTGTTAGCCATCTTTGGACTCTTACTATGGCTTTTTCTTATTGTAGTATTCTATATTCTTCCACAAGTTATCACCTGTTATATTAATTTATCTTTCTCTTCATTCAGAGCCCTCATTTCCACCAAACTTGACTATTGTAACAACCTCTTAATTGATCCTCTTATTTAAAATTCATCCTTCTATTGTTGTCATGAATGTATCATGTGCCAGATACTGGAGATGCAATGCCCTCTGGATATTTATGTTCTATTAGGTGGTTAGTGGGAGTTGAGAAATAAAACAAGTCCATAGTTATATATTGGTAGTGGTTTTGTGAGATCTGTCAGTGACTAGCTGGGAGGATCTTAGACAACCTCCAGTCCAGAACTTCTTCCCCTTTTTTGTGTGTCACTGAATAGGCTGGTGAAGCCTATGGATCCATTCTCAGAATCATGTTTTTATTTTTATGTTTTTACCTCATAATAGTACTGTATTTTTTTCCAATTACATATAAAGATAGTTTTCAGCATGCGCTTTTGTAAGATTTTGTGTTCCAAAATTTTCTCTTTCCCTTCCCCTTTCCCAAGACACTAAACAGTCAGGTCTAGGTTAGATGTGTACAATCATCTTCAATATATTTCCACATTAGTTATCTTGTCAAAGAAGAATCAGAACAAAAAGGGAAAAATCATGAGAAAGAAAAAAACAACAAAAAAAGAGAAAATAATACAATTTTATCTGCATCAGACTCTATGGTTTTTTTCTCTGGATGTGAATAGCATTTTCTGTCATAAATCTTGGGATTGTATTGCTGAGAAGAGCTACGTTTGTCATAGCTGATCACACAATGTTTCTCTTTCTACATACAATGCTCTGCTTGCTTCATTCAGCATCAGTTCATATAAATCTTTCCAGGCTTTTCTGAAATCTGCCTGCTCATCAATTCTTACTGAACAATAGTTTTCCATTACATTCATCTACCACAATTTGTTCAGCCATTGTCCAGTTGATGATCATTTTCTCAATTTCTAGTTCTTTGCAAACACAAAAAGTTGTTATAAATATTTTCGTATATATGAGTTATTTTCTCTTTTATGATGTCTTTGGAGGACAGACCTAGTAGTGGCAGGACTGGATCCACAGGTATGCACAGTTTGATTGCCCTTTAGTCTTAGTTCCAAATTACTCTCTGGAGTAGATCTGTTGACAATTCCACCAACAATGCTTTAGTGCAGAATGATGTTTTTAAATGCAGTGGATTAAAGGGAAAGAAATTGCTGAGTGTGAATATCAGAATACTTTTTACAGGTCACTTTCCAGATGAGGGAACCTTGATCTAGTTTATCCCTTTCATTTCTCAGGGAAGAAAACAAGTTCAGAGAATGGAAATGACTTGGCTAAAGTCACAAACGTCAGAACTTAAACCCCAAACTATTTTTTATCACATTGTCTCCTTAGTATATGTCCTTAGTTGTATATGCTGTGAGAGAGAATCATGGTTTTATTTCTTTCCATCTCCTTAGCACTTAAGTTTGCCACCTAGTGGGCCCCAGAATAAATCTTTGTTGAATTGTTCTTAGATTTGTAAGGGACAACTTTAGAATTAATGCACAGAACAAATGACAAAATTTCCAGAAAGTTCACTTTACCCTCTGTCTACAAAGATACTGAGTATAAGAATTTGACTTGTATCAGCAGTAATCCATGTGCTTTTCTGTTACACTACTCTGTGCCAGTTATAATGTTTTCAAATGTGTAACATGAAAACGTGTCACAAGCGCAGAATTTTAAACCACATTTTGAAACAACATAGTTTCATAGAAGTGTATGTAATATCTCCATCAACTGAGTCTAAAAGAGATGATCTGGTTAGCTATTCTTCAAATTGGGGCTGGAGAACTGGAAGGGGGTATTAGCAAACCCAATATGAATCAAGAGGGTAATGGAGCATCCCTCCTCCCCCCAAAGTTAATTCATCCTTTTAGCTAGTGTTACTCCAGCTCCTAAACCCTCTGGAGTGCTCTGGTCTGCCTTCTCTTTGTGGAGGGCATTAATGAGCAGCTTTGGTAAGGGGACAATATTGATGTTTTGTGCAAACTGCTGTAAGGTCCCAAACTCGGGATGAGTTAGCATAGGAATGGCTTGAGCTGCCTTTTGATTTTTAAAGGACCATTCTAGGTAAGATTGACTAGAAGTCCTGCATGGCCCCAGGGATGAAAGTAGGGACAGTGACTAGGAGTTGGGGAGGATAGATATCAGTTCCATCTTTGAAGAACCTTTCTCTGGGAGAGTTGGCCATATGTTGGCAGCCTTCTCAGAAGCAGGCCAGTCTGCTCTCTGCTTTTGGCACTGGAGCTCTCGAAGCAAATGCTCATTGTATATATGTTGGGCTTGTAGAGAGCAGATCTCTGTTGTATCTAACCCTGGACATGCTAGAAGGGCCTCTGGATCCCAGGGATCTCAATATGCTCTACTTTGCTCTTTCTAATGGGTGTGCAGTGTCTCTTCAGGATACTCTAATCTTACTTGGGAAGAGAAACCTTGATGTATGTCTCTTCTAGCAGCTGAGGAGTTAGAAAATTTACAAATAATGTATTCATTGCTGAAATGAAAAATGAAAATGTCTTCCAGGAGCAGCAAAGTTTCCTTGAAGAGGCAACTCTTAGCCAAGATCTATTTACCTTTGCTATCCATTTGCGTGCTGCACATGTGATAGCAGAGCAGTTTAGTAATAAATTGTTGATGTGATTAATAGAGATATTGGTTACCCTTTCCTCACAGCCTTTTTTCTTTGGCACCTTTGACCCACTAAGTGAAATTTGAACTTGAACTAGGATTGTGTATATCTCAGAACTGGAGCCAATTGAGTGAATTCTTGAACTAGATTTTTTTTTTTTTAAGCAGGAAAAGCTCTGAGGAATAAAACCTTGTAGTTTTTCTACATTTCTTGCTAAACTCCCAGTAGTAAATTGTGATATGTTCAAAAGTTTTAGACTTTATTTGAATTAAAAACTGGTTTTATTCATTGTTTTAAAACATAAATATCTTCTCCCCCTACTAAAAAATACACTTTCCCTCCCATTCAAGTGACTACCTCACCCCAAATTAATAGATGTTAAGTTTCTTGTTTAAGGGCTGAATGACACAGTTCCGTGTTTAGAAATTAAAGGATCTTGTGTCTGGACTTTATTGGCAGAGAAATATCTTTGGGGATTTTCCGAATGTGACTTGAGTTACTAGATCTAAAGGTAATAGTATTATTTCATAATGTTGCAGTTTAAAAGCTTGAGAATTAGTAAAAACCATACTTCTTTCTATAAGTCAGATTGCTAACTTTTGAGTGCCTCTGAAGAAATCCTTATTTGGTGAAGGCCTTATGATATATAGTGATGAGGCAATTGGGGCTTTAAATAGTTTTTGGCCCTTCCAATAAGGGCAGCATGATTTAGGGAAAGGGCCAGAACTTAATCTTGGTAGTCTTGAGCACCCAAGGTTCATGTTGCAGTGAAAGAGATATTATATTATAGCAAGGAGTGCTGTGCTTAGTAATCCCATGTGCTTTCCAGATCTAGATAGTCAATGATCAAATAAAGTAATTCACAAGTGCTAGAAATATATTGCAATAAATTTGTCTAGTTAAAAAACACTTTTGAGTACGAGTTTTATACAATATTTTTTGTCTCAATAAACTTGTTTATTGTCGTTTAATTGTTTAACAAAGGGCTGTTTTACTAGTAAATTTCATCTGTCAGTCATGAATAATACGATTTTAATAGCATAGCATTAACGTCTATTGCCCTTCAGCTCCTCTTCTCCCCATCCCCAAGTATGACAGATCTTTTTTTAGTGGTAGGAATAGGACTGTTTAAAGATGGTGTCCCAGAGTATTCAAGATTGAGAGCCAGGGGAGATTGGGGATGAATAGGTAGGATCAAAGGAATTTTCACAGACTCTTCTGCCACAGACTGAGGAATTGGGTATTATTTTGAAGGCAGTAGAGAGTCAATAAAAGAATTTGAACAGGGGAGCAACATAGCAAAGATAATAGAAACAGTTTATTTTGGGGGTACCTTGCCAGCCAGATTGAAAGGTTGGGGAGTCTAGAGGCTGAAAAACTTTAATCAGGTAGGAGGCTTTTGCTATATAATCGGGACCAGTCCAGGGAGAGAAATCGAAAAGAGGAGACAGGTTTGCACAGTAGAAGTAACAAAGGTAGCTGCTGGACAAGAGGGGGGAAAAAGCAGCATAGTTCTGTGGTTTCTGATGTGTTGAAAGAGTGAGGGGTGATCTAGCTTTGTTTGAGTCTGGCCTTGGGGTGGGGGGAGACATTTGGGAGGTTAACATTTTGAGAATTTCTCTACACTTGGGAATTTAGGCATTTGGCCCTGGCCATCTTTGCAGCCTGCTATTGCTGTATCCCTTAATGTGTCAAGGAAGAGAATTCTTAATAAACATTATGCTTGATGACAGCGCCACAATCCTCTTGACACTGGAAGGGAGAATCAGACCATGGAGCAAACATGGTATTATAAAATGGGGGGGGGAGAAGAGTTTACAGGTACTGGATTCAAATGTAGGCTTTTTAGTACTCTCCTATGTGGATTCAGTCAAATCACTTAACTCCTAGACTTTGGCTTTTCCCTCTGTAAGATGAAAAGATGACCAGGGCTTTTGAGGTCCTTTTTAAATATAATTTTTATGTATTTGTTAAATGGTATGTAGTTTATAGTAGTGGCTGTAATGAGGTCTTAGCAAACAAAGCTTTGCAAGATTGGATTTATCGTCTTAAAGAATTACGGCTAATATGATGTTCTGTTTCCATAATTTCTAACAAATTAATGGGTTTTGATAGGCCAGAAGTTAGTTTAATATAGCTTGGCAAAACTTGGATTTTTAAGGTAGGGTTGTATAATGGAAGGACCACAGCCGGAAGTCAGAAAATTTGGATGCTCTTCTGGATTCTGCTACTTGTGATTTGCACCAGCCCCCAGCCTTTTCTGTGCTTTGCCTTCCTCTGGAGATTCAGGGAACTCTGCCTATCTTCTCTGCCTTGCTCACCTCCCTCACACGGGTGTGGTAAGAATGAGTTGTTACCTGGTTAAGGAGAATGACATGGTTAGACATTTCAGCTGTTGTCATTTGTGATTTCGGGGGCAACATTTCCACACTTCCTCCTTTCCCTAGTGTATGGCATAAACAGGGACATAAGTAGATGGGATTCTAAGGAGTCAGTCTGGGGAATTGTGGGCAATGAGATTGACTCTGTAGGGCGTGGCCAGGTTGCTTGCTTTTTGGAGTTTCTCCTATCCACAAAGCAGAAGAGTTTACACATTATTCTGAAGAGAGGTAGCCCAGAAGAGAAAACTTTGTGCTACATTAATGTTAAGTGATGTTATTGAAACTAAATTCACAAAATTATATGAACCGGATTAAGGATGGAGGCCTTAAAGGGAAAAAATCTTGGTTCTAATTTCTTTTTCTTTTTAATTATTTTTTTCATAGCTTTTTATTTTCAAGTTAGATGCATAGGTAATTTTACAGCATTGACAATTGCCAAACCTTTTGTTCCGAATTTTCCCCTCTGTCCCCTCACCCCCTCCCCCAGATGGCAGGTTGAGCTTGGTTCTAATTTCACCATAAAAGGGTGTATGAGTGTTGTTAGGTGCTAGTAAAACCTTGTGTAGTGTAATAAAGCGCTGCTGTTTCATGAATGAAGCTAGATCTAAGTCACTCTCATGTCCCTTCCAAGGTAATGTGTGTGTATATGTGCACATATGAATGCACGTGTAATCAACTCAGTTATTGGAATATTAAGATGGCAATCTAGAGAAGTAGAAGATGATTTGAGAGTGTTAACTTTTTTTTTTTTTCGTTTTTACTGCTGACTTTCTTAATTTGGCTCTAAATTTGCTTTGTCATCTTTGTCCCAGAAATCCGTTTTTGCATATATTGCTCTTTGGAGTTTTAACTGGGTGAAAATGTTATTTCTTCCCAATGGGAAGAAGACTGGGTTTTGATCAGCATCAGATTTCTGATCCAGTATCTGAATATGGAAACAACGGTTGTTCACCTCTGTCGCATGCCCAAAGAGAGGTCTAAATTAACATACTTACAAATATTGTATTTAATATATACTTTAACATGTATAACATGTATGGGACTACCTGCCATCTAGGGGAGGGGAAAAGTTGGAACGGACTGGTCAATGTTGAAAAATTACCCATGCATATGTTTTGTATATAAAAAGCTATAATAAAAAATAAAATTAAAAAAAGAAATTTCCAAAAAAATTTTAAAAATAAAAATAAATTAACATACTTGATTTAGGCTTCTTGTTTAAGGTACCAGATTTTGATGGCAGACTCCCGAGACACGGTACATCGAGGTTCTGTGCCTGTTTTATGCATCTTGCCCCTCTCTTCTTCCTCTACCTTTGTTCCTCTGTGCAGGTTCTCGTTGTTAAATGGCTCTTACTTGAACTTGAACAATGGCGTAAAACATGGTTTGCAGCGGCTAATATCACCTTTACTCGAATGTCTTTTTTGTCTTTCCCAACCCAGGTGACCGAACTGAACGAACCTCTGTCCAACGAAGAGAGAAACCTGCTCTCGGTGGCGTACAAGAACGTGGTCGGGGCCCGGCGCTCCTCCTGGCGGGTCATCAGCAGCATCGAGCAGAAGACGTCCGCCGACGGCAACGAGAAGAAGATCGAGATGGTCCGGGCCTATCGCGAGAAGATCGAGAAGGAGCTGGAGGCCGTCTGCCAGGACGTGCTGAGCCTGCTGGACAACTACTTGATCAAGAACTGCAGCGAGACGCAGTACGAGAGCAAGGTCTTCTACCTGAAGATGAAGGGGGACTATTACCGCTACCTGGCAGAAGTGGCCACGGGAGAGAAGCGGGCCACGGTGGTGGAGTCCTCGGAGAAGGCCTACAGCGAGGCCCACGAGATCAGCAAGGAGCACATGCAGCCCACCCACCCCATCCGGCTGGGCCTGGCCCTCAACTACTCCGTTTTCTACTATGAGATCCAGAACGCCCCGGAGCAGGCCTGCCACCTGGCCAAGACCGCCTTTGACGACGCCATCGCCGAGCTGGACACCCTCAACGAGGATTCCTACAAGGACTCAACCCTCATCATGCAGCTCCTCCGGGACAACCTAACGCTCTGGACCAGTGATCAGCAAGACGACGATGGCGGAGAAGGCAACAATTAAGCCCCCGGGTGGACTGGCAGCCGCACGCTGATGCTACTACTGCAGTCTTTATTTTTTTCCCACAAGTTGGGGGGGGGTCGGGTGGGGGAGGGGAAGGGAGGGGGTGACCTTCCCAGGGAGGAACCCACGGCCTATCTTTGATTGCCTCTTTGACATTTTTGCCAAAATACCACTAGTGGAGAGTCGGGCTGGCTGTGCGGGTGTGGAGTGGCAGCCTCACGCTGGCATACGGACTGTTCTGTAGATTAATCCGAGTGGAGCTGTCTTTGAGTTAACTTATTGCTAGTGATAGGGTTTTAAGATGAAAAAAACAACTTGAATGGATTGGCCCTCGTTTGAATAAGTTCTGTGGTTCCAGTAAGAGTTCTGTTTTTTGTTTGGTTTTTTTAATGTTCATGTGCTCATGTCTTGAGTTGTGGGTGCTGTGTATAGTTCCTGTGTCGTAGTGCTGTACTTCCGTGGTGCACGCTACCCGTCCTGGCATCGCTTCAATCCCCAACATGGC
Organism: Antechinus flavipes; assembly: GCF_016432865.1. NCBI lineage: Eukaryota > Metazoa > Chordata > Mammalia > Dasyuromorphia > Dasyuridae > Antechinus > Antechinus flavipes. The sequence continues at coordinate 16,199,999 of NC_067401.1, forward strand.
GGCTCCTTTAGCCTTAAGACGAGGCCGCGTTAACTTCCGAGACGCCCGTTAGCTTTGCAGTATTGACAGTAAGTTACAGTTTACAGTATTCTACATGACAGCCATACGTGACATCAAGCCATCTCTCGTGTCCATCATTCGCTTGGGTGTTTGGTGTTCTGTTCTTCCTGAGCCTGCGCTCCCCCGGCGGCCGGCGGCTCGCCGGGGGGGCAGCGGAGCCGCTCTGCAGCGGGGCTCGTGGGTAACTACAGGTGCTTGGCAAGTGGCGGTGGGATTTGTCCTCTGTTCTTTTCCTTTCCTGCTATTGACTCACCAAAACCAGTTACAACACTTTAATCCCTCTCCTCAAGCCTGCTTCTAGTAAACACTTCCCCCTTCCCCCCACACAATAGAGAAAATTCAGGTCTGTATGTCACGTGTCGTGTTGGCTTTCCAGGATGGCACCCCAGCTCCTTCCTCAGGGATTACACTGCCAGTCCCTTTCACTTGACTCTCTCTCACTGTACCTTCAGCCCACGGCATCGGTCACCTGTTGGATTATGTGGGAGCTCAGTGGCCGCTCTAGGAGGCCTGGGGGAGGTACAGTGAGAGGAACTTCAGGTGCTAGAAGCCCATTTGGTAGAGAAATCCACAGTGGAAGAGCGAGGTTCATATGAACACGACCCTAGGAAATTGAGGGAGCCCTGCAACTGTCCATTCTTAGAGAAAAAAAAGGGAAATGTCACTCCTGCCCCTTCCTGCCATCCCCCAAATTCATTTATTTAGTCAGAAAATAAATGGATACAGATCCTGATAAATTTAGACTGAAAGGCTTGTTTCCTTTTGACCTTTCCAACGTTTAAAAAAATCAAAGCATAGGAAATTGGAGGTTGATTCCCATTCCCTTCTAATTTATTTAGTTAGTCGATCAACAAGCATTGATCGAGTGCTTACTGTGTGCCTGGCACTGTGCTGAGTGCTGGAGATGGAGCTTTACTTGATTGGGATAGAAGGAAGATGCAGGACTCTTGTCACCAATTGGTTTCCAGGAAGCCTCGAGTCCTTTTGGAGAAACCAATCTATAAACATGATATATCAGTGTTGCTTATGTGTTGTGTTCAGTTTTTTTTTTTTCCTTAAAAACTGCCATAATGTGTCTGAAGTCTCATGGTCACAGATATTTTGGCTTTTTGTCCCTTCATTTAAACAAGAATAAGTAAATAATTGAATGAAAAAATAATTGACAAATATTTCTGCTAAATTTATATACCAAAATTTATAATCAGGAAAACTGGACCCAAATGCCAGTGAAGTCAGAAGAAATCATTATTGTACCGTGGAATTATGTGTATTATGTGTAACATCACATAGTCTTCCCTCCAGTGACTCCCTTTAGAAATTCATCTCCATGAACTAGAGGGAAAATCCTAATTCAATGCCCCCTACTGAAAGGACAAACAGCAAAAACCTGGATTCCTGCTTACGCTGCCAGTTGATACGTTGAGTAGATGCCATGGAGTGATGAGTTTGGATGGGAAGGAGAGGGGGTGTGGTTCTTTTTTACTTTAAAATAATTTAAATTCATGTCCAGATGTGAGCAGTGTTGTCCCTACCTGTATAACTTGGAAGTAATTTACTGGAATTACAAAACCTATTTTTTTTTTTTTTAAACTTCAGCTTTGGCTCTGGCTGCTTTTAGTGAACCCTTCAGACCATGATCACACAGAGGCTGGGACGAGTGGGGATGGGGATTGGATTCTTAAGCAGCTTCATTGATCTTTCCTCTTTGGTTTTATTTTTTTTGTTGTTGTTGTTTTATTTTTGTTTTTTAAGAAATGCACTTGCCTATGATACTGTTTCTCCAGTGAAATGACTGCTCCTCCATTACTCTATTGATACCATATTGTGCATGCTAGTGTTGTATTTCTATACAGTAGCTTGAGATTTATTAACTTATACTGTAGATGTTATGTATTCCTATGACAAAAAAAAAATTAAGTCTTCAAAATTTTTTAAAGTTTTTTAATTTATTTTTTTCTTTTGGGGGTAAAGTTCGCTCTACCAAATAGTGATCGTAACAAATTGATCTGTTATGGATGTTGCTATAGTGACATGCAATTATATCTTATTTTGTTTCTAAAAAGGAAAACAAAGCAAAAGAAGCACCAGTATTAGCTTAATCTTAATGTCTGGTGTTTGTTGTCACGGTGAGATTCTAACTATCACAGTGTAGGAGAACAATGACTATGTTCTTGGAATGAGCCTTTGTGCTTTTTGTCATGTTATGCAGTGAACTATTTTTAAGGTCTAATCAGTGATTATTTTTCAACTCCGTGTTTCTGTAAGGAATTATTTCACACACGGACCATTCTTAGCGGTTTTCCTCAGTGATGGAATATCATGAATGTGAGTCATTATGTAGCCGTCGTACATTGAGCAAATAAACTTACAGATCTGATGTCAGTGCGTACTTGACTGTGTTCTGTGTCTTGTTGATTCTGCGTTTTCTATCGAGGGTCACGTGGCCTGCTGCCCCTGGGGTCTCTGCACTTTGGGGGACCTGGAGGAGGTGGCTCTCCCTCCCTCCCCAAACTCACGTCCTTCCCACTAACAGTGTCTCTTCATCAGTACCTGGGAGAGGTTGTCTCAGCATTTTGGTGGCTTGGGGGGAGGGGGGGGTGCTCAGGATGATCAAGGTCACGTGACCTCTCTCGGACAATCCCAAACCCTAACCCCTGCCCTCAGCTTAAAGCAAGAATTAGGGGTTTGTGTGATGAAAGAAAAAAATTCCATTTTAACAACTGAATTTTAATTCTTAGGTAATACACTTCAGTGACAGATTAGTATTTAATCTGTAATGGAGAAGGAGCCAGAGATCAAAGATGTCTTTCCATCTAGTGCTGAAGTGCGTTGTTGGGGTTCCTTGAGTGACCCCGTGGCTCCCCAAGCTTCATCTGAGCAATGAGAACCTTGCAGGATAAAAGTGGGGCTTGAAACCTGATCCTGGAAATTGGCCCAAATTAATGAACAACATGCTCTTGAGCAGACTTGGGTGTTCTCGGCCAAATGAATCTTTAGGCAAGTCATTGCTAAATTCAGAGCTTCTAAGACTTAATGGCAAAGGGACAAAATAACGAGCCCCAAGGGAACAAATTGAAGCCCCGAAACAGTGACTTAATAAATAGGTGTCCTAGATGGGCTAGTCACCAATAAAAAAACAGGATTAATAAAGGCTTTAAAAATCTGTACTGCAGGTTTTCTCCATTTTATTTCTATGTAATTGTCACATAAATCATTGCTCAGTTTAATCATTTGAAATGACCAGTCTGGAATATCTTATCGACTCATAACAAATATCCAAGAATGGTGCTAGTCTCCATTGGGCGTACAGTTATTCTCAAGAAGTGACCGACGTGTAACCCTGTTAGGAGCTCTTGTCTACCCCACGGTGCTTCATCATCCCCATCTTTGCATGATCAAACCAAGGAGTCCACTTTTTAAATAAACTAACAGATTCACATTTGTGATTTAAAGAAATAAAAAGCATAATCCGGGTGGTAAAACTACATCTTAACCCTAATTGGAGTCTGGAAAACCTACGACCCCTGACACTTAACTACCTATATGATCTCAGGTCTTAAAAATTAAAAGTCATAGGTCACTTTTCTTAAATACATCTCCTCATTCTCCCTGTCTCCTATTTGGGAGCTAAATTAGGTCGATAATGTATGGATAAGCATAAAATATTACTAATATCTGAAAAAAATTCCCCAAGCCATCCTTGATTAAAAAGGGGGTAGGTCATTAATGTCATCTTCAGGGTCTCTATGTTGAAGAATATCCTGAAAACAGTGCCTCATGTTTGTACAACACTTTGCACTTGATAAATTGCTTCTACCTATTTTAGTCAGTTGCCATCGTTTTTTACCAAGAAAGAAAACCGAGACACAGAGAACTGGGAAACCTTGTCTACCCTGTTCTAACCTGTTACAATTTATGGACTCAATAGCTACACAGCTGGAATTCTTTTTTTTTGTGTGTGACACAGACGCCTTTGGCTATCTGGTGAAGTTCTTAGAATGATGGTTTTAAGTCCATAGGTTCACAAAGGTAACCAGATACATGGAAATAGTCGTCAAAATATTATTCACAGACCTCAGTTTAAGAATTCCCTCTTAGAGGTTTTTCCCATGCATAAAAGAGATGCTTCTTAGCTCATCAGAGCTTGTTAAAATCACTTCTTCCCTAACCCTGTCACCATATCAGGTTGTAACAACCTCCGTGAGGCTTTTACCAAACTTTCCTCTCTCTCTAAGCTGAGAATCCTACTTTGATGTAAAACACTTTGGTTCTCTCTTTGTCCAATCTCTGTGAACACTCCACCTCTTCCTTACCCTTTCCAGGAGACTAAAAACCATGGCCGCCCCAATGCTTGTCCACATAGCCATGTGTGTATTTGTGAATTCAGCAGACCCAACTAGGTGGTTGGTGGGTTGGCTGAGATACAACCCCCATTTTTTAGATAATGAAACCATCTCAGAGAATGTGACCCAGTTATTGCAGGAAGTACTAGAATAGGAATAATTAAAATCTCCATTAAGTCTCCATTCCTTGTCTAATGTCCTATCCATTACATCAAATTACATACACTTAAGGAATGTTTCTCTTGCAGATGGAATTGCAGAGAGAATTAGGGAAACAGGATCTCTTCGCCATGGATTGCTGGCTCACAGTGCACATACTTTGGATTACACACATTTCCTTTCTCAGTTTATCCATAGATCAGTGTGAGGAGCTCAAAACAAGGCCACCCTTCAGATGTTTTAATTAGGGAAGAAACAGTCTCAGCAGATTGTTAGCCATTTGTAGCAAGTCACTTCACTGAGACTCAATTTCTTCGATAAAGGAGAAGGCCACACGAGGTGAATTCCAAGAACCCGAGAAGCTTAAACCCCTCCTTCCTCACGCTGTCCCCCATTCCCCCCCAGAGGCAGGGGTCCAACCAAAGGTCCAGCAGCATTGCCTGCAGGGAGCGAGCCAAGGATGCTCCCTTGTGGAAATAAGGGTGAGACCGGGTCCTTTAGGGAGCTTCCAACTGCCATCTTGGTCGAAAACATTTCCTAATTTGTTTTTCCAAGAAAAAAACAATATAGAAAGTGATTCTCTGAATCAGTACACTTTGTACCATTTTTGAATCCCCTAAGTATTGACCTTGTGCCTTTGTTGGCTCTTGGGAGGACAATAGCAAAGCAGGGATACTCCCTGCCTAAAGTCGAAGTCTGCTCACATAATGGCCATCAGAGAATGTGGCCCTAGATAGAAAAAGCTTCAGGCTTTTCTCTCCCCCACCCCTTCCACCTGTAGCACCTCCTTTCTGTCTGGTGATTCAGCACCTGAAATGAGGCTAGAAGGTAGGAAGCCATCCTTCCAAGCCCTACAGAAGCCATTGCTCCATGCTCAGGAGTTCTGGGCATCGATACTGAATGGGCAATAGGAAAACATTTCATTTCTGTGCCCCCAGTCCCAAATCTCTACATCATCACAAGCTACAGAGAAGGGGGAAAACATTCTCTTAACCACAGATCTCACGATCCTTTACAAAACAGCTCTTGCTGCCTTCAGTGGCTGGGTCTGCCCAGTGATGGCAGCTTTTGACATTGTGCCCCATTGCCTTTCAAGCAGGAGCCCGGTGTCCACCCGGCAGGCCTCATCTCAGTCTTCTGTTCTGGACGTGGCTCCACTCTTTTATGCTTAAGACACTTAAGCTTAACAAGTTGAGTTGCCCGTGGAAAGGAGGCAGTGAAGTGACTTTTTTATTAGGCTGATAGCTGTTACGGTTTAATATTTTACTCACCCTGGGGCATTCATCTGAATTCAGAGGAATAAAGCTCTAATGTTGCCAGCTCGGGCACAGAGCAATGAGAAAGAAAATTGGGGGCAGGAAGGTCTTTTCTGCACCTCCCAAATCATACCATGTCTAAGAGCTGCATAGACCATGGAGGTGCTTAATAAATCCTCATTGATCTATTTTCTATTCCTAGGATTTATTAATCACCTCCTATATGCCAGTACACTTCCTATATATATATTGCAATCCAAGACTCCTGTTTAATCAAAACATTCCCATCAACCAACCTTTGTTTGTCCCTCTGATGTGCAGTGAAGTTAAAAAGACTGGATATGAATCCTCTTCCTAGGGAGCTTTCAATCTAATGAGAAGAGGTGAGGATCTGAATAAAAAGTACCCTGAGAAATTGGAGGAGGGGAAGATCGTTTTTATCTAGATCTACGTATGTGAGAAGCCCTTGCCTTGCTGCTACCACCAAACTACTGTCCTCGTTCGGTGTTCTATCCTACAGCCTATATCTGGGAAGCCAGCAGTCCTGAGCATCCTCTAGCAATTGGTATTGATTTAACCAACTTAAAAGCAAGTTATATTAAAAGCAGAGCTCTTACAGGAGCCCTGGTTGACCAAGAGCAAAATGGCTCCTGTGTGTTGGCCAGGAGCTACTTAGCAAACAAAGACCAGAGAATATTTGCCAAGTGCCGAGGAATATCAAACACAGGTGGGGATCCCCCCAAAAGGAGAGCTGCCGGCAGATTTTTGAAGAACCCTAACAAAGGACCAGTTCTATTGCCTCACTGAGGGAGGCACTTCCCCTCAAGGGTATTGCACACCCTTCAGTGGCTGTAAGCTTTCTTTGACAGGAGGGATTCTGAGGGCAGCAGGAAGGACCTGGGAGCTGGGATGGGAGAAGCCGCATTGGAAGCAGGTGGGATGGTACCCAAAGCACACAGATTCCTACTGAGGCAATGCACCTAACCCTTCCAGCCTGGGGCTTCCTTGACAGAGCCTTTTAGAAGGTTGGGCTCTTTGCTGTGCCCCCATGGGGCATTTGAGGGGACCTCTAAAAGCTCAGACTCACTCCACACATCCACAGTACCTGAGTTGTTAGGAAGAGACCCCAAGGCTGACTAGTCTAATCCCAAGCTGAAGAAAATCCATACATGACCTCCCAAGCTGAAGAAAATCCATACGTGACCTCTGCTCAAAGACCTGAAAGAGTGATACAGAGCTCACTACCTTCTAAGGAGCCTCATTCCTCTTCTATATAACTTATCATGAGGAAGCTGTTCGCACCCCCCCCCCAAAATCAAGCCCCAAATCTGCCATTTTGCAATTTCAGGGTAGCCTAGATAGCAGATGAAAGGGTCATCAAAGGCCATCGAGTCCAACTTTTTATTTTACAGAAGAGGAAACTGAGACCCTGAAGGTGAAATACTACTATAGAGCTAGAGCTGGAAGAGACCCCTTCATTTAGAATGCATCAGGGTTCACTCTCTGGGGCCAAATTGATAAATCTAGTATTTCTTCCATGTGATAGTCCTTCAATTACTAGAAGAATCTATCAATCCCTCCCTGAGCCTTCTCTTCTCCAGCATAAACATCCATAATCCTTTCCAAAAAGCTACATATAGTATCATTCAGAAGCCCACTGTGTACAGAAAAGTTCACGTTAAAATGGGGCACCCCAATATACCCAGTACTGTAGATATGGTCCGATCTGGGAGGAAACCCTAGCACTGGATACCACACTTCTCTGAAGATCTCATTTCCTTTTTTTAGCCACTAAATCCCTCTCTTGACTCACTGAGGTTGTAGTTCATCAAGACCCCTGAATCCTTTTCAGAGGATGGGCTACTTCAATTCCAACCCTGAGGAGGTGTTTGAGGAGTAGAGGAGTAGCCGGCAAGGGGAGTGGCAGAGCCACGGCTAGGACCAGATCCAGATTTGGGAGGGCCTTCCTGCCTGAGCATCCTTCTCCTTCATCCCATGCAAGGCAGGTTGCCTCAGAGGCAGGAGCTGTCTGGGATGGCTCTCTCATGCTGCCACCTGCAGAATACAAGCCTGAATTGCAGCCTGCAACTGGACTGGTGAGCAAACCCAGACTAGCTTAGGGTGGGACTAGCCCTTTGGGTTACAGAGGGGGCAACAAGAGGCAGAAAGGGGAGCTTCCTCCAGTGTTTGAAAACCAGATCTGGAATCTGAAAATTGGGCCCCTGAATGGGGATTGCCCCTGGCACTTAAGGAAGGAGAGGGTGGAGGCTGCGAGTTCTGAGGGTCTTCCTGCCTCCCAGATGGAGGCTTTGACCCCGGGGAGCCGACTGCCTCGAGTTGAAAAGGACCCCCAAGATCTTTAGCCCTCCAGCCCTCCTCGAGGAGGCGCTCCCCCGTGGAGAGAGAGGGAATTGTTTGAGATCACGTGGAGAATTAGCGGCAGAGCCAGGATTTCCATCTGAGTGCCCGGACTCCAAAGCCAGAGTTCTGGTCAACTTCCAATTCTCAGCTTCAAGTCAGTCAGAGATGGAGAAATGCCCCCTTTAGCACCCAGCCCGTCCCTCCCCGTGTATCGCGGGGCTTTAAGGGGGCTGGGACACGGCTCCACTCGGCCCCGCGAAGCCAAGGCTGAAACGATCCTCAGGGCCGGCCTTCCTGCCCGCGCTGGCGCATGGACCAAAGCCCCGGCTGCGTCCGGTCGGTTCGTCCACAGGCCCTTGCCCACGTCTTTGTCAGGGACGTGTCTGCGCCCATCTAAGTGTGGGTGGGCCCGGGAGGAAGGCAGACTGCCAGCTCCCGCTGGGGGATCTAAGGCCCCTCCCTCCAAGCTGCCCCCTCGGTCAAATGGCCAGCCACAGGACTCCAAGCCCCTCCAGGTCCGCACCCTGCTTTTGCATCCCTAACGCAGTCCCCTCACGTTCTCGGTGTCCCCAGCACCCAGCCCAGGGCTTTAATAAACGCTCGTTGACTTGACTTGTGCAGGAGGTGAAGTGGAGTCAGGGTTGGTGACTGAGGGGGCTGGTCCTGCAAATGTCGCCCCCACGTTCTGCACTCACTGTATGCTGCGCCCCCACTCTGCCCCGGACCCCGGAGTCCCAGGATCCTGTCCCCACAGCAGCTTTTCTGCGTGTCCCCAAGCTCCAGGTTCCCCCACCTTTTTGTTTGCTCTTGTCCCTGCACCCCCAGTTCTCTCTGCACTCTCCCTCGCCCCTCCAGTTCCCCTGCATTGTTCCCGCACCCCCAATTCCTCTGCCCCCTGCCCCAGGTTCCACCCTTCCTGAGCCCTCTTCTCTCCCGCATCCTCTCACCCTGCTCCCCGCACCCCCATCTCCGCATTTGCCCTCGCACCCCCTCCCAATCCGGCCCCCGCCGTCTGGTACCCGCCGCCTCCCGCCTCCCCCTCCTTCCCCCCTCCCTCCCTCCCCTGCATCCCAGCATCCACGCATCTCCAAGCACCTGGTTGGACGGGCTGCACTGCAGCGACACGCCCCATCCCTTGGGCCGAGGCTCGCCCCACCAATCCCGGGCCAGCTCGGCCAGCCAATGAGAGGGCGAAGGCTTCTCGCGCTACTCCAATGACCTGCCTGTTGCTAAGGCTGGGCTCCCTTCTTTCTAACCGCGGGGCAGTCTAGCACGTCCGCACCCAAAGCCCTAGTAGGAGAGTGCATGCACATGCGCAGAGAAGGGAGGGAGGCGGTGGATCCGCCCCTCTCCCCCAAGAAGCTGTTGGGCGTAACACTTGTTTATTTCTCTATTTTACCTGAGACCACTTTTTAATAATCCTAACTCGGGAGGACTTCTTTTGGAGGGAAATGTTAGTGATTGGGATGCAAAGTAAAAAAAAAAAAGACGAGGAAAACTTTAAAGAAATAGACACGAGGACAATTCCGCAAGGGACGCGAAAACGTGTGTTTGTGTATTTGTGTGCGCACGGTGTATACAACCTGCGTGTACACACACAAACGGTGGAGCATTCGCACTTCACACTCAGCTCTCTCGCTGACTTTTGTACGTGGAAATAGTCGTGATTTCCTAGCTACTAATTTAAAAAAGCAATAGCCCTCCACGACCACCCGCGGCGCCGGCTGGGAGGAGCCTTCGGGCTCGCCCCCAAATCCTGCCTTCCACGGACAGGAGGAGGAGACGGGGGCTCGTCAGCAGCGGCTGAATCCGGGTCCTGGATTCCCCGGCCAGCGTTGATCCCGAGGCCCGCGTCTGGAAGCGGGGATTTAGGAGACAGTCTGTCCTTCTCCAAGTGGCAAAGAAGAAAAAGAGTAAAAGATCATTTTAAGTTGAAAGAGTTTGTGTCCCTGCGTCAGGAACTGTTTCCCCTTCGTGTTTGTACCCGCAGCTGAGAGCATCTTGAGCCCTTAGGAAGTATTTCTTGAATTGAAATCCTATTAACAGTAAAACCTACAGAGTGTTTTATAATAACCTAACAACAAACGTAGAACGTTTATATGGGGCTTTGAAGGGTCCCAGACTTGCCACCTTTTACCTCATTTCTAGCAGGTCTGCGGAGCCCCCGGCACTCACTGGTATCTCCTTACTAACTTACAATTCCTATCACATGACATCACGCCATGTCCCCACAGAAGCGCCTTTGTGTCCTGGACGGAGGGACAGGAGGGGCCGAGCATTGTCCTAGACTCTCGTTAGCCTTGTGATCTCTCCCCTCTCCGGGCCAGCCTCCACAGTGGCCGGAGGAACCTCCCTGACACTCCGGTCTGTCCGCGCGAGCCCCTGCTCCAACAGCTCCCTGCCCCTTGTTTCAAAGCCCAGGCTTCCCAGTCTGGCTCTGGTTTATGCCGTTCCCTGTTCAGATTTCCTTCCCTTTACTCTGTATCTTGAAGGGGCTGGGTTAATTCCACGTTGCTTTCCCCCCCATTCCCACCAAGAGGGCAGCGCTGGTATAATGGTGGTGCCTAATAAATGCTTAGACTTATGTTCTCCATTTAGTCTCCTTTCCAGCCAAATTGGCCGCCTTTCAGCCGCTTGGACGCTTCATTTCAGAACCATCTAGGCAGAGTGTGCTGGTAAATATTTAACGACCCATCCACTGAAAAAAAGGAGGGGCAATGATCTATTTTTAATACCCATCGCTTTATGAATCGTGTTGGGAGGGAAAAATCAGAGCAAAAGGGAAAAACCATGGGAGAGAAAAAAAAAAACAGAAAAAAGAAGCGAACATAGAGAGTGCTGATTTCCATTCAATTTCCATAGTTCTTTTTCTGAAAACAGGTGGCATTTTCTGCCCAAAGTCCATTGGGATTCCTTCGGGTCACTGAATCACCGAGAAGAACCAAGTTTTTCAAGGTTGATCATCATACAATCTTGCTGTTCCTCTGTAAAATATATTCCTGGATCTGCTAGTTTCGCTCAGCATCAGTTTGTATAAATCTTTTAAAATCAGCTTGTTCATCATTTTTTAATAGAACAACAATACTCCATTATCTTCATGTCATTTTCCAACTGATGGGCAGCCACTCCCTTTCCAATTCTTTGCTGTCACCAAAAGAGCTGCTGCAAACATTTTGGCACGTGTGGGTCCTTTTTCCTTCCTTTATGATTTCCTTGGGATACAGACCCAGTAAAGGTACTTCTGGGTCAAAGGGTATGCACAACGTGAGAGCCCTTTCTTTGGGCACAGTTCTAGATTGCGCTCCAGAATGGTTGGATCATTTCACAACTCCACCAACAATGCAGTAATAAGACTCAGTTTAAGTGAAATTTTATCCATCACTTTTCTCAAGCCTGTACAGTCAACAAAAACAATAAATCAAGCCCTGATTTTTGGCACTGGCCAATTTCCAAGGTGTAAATATTTAAGTTGAAAATGTAACCATCTGAACCGATGCTGAGTGAAATGAGCAGAACCAGGAGATCATTATATACAACAACAATACTGTATGAGGATGTAGTCTGATGGAAGTGGATCTCTTCGATAAAGAGAGCTAATTCAGTTTCAATGGATCAAGGATGGACAGAAGCAGCTACAACCAAAGAAAGAACACTGGGAAATGAATGTAAACTGTTTGCATTTTTGTTTTTCTTCCCGGGTTATTTCTACCTTCTGAAACCAATTCTCCCTGTGCAACAAGAAAACTGTTCGGTTCTGCACACATATATTGTATCTAGGATAGACTGTAACCTATTCAACATGTAAAGGACTGCTTGCCATCTGGGGGAGGAGGGGGAAGGAGGGAGGGGAAAAATTGGAACAGAAGTGAGTGCAAGGGATAATGCTGTAAAAAATTACCCTGGCATGGGCTCTGTCAATAAAAAGTTATTAAAAAAAAAAAAAGAAAATGTAACCATCAGGGTAAAACCCTGTCTCTAAGCACAGGTTCTAGTCCTGACGTGGTTGCTAGATTTTTATGTGGCCTAATTAGACAAGTCCCATCTTCTCAGCTTCAGCTCCCTCTTCTCCAAAGGAGAAGCCCAATTTATTGGGCTCCCAAGTCCCTATCTGGGAGAGTCTTGAGTTCTGCGATCAGTCACCGGTATTTGCAGAGAATTGCCCTGAGTGGTGAGGAAGAGGCAAAGTCTGACTCAAACAGGGGTCTCTGATCTCACAGTCTTGGGGGGGGGCGGAATGGGGGTAAGATACTAAAACACCCACAAACACCTAGAATGTGCTTCATTATAAGTGAAGCCCGCTATGGTGACCATAGCAGTAAACCTACTTGTGCTACATGGACCGCCGAGGCTGATGGATCTCCCGTGTTCTGGAGCTCTGAATTTTGGGTCGGCTACAGTTGTTCTCACTAAAAGTCAGTCTATGAATGACGGCTGCACTTTCAGCCTCGAGGAGATGGGGGACGTTAAAAAAGGGTGAGTGTGTGAGAGGGACAAACCATGTGCCACGGGAGGTGGAGGGAGACATTGGAGAGGGTCCCACGATGGAAGCTTCCTGGAGGAGGGGGTATTTGGACTGAACTTTAAAGGATGGTAAAATTTCAAACGGTGGCAGAGAGTGCGAGAGGACATTCTAAATATAGGAAGTAGCCTGGACAAAAGCATGGAAGCAGGAGATCAGAGTTCTCCATAGCTCTAAGATTTTGGGCATTGTGGGGCCCCGGACTCTGCCCCACAGGGATCTGGCCCGAGTCCCGGGATCACACCTTAATCCCTCCTCCATAAAGATGCCAAAGGATGAGGTAAGCGCTGTGGTCCCAGATTCCGGAGGGTCTGCTGGCTTAAGCAGATTACTTCTGAAGCTTGTTCCTGGTCTAGTTGTCAGATAACAGGAATATATTTAGAAGGTACTTCTCAGGTATCAAGAGCTTTATACACTTGAGCCTCAAAGCAGCTCAGGGAGGGAACTTGTCTGTTTTATAGTGGAAGAAAGAGAGACCCCCCAGACCCCCAGAGGGCCAGAACTCTGAGAAGAACCTGGACAGGGCCCCTGGCACCCCCCATGTGTTCGTTCCATTGTACCACAGGGCCTCTTAGAGGGGACTTTGTCACTGATATTTGAAGGCTGAAGCCAAAGAGAGTTTAGAAAAGAGCTGTCCAATGTCCTGGAATAGAGCCCCCCCCCCCCAAAAAAAAAAAATTCAACTGGTAGGATTCAATTAAAAAGCACTGGAGAGACAGGCCTTCCCCATACAGCTACTCCTGGGACATCCAGGAAAGGATGAGAAGGGCCCTGTGGAAATCAAGCTGAAAGCCAGATCAGGTATCGGGGGAGTCTGCGGTGTTTAAGTTAACAGTTCCAAGGGTGCATGAGTGTGTGTGTGTGTGTGTGTGTGTGTGTGTGAGAGAGAGAGACAGACAGACAGACAGACAGAGAGTCAGAAACAGAGGAGAGACAGAGACAGATGGAGAGACAGAAAAAGAGAGGGAGGAGAGAGAGAGTGTGTGTGTGTGTGTGTGTGTGTGTGTATGTGTCTGTGTGTGTGTGAGAGAGAGAGACAGACAGACAGACAGACAGAGAGTCAGAAACAGAGGAGAGACAGAGACAGATGCAGAGACAGAAAAAGAGAGGGAGGAAAGAGAGAGAGAGAGAGAGAGAGAGAAGAGAGAGAGAGAGAGAGAGAGAGAGAGAGAGAGAGAGAAAGTGTGTGTGTGTGCCTGTGTGTGTGAGAGAGACAGACAGACAGACAGAGAGTCAGAAACAGAGGAGAGACAGAGACAGAGGAGAGACAGAACTAGAGAAGGAGAGACAGACAGATGGAAAGACAGAAAAAGAGAGGGAGGAGAGAGAATGTGTGTGTGTGTGTGTGTGTGTGTGTGTGTGTGTGTGTGTGTGTGTGTATGTGACAGAGAAAATATGTTTCCAAATGTAAGAGAGGAGAGAGAAAGACACCGAGTGGGTGTGGGTGAGCGAGCCTGTGTTCAGGGAGTGGGTGAGTATTTTTCTGGGTTCCCCTCTCACCGCTAGGAGATTAGAGAAACAAAGCACACACGTGGCACAGGAGCTAGCCTTGGGGTCGGAAGCCTGGATCTGGATCCACCATTATGGCCTTTGGCCGGTGGCCAGAGGTGGTCGGATGGGCCAGAACCCAGGAGACCCGGGATCTGCCTGTAAGATCTCTGCCGAGTCAAGCCTCTGTTATTGCTGAGCTTGTGCTTTCTGAGGATCCCAAGGCATTAAAACGAGCGAGATAACATGGAAACAACTAGGTCCAGACAAGCTCTGCTCGGGATAAGCTGGCGATGATCTCAGAGGGAAGGCACTCGTCTTGAGGAGGATCTGGAAAGGCTTCTGTAGCAGGCCAGATTTTACCCAAGACATGGCTGCCTGCCTCAGTTTGGTCATCTGTAAAATGGCATTAATAATGGCACCTCCCTCCCTGGATGAAGTCAGGTAACCATAAAGTGCTTTGCGAGCTTTACAATGCTGTATAAATGCGAGCTATTACTTAGCATCTCCAGCCCTCATTTTATTCCCTCGTAAAATGGAAATAACAGCCTCCATGTAGCCCATGACTCAGACCGGAGGCTTGGAGTCCAATCTGGGAGGCTCCTCATCCTCCATCATCTTTCTGAACTTCCCCACCCTGGGAACATCAGACTTGGGCTGAAGTCGAGACCTCCACAAAAAAGATAAAAGGCCTTCGGCTCCCAAGCACACACTCACGCCAAGCAAACATCAAACATAGGACGGGCTTCCTTCATCCTGACCTAGAAAAAAAGCTACAGAATGTTTGAACTTAAGCTTCTCCTCCACACTCTCCCAGGAATTAGTCCTCAAGTACCATCCAGGGGCTGAGACCCCCAAGGACAGTTCCTCGGTGTCCCTTTCCCACATCATCTGGCCTCAGACCCTTCCTGGCTGTGCCTCTGGGCAAGTCACTTAATCCTGCGTGCCTCAGTTCCCTCAACTGAAAAATGAGCTGGAGAAGGACACGGTAAACCATTCCCGTATCTCTGCAAAGAAAATCCCAAATGGGATCGCTGAGAGTCAGTCCTGAAAGGATGCAACAACGGGCCTTGCAGTGAGTAGCGCTCTGGGCCTGGAGTCAGGTTTTAAAATCTAACCTCAGATGCTTCCTAGCTGTCTGACTCTGGGCACAAAGTCATTTCAACCTCTTTTTGCCTCGGTTTTCTTAATTGTGAAATAGAACTAAAAACAGCACTTACCTCCCCTCAGGGTTACCATGAGGAGCCCATGAGAGTGTATTTTGTAAAGCTCTTAGCATACAGTAGGAGCTTTATAAATACTCAGTCCCCTCTCCAGCCCACTCTCATTTACCACCATCCCAGCCCCATCAGTTGCCAAATCTTGTTGATTCTACCTCCTCAACCTCTAGTTCTTTGTCTTCTTCTATCCTCATGCTGTATCCATTCCAAGCCAGGCTCTTAGGAAGTCTGGATTATTTCAGTAACCTTCAGGCTCCTAGGATGCACTCCCCTCCTTCTCCAATCCATCCTTCACAAAGTTGTAGAGACATGTGAGATAGACCAAGAGAGACACAGAGACAGAGAGGAGAGAGAGAGAGAGAGACAGAGAGAGAGAGAGAGAGAGAGAGAGAGAGAGAGAGAGAGAGAGGAGAGATAAAGAGAGACAGAGAGACAGAGAGACAGAGAGAGAGAGAGAGAGAGAGAGGAGAGAGAGAAAGAAGAAAGAGAGAGAGAGAGAAGAAAGAAAGAGAGAGAGAGAAGAGAGAGAGAAGAGAGAGGAGAGAGAGAGAAGAGAAAGAGCAGCAGAGAGAGACAGACAGACAGATACAGAGAGACAGACAGAGACAGAAAGAGAGAGAGACAGACAGAGACAGAGAGAAGAGAGACAGAGATAGAGACAGAGACAGAGAGAAGAGAAACAGAGAGAGAGATAGAGAGACAGACAGAGACAGACAGAGACAGAGAGAAGAGAGATAAAGAGAGGGAGAGAAAGACAGAGACAGAGAGAAGAGAGACAGAGATAGAGACAGAGACAGAGAGAAGAGAAACAGAGAGAGAGAGAGACAAACAGAACAGAGAGAGAGAGAGACAGAGACAGAGAGAAGAGAGACAGACACCCACACACACACGGGGGGGGGGGAGAGGGAAAGGGGGAGAGAGAGAGAGAGAGAGAGAGAGAGAAACAGAGAGAGACAGAGACAGAGAAACAGAGAGAGACAGAGAGGAGAGAGAGAGAGAGAGAGAGACAGAGAGAGACAGAGAGAAATTTTCATGAAATATGGGTCTGTCTTTGCCATTTCTCAATTACAAAAGTTTCAATGGCTCCCCTTTGCCTTAAAGATGTAATCAATGCAATCTGGCTCTAACCTAATATTATTGATTATTGCCCCATATGCACTCTGTATTCCCACCACACTGGCCTAATTTCTATTCCCCTTGTAGAGAATCTAATCTCCCCCCTGTAGACATTTGTACAAAGCAGGTTCCCATGCCGGGAATACTCTTTCCTCATCTCTATCTCTTGAAACCTTTCAAAACGTTCCTCTGCAGTGTTAGCTTTCCTGATTTCCCCATGTTATTTGTCCCATTTCCTCTCTGTCCCTCTCTGTCTCTGTCTCTCTGACTATTTCCCTGTGTCTCTATGTCTCTATCTCTTTGTCTCTGTCTCTGCTTCTGTCTCTCTGTTTCTCTCTCTCTCTCTCTCTCTCTCTCTCTCTCTCTCTCTCTCTCTCTCTCTCTCTCTCTCTCTCTCTCTCTCTCTCTCTCTCTGTCTCTCTCCCCCATAACTGCATATTTATCTTGTGTCCCTCCTGCATCCATTTTTCCACGAACATTCAATGTTCTCTGAATAAGACGTGAGCCCCTTGGAGACAGAAAGTGCCTCACTGCAATCTTCCTATGTCCACCCCCTAACGCAGCATCCAGCACATTAATAAAAGATGTTTGCGGATTGATGAACCCTCAGATTCCGGCGAAAGGCTCGTTTTTGGGAAATGAAGCTCCTTATGTAACCGCAGCTCTGGCTATTAAGTCTAGACAGACCATGGGCCAATTAGGAGAATCAGAGAAGGCACTGGAGGCTGTGGGGGTTTTTAGAGAGACAGACAAAGGCAGTTGGAGACGTTCCTAGAAATGCACCAAGCACCATTTCTCCAGCAGCTGCCATCAGACTAGATAAGGAGAATGAGACAGGGTGGAGGGGCCCAAGGCCCGCGTTACTGCATCCATTAGGCATTCTAGTTGTTTCTGATCACTTGGCTCCCCTTCTCCCTCTGGGGCTCAAGCAACCCGCATCCTTCTCCTGCTCCCGCGCCTCCTCACCCCCTGCCCAGCCCTGCCTGTTCTTGGTCCAGGAAGCTTTCCCCAGTCCCCAGGGCCTGGATGGGCTCTGGGGAATTTCCCTCCATAAGGAATTAAGGTCCCAGAGTCACCTTCTCAGAACTGGAAGGAACCTCTCAAGTCATCTCCCCCAAGATACAGCCAGTAATGTGCCGACATCTGCGGGATAGTGAAAGGAATAGTGGGCTGTGAAACTAGTGAGGATCTGGGTTCAAATCCTGGCTCTGCCGCCTCCTGCCTTTGTTTTACTTTGTTTATTTTTGGTTTTTTGACTAGATGAAAGAAGAGATTCTTTGCTTCAATTGCTCTCTAGCCTTGATCACTGAATGGGTGTTGCCTTAGTCAGACTGAGACCTGTGGAAGACTTCAGCTTTAAAATGCCAAGGTCCCCCACTGCCTCCAAGGCCATCTCCCGTCCTGATCTGTATCTGGCCACGGGACTCAAATGGTTCTAGAGGGGAAAATGAGGCAAGTGACCTTGCCCAGCTCCCCACCCCCATTTCAATTCACTTGCATGTCATAGCATCATCCTCCGTAATGTCATGGTCCTCTTCCGGAACAAAGGACAAACAACAACAATGATTCTGGGAAACTCCCTAACCCCTCTGAGCTTTCAGTCTTCCCATCTGTGGATGGGACTAAATGGTCCTTTCCATCTCTGAGCCTACCTGTGTCCCTTGTGATTTGTTAATTTTCCATCCAAAGGTGGATTCATGTCCTAAGAGCCACAGTAAGTTTTGGCAGCCTCAGGCAAGTCTGGTGGATGGGGGGGGGGGGCTGTGTAAGAAATCCCTGTCCTGAAGGAGAGCTACAGCTCCTGCTCTCAGTGAATCTCTGGGGGAAAGAGGAAGGCACAATCACCTGTTTCTGCCGGTGACCAGTCTTCAAAATAATGCCATAAACTCCTATAATCCCTGGGGGGTGGGAAGGCAGAGCTCTCCATTCCTGAGTGAAAAAAGGGTAAGACTCAGCAAGGAGACAGAACCCCTCGGGGAAAGGAGCAGAGGGATTGAGCCTCAGTTGGTCGGAGGTGGAAGGGGCTTAATGGGGAGACAAGTGGGTGGGGGAAGACTGAGGGAGGGGAAGGGGGAAGCTGCTCCTTAGTGAAAAAGAGAAATGATAGAGATTGGGAAATCAGGGAAGGAAAGGGGAGCCCCCCAGCAAGGCTGCTATGGTTATGAATGAATAAAACCAGCTTCCCCACGAGAGCCAAACAAGCAAACAAATAAACTAACATTATCCTGGGCATGGAACTTTACTGCCTGAAGGGCCACCAGAGCGATTAAGAAATCCCCTAAGCCCACAAGAGAGCTGTGGGCACAAGTGCTTGCCATTGGAGCAGAGATGGGGAGAGGGAAAAGGGAGGTGGTGGTGGGGGAAGAGAGAGAGAGAAAGAGAGAGAGAGAGAGAGAGAGAGAGGATGTGGGGTGTTCATTTATTAAAGAATAAGAGGATCTGACCTTGCTACATCTCTCCCCCTCCCCAATTTCCCCAGCGACCCCTGGAGAGCTTCAGAGCTGCAGGAAGCCGGGGGCTGGGCCGGGCTAAGCTGGGGAGAAATCGGTTGCTTCGATCCTTTCTTCCTCCTCCTCTTGTTCCCCCCTCCTGCATCATCTGCTCTTCTTTTCTCTCCAGGGTCCTCCTGCTCACAACAGAGCCGCTGGAGCTGTGAAAAGGGGAATCACCAGACAATGGATGAAAGCTTATTTAACCAGTGAGAGGGGGAGGGGAGGAAGGAGGGGGGCTCTGAGTTTGTCATACAGATTCTTTGTCGCTTTGGAATCGTGGGGGCCGCAGCTTGCCATTCAGAAACAGGGCGAGGTGGCAATGAGCTGCAGGGCTGGTCTTTCAGCCAATTTGGAATGCCCCAGACTGAGTCCCTCCAGGCCCACTGGTGGGGAATGGGGTGGGATTGAGAGCTCGAATCTGAGGTAGGGGAGACGGAGGTCCTGCCTTCCCCCAGCCTCCAGTTTGGTGGAGGGCGGGCACAAAGCCTCTGCCTCAAGGAGCCCCTATCTGATGGAGGGGACATGGTCGCTGCTCCTAGTGAGCCCCCCTCGTCTGATAGAGGGAGGGAAGAAATATCCTTTGCCTTCAGGGAATTTCTCATCTATTAGGAAATAAAAAGGATCGGTGGAACTGGGGAGAATCCCATTCGGCTCCTTATGTTACAGAGAGGGAAACCGAGGGCCGGAGGAGAGACGTGGCTCGGTCATAGCTCGTAGTGCCAGCTAGTGCCAGCGGCTTGGCTCCCAGACCCAATGCATTAGGTAGAGCTTTCTGGGAAGTCCAAATCGGAGGCAGGAGATGACGTCATGAAAAGGATCCATAGCTGATTCCACATCTCAGACACTAGAGCAGGACCTCGTCAGAACCGGGAGGAAGGGCCTGAGGAGGAACTAGATGCCCCAGGAGTGTCCACTGTGAGCAGTGACTTTGTCCTCCTGGAGATAAGTGACAGAGGCTACATTTCAGATGGTGCTGAGGAAATGACCAGCTGGAGAGAGAAATGGATGGACGGATGGACAGAAGAGGGAACTCTCAGGGGAATCCTCATGCGTTTGTTTCATAGAACGTTGGAAGATGCTTTAGGGCTCACCTGCCCCTCTCCCATGTGGGCCTCCACACCTACCCAAGGTTAGAGGTCACTTTGTGCGTCAGACACAATTTCCATCATCCCCCACTGATAGTTGCTTTTACTAGATCAGTCAAAAGACTTATTAGCTCCAAGCAAAAGACATTTCATTAAAGGACGTTGGGAAATAAACGGCTGGGTTCCCCAAGCATGAAAAGGTACCCGCTCCCAAAGGTTGTCCCCCCAGTTGTCTGAGAGGGGACGCACAGGATGCCCACTCTGCGGGACACCCACACGTCAGAAACAGCTCACGACTCCCAGGCTTCCGAGCTGCCAGCTCTAATTGGTGACGTCACGGAGCCAGCTGCTCCCTCTCCGGGACCAGGGTCCTCCACTGCGCGGGTCTCTCTGCTCTGTTGCTCATTACTGGGGCTGTTGGCGGCCATCTCCACGGGGCTGCTCATCGCCCTCCTGCCGCCTGGTGCCAAAGGCTGGTCTTTAGCTACTCTGTGGCTTCTTCTCCACAGGGTTGGTCTGTGTGTGTGTGTGTGTATGTGTGTGTGTGTGTGTGTGTGTGTGTGTGTGTGTGTGAGAGAGAGAGAGAGAGAGAGAGAGAGAGAGACAGACAGACAGACAGACAGACAGACACAGAGTGAGACGGAGACAGAGACACACAGAGAGAACGTGTGTGTCTGGTGGGATGGGAAGAGACTGGTAGGTCTCAGATAGATAGCCCAGGGGCTATCCTTAGCTGTATCAAGAAAAAGACACAACTGGGGGCATCCATTCATCCCGCTAGCAAGTAGATCCCTAAGGCAATTTTAAAAGCTTTCCTTTTATCCTGTGTTCGTGTTTTAATCCCCTATTCTTACCTGAATTCTAGAGAGAAAATTTCTTTCAATCCCTATTATTCCTAAACTCCAAGAGCCTTTGGAAGGAGCTTGGCAAAGCTGCGGTGAGGGCCCTCCTCCCAAGCTCTCCCGGGCTCCTTGGCTTCCATGCAAATCACCGGGCTTCGGGTAGGTGGTCAAGACCGAGAGGGTTGGTGACTTTTATTCTTATTCCACACTCCCCACCCACCAAACAGCACCAAAGTAGCTATTTTTCTACAGAATTAATGCACTGACCCCCAACCTTGGACACAGATCCTGCAGTTATTACAAAGGGTCTTTGAAACCATATGCCTGCCAGGGAAGGTCATTTTTATCTGTAGAATGGATAAACAATACATCTTGGGCAAATTATATATGATTTTTTCAACTGTATGTAGATGCTTAAAAAAATACCAACTCATTTAAAAGCTTTACTCCATTTCTGGAAGTTTCTTGTTCTCCTGAATCTCAGTCCCTAGATAGCAATAGTATAACTACTCTCACATGGGACAGCCGGAGGGTGCAGTGGATAGAGGACATGAGTTTACATCCTACCTTAGACACTAGCCCTGTGACCCTGGGTGAGTCACTTAACTCAGTTTGCCCCAGATGCTCATCTTTAAAATAAACTAGAGAACGACATGATGAACTACTTCAGTATCCTTGCCAAGAAAACCCCAAGAAGAAAGTCAGGAAGAGTTGGATATACTGAACAAAAAGAATTCTTATATGAAGGGTTCAAGAAAGGTTTTGATCTGCCCCTGCCTCAGAACCCCTCTCTCACCCATTCTCCATACAGCTGCTAAAATGATTTTCCTAAAGTGCAGATCTGACTATGTCACTCCTTTACTCAATAAACTTTAGTTTATTGCTTCCAGGATCAAGCATACATTTCTTTATTTTGCATGTAATATTCTTCCTAATCTGGCTCCAGAAGGGGCCTTATTACATGTTACTTCCTGCCCCCTTCACTCACGCTACCTTGGGCCACCCCAAGGAGCCTTTTGGCTGGTCTTCATATAAGGCAGTCCTCTCCATTCCTTTGCACACTCTTCTCCATGAATGGAAGGCACTCCTTTCTCTTCTGCCTCCAGAATCTCTGATTTTCTTCAGGGCTCAATTCCAGCAACACTTTCTTTCTCTCCCTTCTTTGTCTTCGTTTTCCCCCCCCCTCGCCCCCTTCCTCCTTCCTCCCTCCCTCCCTCCTTCCTTCCTTCCTTCCTTCCTTCCTTCCTTCCTTCCTTCCTTCCTTCCTTCCTTTCTTCCTCCCTCTCTTCCTCCCTCCCTCCTCTCTCTCTTTCTCCCTCCCTCCCTCCTTCCTTTCCTCCTTCCTTCCTTCCTTTTCCTTTCCTTTCCTTTCCTTTTTCCTTCCTTCCTTTTTCCTTTCCTTTCCTTTCCTTTCCTTTCCTTTCCTTCCTTCCTTCCTTCCTTTCCTTTCCTTTCCTTTCTTTCCTTTCCTTTCCTTTCCTTTCCTTTCCTTTCCTTTCCTTTCCTTTCCTTTCCTTTCCTTTCCTTTCCTTTCCTTTCCTTTCCTTTCCTTTCCTTCCTTCCTTCCTTTCCTTTCCTTTCCTTTCCTTTCCTTTCCTTTCCTTTCCTTTCTTTCCTTTCCTTTCCTTTCCTTTCCTTCTTTCCTTCCTTCCTTCCTTCCTTCCTTCCTTCCTTCCTTCCTTCCTTCCTTCCTTCCTTCCTTCCTCCTTCCTTCCTTCTTCCTTCCTTCCTTCTTCCTTCCTTCCTTCCTTCCTTCCTTCCTCCCTCTCTTTCATAGTATTTTATTTTCCAAATACATGGAAAGGTAGTTTCCAGCACTTACCTTTGCAAAATTTTGTGTTACAAATCCCCCCCCACACCTTCCCTCTCCCCAAGATAGGCAATCTCATATAGGTTAAACATGCAAGCACCACTTCTGTAAGCCTTTCCTGATCTTAGGGGGACACATCGGATAGAACATCAGGCCTGGAGTCAGGAGGACCTGAATTCAAATGCAGCCTCAGGCACGAGCTGTGTGACTCTGGACAAGTCACTTCACCCTATTTGGCTCAGTTTTCTCACCTGTAAAATGAACTGGAGAAGGAAATGGCAAACCCTTCTACTCTCCTTGCCAGGAAAATCCCAAATGGGGGGCACAAGGAGTCAGATAGGACTGAAAAATGACTTAGCAACAATGGCATACCACCCTCGGGGACAGGAACTGTATTTTGTTTTGTTTGTGTATACCCAGCCATGGTGCCTGGCATACAGTAGGCACTGAATAAATGCATTTTGGATTAGAGGTAGCGACAAACTTTGCCTCCATCATCTTCACAGAAAGACTATAAGAGTAAAGAGATGAGGAGGATGGTCAGGTCGGCCAGCAGTGAGGAAGAGACTTTTTGGGTGCAGTGAGTTTGAGGCTGAGGGAGGCCATGGCGAAGCACAAAGTTGTGCTCACTTGGGGACCTTTGGAAGACCCAAAGTCCTCCCTGTCTTCTCGAACCCTGGCGGTTTTTGGCCAAGTCCCAGCCTCCGCTCCTTCCCAGAGCCAACCCTGCCTTGTCAGACGGCCAGGGCTTTGGGTTCCTGGATTCTGGTAACAGTCTCCATTCATCATCAGCATTAAGCTGAAGGGACATGGCATCAGAGAAAAATCGATTAACCCAGAAATATCTTGCCCTTCCAGACGGATGACTTCCCAGCAGGGAAGTGCTGAGGGTGCAGCCGCAAACAAGGGCTAAGTGCAAAAGAGGAGGGGGCGGGGGGTTTGGGGAGGGGCGAGCCCCCAAGCTCTGATTGAAAATGTGGATAAAAATGTCTTTGGATCATTCGGTGGATGAAACACAGAATGAAGATTCAAGAAAAGAGAGACAGGCCCAGGATTGTCCCCCCTGGCTTTGGTGACAAGGAGTCGGCACCAGCCACGGGGAGAGCCCCCGGAGGGAGGGGGTGCTTAGCAGTGGGAGACACTCTCAGTGCCAGTCAGGAAAGGGTCAGGTCAGGGAGGGGCACTCAGTGTCCAGAATGGGGGCCCAATGGCTTGGCTGATCACTCCGGGTGAATCTCAGTCTGAGAATCTGAAATTAAGCACCAGGGATAGAGCCTCGGTAAGAGGGATGGGAAATCAGACAATAGGGATCAAGGCTGGAGGTGGGGCCTCTATTGCAGGGATGCTGGCTTATTGCTCTAGAGGGGACCTGAAGGATCCTGAAAGGAGCTAGTGTCAGAAAGCAGCGCTCTGTTCCGGGGCCGGGTGAGTGGTTCCCAGAGAAGGGACTTTGCGCTGGGGCTGTGGCAGAGAAAGGGCCCAGAGTCTGACCTGAATTTGGGGAGAGGTAGCTCAGAGTTAGGGATGTGAGATGGATGTCAACTCAATTTATTTCCCCCCAAATAACCTATTATTAAATAAATCAATGTCAGGGGAAGGTGCCCATTTCTCAGGAGGGGGTCTGAATTATAGGGATGGTGAAAGCGTCAGGGCTCGCTGCCAAGGAGG
This sequence comes from Antechinus flavipes, assembly GCF_016432865.1. Classification (NCBI taxonomy): domain Eukaryota; kingdom Metazoa; phylum Chordata; class Mammalia; order Dasyuromorphia; family Dasyuridae; genus Antechinus; species Antechinus flavipes. The sequence goes on from NC_067401.1 coordinate 16,224,418, forward strand.
GGAGCTCAGCATCTGAGATAGATTCCGCTTGCGGGGATGGAAACTTGATGTCAGAGATGGAGACTCACTGTCTGCTGAGGATGGAGGGGGGTAGAACACTCAGTGCTGAGGAGGAAGCCTCAGCATCAGGGACAGGGACCTTTGTCTGCTTGGGGGAGCTCAGTGATAGAAGTGGAAGCTTGTGTTCTGAGGGGGAATGAGTTTGGGCAGGGATGGGGCTGAGAAGCAGGGATGTGAGGCAAGACTGAGGGCTTGGTTAATGGGCCAGCCCAATGGGGTTAGCGTGGAGGAAGGAAGCTCCATCTCAGTGATATATTATTGTTCTGGTAGCACGTCATTTGGGATGGGGACTCGGTGATGGAGATAGTTTTGGGGATAGGGGCTCAAAGCAACAAATAGGGGCTCAGAGTGTCACTGATGGATGATCCAGTACCTGGGATGCTCAAAGACTGTTTCAGGCTTAGATTCAGAAATGAGAGGCCATTATTATAGACAGGGCTGAGACACATCTGTCACCTTCTTTCTACCCATGACACCAATATTATAATTCAGGCTTATAATTTTCACCTGAGCTATTAAGATAGATAGCCCTTGACTTTGTTTTCCTACTTCCAGTCTTCCCCTTTCCAAACCATCATCCTACCACCTATTATTCCGAAGGCACAGGTCTAATCATTTTACCAGCTTTCAGAGACTCCCTTCAGCCAGGACAAACTCTTCAATTTGACTTTTAAGGCCCTCAACAAACAGGCCGCCACCTCCCTTTCTAGCTATATCCCACCCCTTACAGCCTGAATTTAGAGTCAAAGGATCTGAATTTAAAAAAAACAACCCTGTGACATGAGAAAGTGATCCACGTTGCACATGGCCACACTTAACATATCTATAAAATGAAAGAATTAAAAAATAAATATAATAGTTTTTTTATTTTTCCAAAAACACCCAAAGATAGTTTTCACCATTCACCTTTTGCTAAACCTTGTGTTCCAAATTTTTCCTCTCCCTCCCCCACTCCCCATCCCCAAACAACAAACAATCCATTATAGGTTACTCATGAGCTATTCTTCTAAACATAAAATCAAGGAATTGAGTAGATAATATCTCAAGAGATTTCTGGCTCTAAATGGAAGATCTTTTGATATTGAACTTTGTGCTTTCAGCAGAAATGAAGCGTAGGGGTAGTGTTATGGTAGGGGGAGATAAAGAACACTCTTTTGTTCACACTGACTTGGAGATGCTTAGGTACATCTGGGTGGAGATGCCCAACTGGTATTTGGTAGTTAGAGACTGGAGCCCATAGGAGAGAGACTAGGGCTGGCTGTATAGAACAGTCACCCACATAGAAATGGTAATTAGAACTTGGGAGAGATGAGGAGATCAATGAGAAAACACATATCTGTGGTCCTTTTAATCTACATATAAGGTCCCTTAGATAGCTACCCCAGGTTCAAGGATCGCTGTGGATACACACCTACACAAAATGAAAGCTTATGAGCTTCCACTGACATATCTATTTTTTTTCTAGTCTGTGAGAGGATATAATTAATTCAAAGTAAAAATATTTAATGACTATTGAATGAATGAAATGCTATTTAATGAAATAGCTGAGTAATGAGATTTTCAATAGAACATCTCCCCTCCATCTATATCCCAGAGAGAGGATATATTTTCCTACAAATAATATACCATCAATAGGGAGAGTAAATGCTCATAGGGATCACTCGTGAAGAAGTACATTAGGGGCTCTGTCTATATTTATGCATACAACCCTTTAGAAAGTTTGAGAGACATAGTAATCATCCCAGTATATAATTAATAAAAGGCTCAGTGACACTCTCAAATGTCAAAGCCCCCCTCATGGAACCTATTCAACGCTCTCCTATTTTCACCATTTTTTCCCTTTTTCTTTCTCATGGTTTTTTCCTTTTGTCCTGATTTTTATTTCACACCATGACTAATATGGAGATATATTTAAAATGCTGTACATGTATAACCTATATCAGATTTTTTTTTTTACTGTCTTGGGGAGGAAGGTGGAAAAAGAATGGGGGAGAAAGATTTGGAACTCAAAATCTTACAAAAATGAATGTTGAAAACTGTCTTTACATGTAATTGGGAAAATAAAATACTATTGAATTTAAAAGATGCTTATATATTCTTGGAAAAGTGGGTGTTCCTGAGAATGACAATTGACTCTGATTGGTTAACAAGGAGAAAGAATGACTCTTAAATAAGAGAAAGGCCTATTCTATCATGACTCTGATTGGGTAACAAGGAGAAAGAATGAATATTAAATGAGAGGAAGACCTATTCTACTGAGGGGCTGGGAGAACTTAATTTTGTGTCATTTGCTTCTAAATTACCCCCACTCTTGGGCAATCTAGACAAAAGATGTATTCCTCACATATACTGCCTCCCCTTTCCCCCACCTCAAATCTGCCTGAATGAAACACAATGGTCTGGAATTCACCTCAGATTTGAAAGGTTTTATTTGGATAAGGTAACAACTCCACCATATGAAATAGTCTAAGTCAGGTAGATTTTTGAAAAGGTCAAGGATCTCCCCAATCATTTGTTATTTTATAATAATTTCCCTCTGCAATATGTGCAGTGAGACAACTCACACCTCTGACCTGGAGGATGTTTTCTAGTGATGTTATTATATTGATTTAAGTGGGCTTACTCCTCACTGAATGAAGCCTCTCTGCTGGATCTGCCCGTTACTCCCCTGGGCTTGATGGGTCTGCCTCTCGCCAGGTGAGCCAACTCAGCTGGGCCTGCACTTTCTGCCTTTCTGGGTCTTCACTCTGCCAGGGTATGATGACGGCTAGGGGAGAACCCGACAAGGCACGTTGACAACTTTTTAGTGATGATCACTGCAGATAGCTAACAAAAGACAGGAAGAGTGTCTCCACACAAAGATTAGATCTGTTTTGTTTTTTTCCCCTAAACCAATATCTGAACTAAAAATTAAAACTTTAAAGCACCTGGGAAATGGCTGAAAAAATTGTAGTCTACAAAAGAAATGAAATATTGTTGATATGTTAGAAATGGCAGGTATGATGGATTAGAAAAACTTGGGAAAATTTATATAAATTGATTCAGAGTGCCAGGAGCAGAACCAGGAGAACAATTTGTACTGTGAATACAATATTGTCCTGAAAAACATTTTTTTTCCCTGAAGCAATTGGGATTATGACTTGCTTAGGGTCACACAGATAGGATGTGTTAAATGTCTGAGACCAGAGTTGAACTCATATCCTCCTGACTTCAGGGCTGCTGACAAACAATTTTGAAAGATTTTAGAAATCTGATAAGCTCAGTAGCCAATCCTGACTTAGGAAGACTGTTGGCAAAGCATACTTCTTGACTCTTGACAGAGAGGTGATAAATTAGAGATTCAGATCAAGGCCCACATTTTTCAGACATGGTTTATATCTTGGTGTGATTTGCTTAACTAACAGACAGTGGTTCTTCCTGTATTTAAATTCCTACTATGAAAATTTGCCTCGACAAAGAATTCTGAAATACATATTGTAAAAGAAAGACCCATATTAATTTTACTGTATAATACTGTACACTTTTGGCTTGATGCACTATGACCTTCCAACCCCCTTCCCTTCCAAAAAGGAAAAAAAACCCTAAAAAAAACTATCCAAGTAGAAAAACTGATCCCTCAGAGAGAGACTATCAGGGCTGGGATGCTGCTAGATTTGGGACTTGGCTTGAGATCCCTGACCCTTAGAGGGGAGACAATGTCCATCCTGCCCACATCTATCTTCTTTCTGCACTTGGTACCTGTCCCTGGCTGCCATATAGTATTTCTCTCCATCCCCACCCTCCCCTTGCTTCTGACCCCAATTCTCCTCCTGCTCTGTCCCCCTCCCTTATATGTTCTTGAACTATGTGCCAGCCTTTCTCTCTACAGGACTGACTCCCTTCATGCCTTCCTGCCTTCCCCACGTCCCCAGGCAAATTCAAATTACATAAAAATCAATTTACATAAAAGTATGGAGAATGGTCCACTTACATAAAGTAAGAACTGTCTGTACTTATTGGATACAAGGAAGGGTTTCTATTTGAGGCCTGGGAAATAAGTTAGTAGGAGTGAGAGAGATGGGAAAAAAAGGAAGGAAAATAACATCAATAATACATTCTAAAATGTAAGAAAGAAAATAAAAGTTCAGAAGAAGACACAGATATGGCAATTAGAAGTTATTAGCTTCTTAAATGTAAAATTATACTTGCTAGAAAACAAACGATACACACCAAATGTTCAAATAATTTTTTTTTCCTATATAATTCTTTTTTATTTTTTATCTTTTGAAATAATACTCTTCTTAACTATTAAATAAATAATTTAAATATTTAATTATTTTAATTTGATTAAATTAATTATCATTAACTAATAATAAATTAAAATAATTTAAACATATTTAAATAATTTTAATAGATTTATTTATTTATGATTTAATTGATACATTAAAAATTTTAAATGATAAAATTACATAATAAATATAAGTAAATATAATAGATATATAATAAAGAGATTTTTAAGGGAAGAAAGAGTATTCAGGAAGAGGCATGATTGACTGTTTCAGATTTAGAAAGATGAACAAAGATAAGGCATAAAAATATCCATGACCAGAACTGGGACTGCAGTCAGGAATAGATAGTGATTGGGACTCTGTGTTGGAAATGGGACCTCAATATTACAGGGATGGAGGGTTTTCACCAGGGTTGGGAGCCTGTTATTGCAGAGGAATGGGTGAGCAGTGCTTGGGAGAGAGGAAAGAGTGTTTGATGTCAGAGATGAGGGTTTAGTGTTGTTTGTGGGGGCTCAGTATTAGTAAGAGGACATCAGAATGAGGGTCCTGACCAGGGATACACACATGATTCTAGGGATCAGAACTCAGTGCTAGGAAGAAGGAGTCAGTCCTAGAGAAGAGGCTTCAGTGCCAGATGTGTTTAAAAATGGAGTTCAAGGCCAGCTCACTTTATAAATAAGGAAACTGAGACCAATAGGGTTAAATGACTTGCCCAGGGTCACATAGTTACTAAATGTCCAAGGCCAGATTTGAACTCAGGTCCACGTGATTCCAATACTGGCACTCTATGCACTTTGCTATCTAGCTATTCCATAAAGGGAATCAGAGAGAGAGGAAACATCAGGAAAATTAAGGCTAGAGTTTGGATTTCCTTACAGAGAATTCAAAGCACTCTTTAGGTCAGATGAAATCACTTTCTTCTTAGTTTCCTTAGCCAGAGTAACTGGCACACCTTCCTTCCTAATTTTTAGAATAGGAAACTGAGGCACAGAGAAAAGCGGTAAATGGTCCCATATCACATGGGTCCTGAGATTCCCCCTTTTCTAATAATAATAATAAATAATAGCTATTTTTACAATAACTTTTTATTTTCCAAATATATGCAAAGATAGCTGTTTAACATTCACCTGTGCAAAACCTTGTGTTCCATTTTTTCTCCCTTTCCTCCCTTTACCCCTTTCTCTAGACAGTAAACAATCCAATACGTGTTAAACATGTGCAATTCTTGTATACATATTTCCAGTTATCATGCTGCACAAGAAAGATCAGATCAAAAAGGAAAAAAAAATGAAAAAGAAAAAATCAAGCAAACAATAACAAAAAGGTGAAAATCCTATATTGTGCTCCACATTCAGTTCCCACAGTCCTCTGGATGCGGATGGCTCTCTCCATCACAACAGCCGCCTTTTCTTTGAGAGGCCTCCCTTTCCCCCACGGGCTCCTGACTTTTCCTCTGCTTTCAGATTTATCTCCGTTTTACCCGCTCTGTGCCCCCTGCCTGCCACCCTCCCAGCTCTGGGCAGCGTGTCTGTCAGCGGCCAGCCCTTCCCCGCACTGCAGCAGAGAAGATGCTACAACTGCACCCTCTGGGGTGGAGCCAGGGCTCAGCAGCTCCATCCCAGTCCTAGTCCTGCGCTACTGCAGCCGCTGCTGGAGAGGAGCCCAGGACAGAATTTCTTCTCAAACCGAGACCGGTCAGGAGAGGGCAGCCAAGGAAACTCCGAAATGGGACTCTGGGCGACTTTCCTGGATCCTAACTACAGTCCCCCCCTTCAAGATGAACTCTTCTTCCTCACACACATACAAGAGGAGAAGTAAATGGAAAGAACCCCAGCTTTAGGCCTTTGCCTGCTCTCTGTGCGATGGTGGATAATTAACTTAAGCTCTCTGGGCCTCAGTTCCCTCATCTGTAAAATGAGCAAGTTTCATCATGAGCTGTAGGGTCCTTCTAACTCTAATATGCTGTTGTTCTATATGATCCTTTCCCCTTAGAGGATTGTTTCCCTCTCAGACCAGGATGGGAGGTGGGAAAGGTAGGGTAAACCCATAAATGAGGAAGTATCATAGTTGTAGCAAGAGAAATGGAAATCACCTCATCTATCCATCTATTTATCCATCCATCCATCCACCTACCCATTCACCCATTTATTCATCCATCCATCTATCTATCCATCCATCCACCTCCCCATTCACCCATTTATTCATCCATCCATCTACCCAACCACCTATTCATCCATTTATCCATCCATCCATCTATTCACCCATTTATTCACCCATCCATTCACTCACCCACTATTCATCCATTTATTCAGCCATGTATCCATCTATCCATCAACCTATTCACCCATTTATTCAGCCATCCATTCATTAATCCATCCATGTATCCGCTCATGTATCCATTCACTTATTCAACAAATATTGATTAAATTTCTAATTCATGAAGAGCAAGGTATTGTGCTGGACCCCGGGGGACATGCAGAATTTAAATTAGGCTCATCCCCTTGCCCTCACAGAACCTGTGGTCACCTCCAACATTAAGGGAAGAGTCAAGTGTGATGGTTTAGTCGGGGCTGGAATAGAAAATTTTATTTTGCTTAGTTTTTTTTAGTGAATGAGAAGTCATTGATGATCAACTAACCAACAAGCATTCATTAATAATTATAGCTAAGAGTTTCTATGGAAATGACAAATCCAGGGGCTAACAATCCTTTGGGGATTTGGGGTGAGGGGATACATCACTATGCAAAGCAATGTGAGTAACTGAGGAAGTGCAGGCAGGGGACACAGCTTGGGTAAATGCCTGGTGGGAGAAGATGTAAGGTTAGGGAACAGGAGACAGGGAAGTTTGGTTGGAATACTGACTACATGGAAAAAATGTATGTACCCAAGGCCTTAGGGCAAGCTAATTCCCCATTCTGGGACTCAGTTTTTTCATCTGCAAAAAGGGCTCAATGTATCCTTCACAACCTACTTCATCTAGCCTTTTAGAGACACAAGTCACTATGTAAATGTAGCATTTAGTTTCTTTCCTTTTGCTTTTAATCAGGGCTGCCTCTTAATGTCACCCATTCCTGGTCCGTCTATCTCACAAGACTGCAATGAGTAGCAAATGATAGAAAGTGCTTTGTAAGCACACACAAATCAAATTATATGTGCATATATAATTATACGTGTATGTGTATAATTATGTGTTTCTGTACATTCGTATACATAAATAATAATCGCTAACATTTATGTAGCACTTGCTATGTGCTAGGTTCTGTGCTTTCCAATTATTATCTCATTAGTTCCTCCCAACAACCCCTGGGGGGAGGTGCTATTATTATGTCCATTTTACAGATGAGGGAATTGAGGGGAACAGAAAAGAAGTGATTTGCCCAGGAGGTCATATACTTAATATCGGAGGCTGAATTCAAATTCAGGTCTTCCTGACTCTAAGCATTGCCCTCTACCCACTTTACCACCTAGTTGCCCTTACGGGTATATGTAGATGACACGTTTTTGGAAGAACAGGATCTGTTATTTCTTGCTACATGGAACTCCTGGAAAAGAGACTCCCTTTTCCAATGCTGATTGTCATTTGCTCCCACAACTTAGTCTTTTTTTGCTGAGACAATTGGGGTTAAGTGACTTGCCCAGGATCACGCAGCCAGGAAGTATTAAGTGTCTGAGAACAGATTCGAACTCAGGTCCTCCTCTATCCACTTCCCCACCTAAGAGCTCTTCACAATTTAGTCTTAGAGAATTGATCTGCATTCAGGGGACTCGCCTAAGGTCTTACAACCCCTTGGGAGGGGGATTTGAATTGGGGTTTTCTTGCCTCAGAGAATACTCTCTATCCACAGTATCTGAAGTGTCCTATAAACATGATATGCATGTATATGTTCCCCAAACGTGTGTATATGTCACATGACATGTATGTCATCGAAATCTGTCCTATGGCTTAAGAAGGGGGATCGATGATCGGTTGTGACGGCTCTGGCTCTTTCCAACGATGAGATGATTCAAGGCAATTCCAGGAGACTTGGGCCGGAGATCGCCACCTGCAGCCAGAGAAGGAACTAGGGATGCTGAATGTGGACCCAAGCCGAGCATTTTCACCCTTTGTGGTTGCTGTTGTTAGCGTTTATTGGCTGGTTTTTTCTTTCACCTTTTGCTCTGATTTTTCTTGTGCAGTGCGATGAATATAGAAATACAGAATTGCCCGTGTTTAACCTTATTGGATGGCTTGCTGTCCATGGGAGGGGTGGGGGGAGCGAGGGAGAAAAATTTGGAACATAAGGTTTTGCAAAGGTGAGTGTTGAAAACTATCTTTGCCTGTTTTTAAAAAAAAGAAGGGGGAGCAGAATAATTAAATAAGAGTGTGTCGAGCTCCTGGGGTCCCTCGGCCCAGTTCGTTGCCGATTCATGCTCTCTTCCCTCTGAATCCCCGACCCAGGATATCTTGGCTACTTTGTGAACTCCGTGGGTTTGGCGTCTGCCCCTTCTCCCAGAGGCCTCCGCTTCCTGGGACGCTGCTCTCAGCTGTCCTTGTTATCTCCTAGGAGGTGATGACTGATGGGACTTTAAGACACTCCTCCTGGGGCGGGGGGTCTGACCTGGAGAAGGGGACTCTGGGAGGACGACACCGAGGATCTAAGTTCTAATGGGGGGATTTCAGACACTGTGATTCCCTAAGAGAGAGAGTGATTTGGAGGAGAGTTGTTCACTCTAGTCCCTCAGAGGCCTGTTTGCTTTCCCCTCTTCCTCCTTCTAGAGATGTCAGAAGTTCCTCCCGCTACTCCTCCTTCCCTCTCGAACCCTAACTCCCTCCCCCACTCCCTCCAACCTGGGCTTCTCTGATACCTGCTTGAATTGGAGTGGGGGCCTCCACTTATCCAAAGCAAGGATGGTGGGTCCAGAGTTGGCAAATGGCCCGAACTCCTCATTTTACAGATGACCCGTTTTACGAGGGAGATGGTGACCTGGACAAGGTCTCTCCGGCAGTAAGCAGCCTTTGAACCGAGGTCCTCGGACCCAGCAGTCTGCTTGCTTGCTGTGCTGCCCTGTAGCTGCTGTCTTTGCTCTTGCTTGTTTGCGGCCCTTAGTGCAATTCCTATCATGCAGCAGGAACTCCTTACTGAAGTTCCCACCCCATCCCTAGGGGCCTTGGGGAAAACCTTTTGGGACTCTGGTCCGGGGGTGAGCTGGTTTTGCCTCCTTGGATGTGCTGGGCCCTCCCCCCACTCCCAGTCTGGCGCCATGGTCCTCTGCAGCAGGCCCAGAGGAGGATGAGATGAGGTCACATCCCAAGCATCCAAGCCCTAAGCCCCCTGCCCCACCCGACCCGAGGGGCTCCCTCCTGCTGATGCTGTGAGTCTAAGATTTCACTCCCCCACGTTCTGGGTGAGGAAGATGAGGCTCAGAAGCGTGGAGGGATCTGCCCGAAAGCCCCCGGGGAATGGAGAAAGCCCAGCAGGGCATCCTTCAGCTCCTACTCCAGGATTCCTGCCACTGAGGCACGATATTAAAAGGGGGGAAGCCCACTTTTCCCTCTCCTATTCCCATCCCCCCATCTGGCATCCCTCCATCCCAACCTGCTCCGGGGGACAAAAGCTGCAATGTCTCTTATTTACCGTCAACCCCGAGCTGCCAGGACCAAGCCTTTTCTGGGTACTTGCCTAATGCAAAGAGAATGTGGGGGCTGGGCCGGGCTGGAGCTGGGCCAGCTGAGCTGACAAGTCATTGTTTCCATTATGCGCGCTGATCCTTAGCAGGCAGCCTGGATTTGGGCCCCTGCCCCCTTTTCCCAAGGGCTGCGACTGAGACGTCTCCTCTAAGGAGAATTCTGAAGAATCTATTATCTCAGAATCCAGGATTTGGGGAATGAAATCCCCGGGGTCCCAGGCTGATGGGAGAGACTCTCGTCTGACGGTGGAGGAGGGAAAGGACACACAATTCAGAGCAATTTACACAGAAATGCACATTAACATAGTCACCAAATCCTGTTATAAAGAATAGTTATTCAGGACTAAAGGCCTGCTGATAGGAGACAGCTTTGATCTCTGGGATCTGCTGGCCGGTGTGGGATCTGCACTCACAGTTCCTTTGATTACTGTTCTCTAAAGCATTCCCTGCAGACTTAACATAAAAACTGGAGACCTTTTTTTCTCTTCCTGTTGGGAAACAGTTTACTTATGTCTCCTGCACGCACAAATATTTAGATCCTGGGACTTTTAGCCACTGCATAGTCAGGGGGCTCAGGATCCCCAAGACTTGGAGCTTCATGCTTTCAAATCCCTACTATTTTTTTTCCTAATTGACCCACAGGATCTTGCCTCTTGCTGGCACTGGGTCACTGGGGACCAATGAGGGTTGGGTCTCTCCATGAGTTCCACAATCTTACTTTCTCCAAGATGATTCTTTACTTGCAATAATCCTAAGTAAAGCATTTAGTTGACTCATTCTCAAAGCTTTTCTTCTTCCTGTCTCTCTCTGGGATCTAGGGAGGCGCCGCAGGTAGTTCATACAATGTGTTGTCTTTCTCCTTATATGTTTTCCCCAGTAATCATCACCCCACTGAAGAATCCCCAACACTGAATGAAATCCTTCCACGAGGGGCTCTATTTCCATTGAGTATCAGTTCTCCAATGTCTGGGCAACCACGTTGGCTATTTTAGCCCTGGTAGAAGGGGAAAGGACTGGCTTTGGTAGTGATCAATCAGTCAATAAATATTTATTAAGCACTTACCATGTCCCAGGCACTGGGGATATTAAAAAAAAAAAAAAAAAAGCAAAAGACAGCCCCTTCCCTTAAAAAACTCACCATCTAATAGGAAAGACAATATGCAAACAAATCCATACCAAGTAAACAATATACAGGATAAATAGGAAATGATGAACTGAGGAAAGGCACTAAAATTAAGAAGGATTGGAAAAAACTTCCTATAAAAGATGGGATTTAATTGGGATTTATAGAAAATCTGGGAGGTCAGTAAGTGAAGTGGAGGAGGAAAAACGCTCCAGGCACGGGAAACAAAGAAAATGCCCAGAGCTGAGAGATGTATCTTATTTGTGGAACAGCCGGAAGGGTGTTATAGAGTATAAAAAGACTAGAAAGATAGAAGGGGGCCAGATTATAAAGGGCTTTGAACACCAAATAGAGCATTTTGCATTTGATCTTGGAGGCCATAGAGAGCCACTGGAGTTTATTGAGTGGGAGAGGTGACATGGTTGGACCTACATTTTCGAAAATACCTTTGATGAAATAAAGGATGGGGGGGGGAGAGGGAGACAGATCTGCCCCCCCTCCAGCAGCTGTTGTAATAATCCAGGTGAGAGGTGATGAGGGATTATACTTTTTTTTTGGGGGGGCAATGTCCAAGAAGAGAAGATGCTGTAGAGGTGAAAGCTACGAGAGATGCTGCAGTGGGGATGCCAATATGGCGCCAAAGCCCGTCAATTTCACTGCAGCATCTCTAGTAGATTTCACCTCTGCAGCATCTTTCCTCCTTTTCAGGGGCTCTCTGTGGAAGGGGCAGAATCTTTGGTAACCTTGGGGCTCATTCACTTCCACTCGCCTTCAGTTTTTCTATGGTTTGTTTTGTTAAAGGGAGGGTTTGGATTAAGTGACTTTTAAAGGTCCTTTCCAGTTCTAAATCTATATGAAAACAAGCAAACAAAACAAACCCTCTACTAGTCGTAAATTCAGATCTTCCCTGTACACTTACTACCTGTGTAAATTGAGCAAATCTCTTAACTTTTTCTAAGCTTCAGTTTCCTCATCTGTGAAATGAGAGTTGGATTAGCAGTCTCTTCTGCCTTTGATTTTTAATCCCCAAATCCTATAAAAGCAGAAAAGGAGTCCCGCTTTGAGCTTTGTCGGGGGCCACAAGACTAACCAGATCTACTGACTCTAGCACTGTAGGAGACCTGCAGGAAGGCACTGTGGTCCCCAGGGGCCACATGGGAGTCCTGGGAATTGGACTGGGCCTTGAAGGATGGATAGAGGGCAGCTAGGCAGAAAGATAAAGGGAGGAATCTTGTGTTGCAGAGGGTTGGGTCCTAGAGGTCCCCGGAGGGATGGCAGGGGACAGTGGGAAGGAGCCGCAGAGTTATGGGAGTCGCTGTGTGATGTTGGCAGGGGAGATGGAACAGAGAAAGAAACCCAGAAATGCCTCTTGGTGGAATCCTGAGTGTCTGATCTCTCCATCTGGGCATCCCAGCTTCCTGTTGGCTCAGGTGTTGCTAAGCAACAGTCTTTGGATTTCAGGAGAGACAGACGGGAGGAGGAGGAGGGAGGGGGCGATATGGGGGAGACAGACGGGGAGCTGTCTCCAGGGGTTCAGACAGGACCCATGTGTCCATTCTGATACTACAGATGACCAACAAGACCACAAGGCTCTGAGGGGAGGCTCCGAGAATCCTGTCTCCCCCATAAATCACATCAATTCTCCAGGCATCAGTCTTCTCATCTGTATCATGACGACATTGGACATGACAGCAAACAGGGTCTCTCCTAGCCCTCAATCTTGGATCCTAGTCAGTCTGATGACCAGGAGCTCCCCAAGTCAGAGGCGGCTGCGTCTGCCATCAGATGCCCTCAGACTGAGATCGCTGGCTTTCAGAAATTAAATCTGATGGATCTGAGGCTTGTGGGAGAGGCAGTATTCTCTGTCCTAGGCTATCCATCCATTGTTGAATAGGACAGAATGTGAGAGTTAGAGAAATGATCCAGTCCAACCTGCTCTCATTTTATACCACTCAGGGATAGGGATTGACTTGTCCAGAGTCACACAGATTGTGGCAAAGCCAGGATGAAGACTGGACCCACTGGCGGCAGAAAAAACCATGGGTTTGGATCATCAGAACCGGATGATCACAATTTATGTGACTTTGGACAAGTCACTGAACCTCCCTGCCTGAGTTTCCCTATTTGAAAATTGAAGAGATGTCCTTTGAAGGGGCTTCAAATCCAGTTCTATCAGCCTGCTCTCCAGAAGGAAGCAGGAGGGATAAGGATCTGGGACTCCTGGGTTTCTTCTGCCCTCGCCTTGATCTGTCTGGTTCCAGCATTTTCTCCCCTTTTCTGGAGCTGTCAGTAGGGAAAAGTTTGCCAAATCTCCCTTGCTGAGTCATGAAGGGGAGGGGCAGGCTAGGCCAAGCAGCCTGGCACTATCCCTCTGGGCATCTTCTCTCATTCCCCCTTTAATCCTACCCCCTGACTCAGATGCTCGTGACCCCATAAGAATTTTGGAGGCAGGTTTGAGGGGAGGGGCAGGAGGTGTGTCATGTAAGAGGAAGAAGGGGGAAGTCTTGGGGTGGCCTGTTTCTGGCTGCCAGAAGGGCTCCCGCTCCCCCATTCATGACCCTGAAATTGCCTCCTGCTCTCTCCATCTTCTCTCAAACTAAATAGAGAGATCAGAGGCTGGATCCTGCTCTTTCCAACGCTCTCTGAGGAGCTCTCTCACTGTTGTCTCTTCTGTGGAGTGAACTGGGCCCTGCCAGTCAGTCCCAGAGGAACAGAAAACTGGACCTTTGGAACTGGAGGGAGCCATAGAGGTCACTTAGTCCAAAGCCCTCTTTTTTTTTTTTCAGCAGGAGAAACTGAGGCCAAAAAGTTATAGCGATTTTCCCAGATAGTGTCAGACCCAGGTTCAAATCCAGATCAGTTTGTCAAAGCCCCCACTTGGGGGAGGGAGCCTCCAGCATGGCCACAGACAAAGTAGGGAGAGGGGGATGTTTATCATCATCTGTGCCCTGCACTTGTCCCTCAATCCCCCTGGTGACCAGTGACACCTCTTGGATTTTTGTCTGCTTATTACGTGTAGGGGAACCTAGATCTTGAGCTCCCAGGAAGGGTCAGAAGGGATCCTTCTCCTGCTGCTCTGGACACATAAAATACCCAAGGACTGAACAACCAAATGAATGAATCAAGGAAAGTCTTACTCACCTGACATGAGAACAAAACTAACATCATTGGGAAGGTGAATCAGAGTGAAGTTCCTCCCCTGATGCCTCCCTCCCCCGAGGCTTTCCATTGTTAACTAGAAGGATCCAGTGAGTTTGAGATTCAAGGCTGATCTTAACCCCGTTTTGCAGTCACATCTCTTTATTTCCCTGCTCAGATCCTGCGTCCAGCCAAACACAGGAACTCACTAGAAGGATGGATGAAGTGGGCAGCTGCCTAAGGCCTCCCATCCCAGGACTTTAAAAAATTCAATAGTATTTCCTTTTTCCAATTACATATAACGATAGCTTTCAACATTCATTTTTGTAAAAATTTGAGTGCTATTTTTTTCTCTCTCCCTTCCACTTACCCCTTCCCCAAGACAACAAGTAACCTGATATAGGTTGTATGTGTACAATCATTTTAATCGTATTTCCGTATTAGTCATGTTGCGAAAAAAAAAATCAAAACAAAAGGGGAAAACCACAAGAAAGAAAAACAAACAATTTTTTTAAACAGGTGAAAATAATATGCTTAGATTAGATCTTCATTCAGGCTTTTTTTTTTTTTAAACATATTCAGCCATGTGGGATGGTGGATAGAAGTAGTCTCAGGATCAGGAAGGCCTGAGTCAGGTCCTTTAGACCTATACTAGTTGTATAACAATGAACAAATCACTCAACTTCTCCAGTCCCTCAATTTTCTCATGTATAGAATGAAAGAGTTGGATCAGATGACTTCTGATCATCAAGAATCCTATGTCCTTTTTCATGACATCCCTTTTTCTGCCTACTCTCCCACTTTCCAGGTGCAACTCAAAGGCCATGAAGGCATGAAGCCTTCCCTGACTCTTCACCCCTGTCATAAGGAATCACCTCCATTTCCCTTTCTACACCGCAGATGCATCTATAACTCTCCTGGTTGGTTGGTCATTGTCTTTCATTCTCAAAGAAGATCAAAATGATGTCACTATGTTAGAGTAGAGTTACATGTGTCCGACTGGCTAGTCAGACCAATCCAAGCTCAGAATGCCCTGCCACAGGTTGGACCCAAATAGTCCGTATGAACATTTGGGATGGACTCACTAACTCTGAGCATCTCACTGCCATTCTGATTTGCTCACAGAGCACAGCACCTTCTCTGACCGGGGCACGCCATGCTGGGTGGTTCTGTGCCAGTGTTGCCCATCAATTCTAAAGTTCTCGAGAAGGACCTTGAGGGTGTCCTTATATTTCTTTTTCTGACCATCTCATGAAGTATTTCTAGACCATCCAAGTTCTTTCTAAGGGGCACTATAGTGCATAGAGGACCGGGCTTGGAGTAGGAGGACCTCAATCCGAATCCAACCTCAGACACTTACTAGCTGTGTTAACACCCCTGTATTAATGTTCATTTGCCTCAGTTTCTTTATCTGTAAAATGAAGAAAATAACTGCACTTCCCTCCTAGGGTTGCTGTAAAGAATAAATGAGATAACTATCAAGTGCACAGAGTTCCTGGCACATAGTGCATGCTATAAATTATCTCTACCTGTATTTGACTCTTTGTGATCCCATTTGGGTTTTTTTGGGGCAAAGCTACTGGAGGAGTTTGCATTTTCTTTCTCATTTTACAAATGAGGAAACTGAGGCAAACAGGGCGAAAGGACTTGCTCAGGGTTATACAGCTAGTAAGTGTCTGAGGCCAGATTTGAAATCAGCAAAATAAGTCTTTTTGCTTCTAAGCTCAGTGTTCTATACACTGCACCACCTAGTGCCTGGCACAGGGACAATCCTAATCTTTAAGACATCAAGTCTAAATGTGCAGAGGCATTCCCTGGCTTCCCTTTGTTAAACTTGCAGTGTTTTTGGAAATTAGCACAGGCTATTTGAAGGGCAAGGTTTCTTCCTTGTGCCCCCAAAGCCTAGTTCAGTGCCTTGCATAGAATAGAGACAGGCTGGGGGACTTGTTATTTCACCCGCAAAGGAACTTTTAATATGTGATCTTAGAAGGTTTCACTGAGAGGTGAAGTACTTGCCCACAGCCACCCACCAGGATGGACCAGAAATCAGCCAAGTCTTCCTGATACCTTGGTCAGCTCTCTCTACTAGACCACTCCTTGTCTTCCGCGATAACTTCCCAGAAAACCTATTCCGGAAGAGTCAATTAGAGGGTCATCTCCGACTATCCCTTCTCCATCTTTCTCCCTCCCTTGTCAAACTCAGGAGTTTCATGGCACCTAATAAGTTTGTATAGTCTCTATTGTTTGAATAGCCTCAATTGGTGATAAGAGACTGGGACAGCAAGGGGCAGCCTGGAAGTCTGGGGCTTTTGAAAGCTGAGGGACTTGATGGGGGAGGGGGAAGAGAGGCACTGAGGAATGGGAAGCTACCAGGACCAGGTGTAGAGAGTCTCCCATAGGAACTCTTCCAAGTTTATTGATCAGAGAGACAAATATATATACCGCAAATGCTCATAGACTTGATACAAAGTACACTCTTTGAATTTTCTCCAGTTTTCTCCAACAAATAAGATCTACTGAGATGTAAATGATTAAGCAGATCCTGGTTAATTAGACAGAGATGTAAATAGTTGAGATACACATTAGGGTAAAGTTTGTCCTACCATTGTCTCAAATGGCTTTCTCCCAAATGCCTTTAGTCTCTATTGTGGGCTTTTTTTCCCCATCCTGAGTTCAAAGGTTTGCCTTTAATCCAAAATTGCATTTTTGCTTCAGTGGCTAGATTCTTAATTTATTATATTGACAAGCAGTCTCTGCGATTTCAATAAGGGAGTTTGGGGGAGCCAAGTTACTGTAAGATTTAGGACCTGGAATGAATTCTTATCTCCTGGCACTCTATAGCTAAGGACTTGGGGATGAGGCTGAAGGGTGCTGAAGACCTTGGAGATTTAGGGTTTTATGCTGGAATTTTAGGCTGAGTTGGGAGGTTGGGTTGGGAACTATGGCTGGGGAGTATAACAAGTGGGAAAGGTCAGAGTCTAAATTCTCTAAAGACAGGAACTATTTTGATTTTTGTCTTATATCCATAATGGTTAGCACAGTGCCTGGGACATGATAGATACTTAATAATCTAAGTATTACAACACACTATAATTGTGTTGACTGATCTATTTGGACCCCTTAGAGGAAACTCTTTAGCCATTGACCAACTATCCTTGGGAAATTGAAGCTATTGCCAAGTTAGAGAGAAACAGATGAACTGGATGGTCTCAGGAATGGCTGTCTTTCTCCCTCCCGACAAGATCCCACCTGGATCAATTTTCGTCATGGTTGATCTTTGTAGGGTACTTTCAATGTGAGGATTCTCTCTACCAAAACTTGTATACAACTTACAGCCTTAAGAGATAACATTAAGAATTCAAGTAACTCATTCAGAACCACTAAGTCCGATGTATCAGAGAGGTACAATGTATCAGGTCTTCCTAATTCAGGGGCCAGCTCTCTACTCACTAGGTCATACCACCCTTTATTTGTTTCAATAACCTATCATCTTGTAAAAACCCCCTTGGGGTCCGCTGTTATTAGATGAACTTTCATCTTGGGGCTCCCTCAGATCTCTTCCCATACCTCCGTGGAAGACCACAGCCATTTTCTCCTCACTCTCCTAATGAGAGTATGACAGACACACTTCTTGTGCAGTTAAGTTGGAAGACCACTCTCCCTAGAACCAGAGCCTTGTAAGATGTCTGGTTCTCCAGAACACCTGTTGGGGGTGAGATCGGATATACCTTGTACGCGCCTCTTTCCCCTCAGGCTCAGCAGCCACATTTACTGAAGCCCCAGAAAAGGGAATTCTCACTGTCAATGTCCTTGATATTGTCACACGGTTCAACATCAGAAAAGGGTATGATCTTCTCAGTGGAAACGTCATTGCTGAAGATCACCGTTGTCTCTATGCCTTGAGGACCAAGGGTATATTCCCACCCATCTGATTTTCAGCTGAAACCTCTAAGTATTTTCTCCACCCTGAGAATAAGACCTATCTTATTTTTCTCTTTGTATCTCCCATGCTTTTGCATCCATCCATTTGATAAAACCTTTAAGAAACTTAGGGCTCAACAAAGTCACCAACTGTCCTAAACCCTACCACAAATCTTAAACTCTAACCTTAACCCTACCCCTATCCCTACCTCTACCACAAACCTTAATCCTAACCCTTTTCATATGGTCCACAGTAAATTTCCTAGAAAGGATACCCCCAAAATGTAAACTCTGAGGGCAGGACTGATTTCCTATTTCCCATCTCTAATGTAGTTCCTGACACATAGTAGCCATTTAATACACACAAGTGCATTGAATTGATAAACACCAATTAGTCTGCTTCAGATTCCTTAGCTCCCCCAAGTAGAGACCGGATCAATTTAATCATCAAAGTATTTTTTCCAGCTTTATTTAGGAAACACAGTAAATGTTCCAGTATAAAATAGCAAGGGAAGGATGGGGGGGGGGGGAAGATAGAGAGAAAGCAGACTGATAGATACGCTTCAAGGGATCAGCCTAGGAGAGAGCAAGGGCTCCCCAGGCGGATGGCTCAGGGCGTGGGGGTCTCTATTTGCAAGCTGCTCCTTCTGACTTTTTTGCATCAGCACCTCCAATCTCAGCACGGGTTTCAAAGGTAACTGGAATAGTGACTTCTGCAGATTGGATGGCAGGCTTGGGCAGAGGGGCTTCCACGGACAGCGTCCCATCGGGGGACAGAGAAGACACAACTGAAGTGGCGTCTACACCGGGGGGCAGGCTGAAGAGAGAAAGGACAGAGACTTGAGTTGTAAGACCACTGTTGGGATGCCAGGGCAGCCTGTCAGAAGTTAAGGGAGGAGAGCGGCCATTTCTTCTCTCAGCTTTGTATTTCCTCCAGTCCGGGCAGAGTGTTTTGTATATCAAAGACATTTAATACAGGATTAGGGACCGGACTTGTGATTTCATTGGTGTAGGAACTTCTGGGTGAAGAAACAACTAACGGTTTAGGCTGCCCCTTTCCCTGAACCTTAAAGTTTTAGAGAGTTACCTATGATATTGAGAATTATATGACTTATCCAGGATCACACAGCAAGCAAACAATAACAGAAAGAGTGTAAATGCTATGTTGTGATCCACACTCACTTCCCATTGTTCTTTCTCTGGGTGAAATAATCACCTTCTTGATGATTCTATCCACACCCATGCTTTCTACTATCACTTCCAGATATGTTGGGGTTGGGGATCTTGTACCCTTTTCCTCCTGGCTTCTAGACTAATGTTCTGTCCAGTGTGACATGCTCCCTCTCTAGGCTCTTAATATTTGGAGATTTTTTATTTTTTAACAAACTTTTCTAAAGGTTTGAACCTTTGGCCTTAGCCTTGAGCTCCCATCACCAACAATAAGCCTTCAAGGTTGGCAGTTGAGTCTCTATCTCCTGCCATAAGCTCCCATCCCCGTCACAGGGACCCATTTATACTCATAGACACCCTATGTTTACAGCTGAAAGGAACCTTACAGGTCATCTAGCCCAACCCCCTCTTTTTAAAGAGATTCAGGTCAAGTCACTTTTCCAGGGTCACATAGCTAACAAATGGCGACAGTGGGATCTGAATTCAAGTCCTTCTGACCTCCAAGTTGAGCATTTCTCTCTCTCTTTCTCACTCTATGCCTTGAGGACTTCCTACTCCCCGTACACCTTGACATTTAAGGCCCAGACAAGAGCCCCCAAACCCTGGTATCAGTTTGGAGTTCTGGGTGGGGAGGGGACATGGGGAAGGAATAAAGGAGGCACGTTTGGGAATTGGAAACTCCCCCAAAGGACCAGCTCCCTCTCCAATACTCACGTATATTTCCTAGTAAAACATCTGGAGATGAAGCCGTGCTCATCTTGTCTCTCTTCATGTTTGCCTGGGGGAAATAGGAGAGAAACAAATGAAGGCTGGGGGCTTCTGGGAGATACACAAGACCACCCCCCCCCTTTGCCTCCCCAGCTGTTTTCTCATAGGATCCCAGAATTGGGGACCTTAGAGAACAACATTTAATAGAAAAGGAAATAGCCCAGGGAAAGGAAATGACTCCAAGGTTACTGGGCAAACAGCAGAATCAAACTTTTGAACTCCGAATCTCTGGCTGAAGCCCCAGTGGTTTTCCATAATCCTTTGGAAAGTGCCTTCTCTTGCCTGGGGAGTTCCCATTATGCTGGGATCCTGAAGGGATGGGGGAGTGACCGTGCCAATGTCCCAAGGCTTCGGAGCGGGGCAAGTGGTTTTCTCGGAAGCCTTCGGCTATGGCAGGAGCTGGAAGCATGCCCAGTCTCTAGCTGGGAGAGCCTGGAGCTGGGGATGGGGGCTTAGCTCCAGCGCCCTGAGCAGAGGCTGCATCACAAGGTTCCAAAGGCAGGCAGGGCTTTGGGCTCTGAGCCATGTTTTTGACTTTGTTTGCATCCCCAGCGCTTAGGACAGCGCCTGGCACACAGTCGGCACTTAATAAGTGCTCACCCACTGGCTTCCTACTAATGCTTTGTGGGGAATCGGGGCTTAGCCCTGCTGGGGGCTCGAGCCTGGCACGTGAGGGAAAAGGTTTGCGAGCCAAGCCCGGTCTCGGTTCCTTTCCTCTCCATGAGCAGCAGTGAGAAACATGTTTTCTCCTGCAAGTCCAGGCTAAGAGAGGGGACAGCGCGTACCCGCTTCCTCCGGGGTGGAGGAGAGCGAAGAATGTTGGGAGGGGCCTCGGGGTTAGGTTAACCCGTCAGGGTCCGGCTCGGCGTGGGGTATCCGGCCCTTCCGCCCAGCCCCCCAGCCCCGCCCTATCCCAGGACAGCCGGGGACCGACGGCATTCTCAGTATCCTCCCCGTGAAGGCTCAGGAGGAATGCTCGCCCCGCCCCCTCCGAGCCCATCGCCAGGTTTGCCCCCCACCGCATCCCCCCCCAACGGGCCCCCCAGTCAAGGGACTGGGCTGGGAGCTCACCCGTGATCTCTACCACCCCATCCTTGGTCTTCACGGTCAGCTCCTCGGGGGCGAAGTGGTTGACGTCGAGGGTGACCCGCCAGCGGTCGGCGGTGTGCTGGATCTCCGAGATGCCCCGGCTCAGCTGCCTGCTGAGCGCCCGGCTGTAGGCCTGGGCGGGAGGCGGGGGGACCAGGGGCGCGGCGGCGGCGGCGGCCGCCGGGACCTGCTCAGCCACGGGGCTGGGCAGCAGGCGCACGTAGCCCGGCCAGCTGGTGTGGCTGGGCCACTGGTACCAGTCCTCCGGCAGGCGGGGCAGCCCGAAGGACTGGTCGAAGAGGCGGCTGCTGGCCGGGTACCAGTCCCTGAACGGGTCCCAGCTGGGGCTTCTCTGAAAGGTGAAGGGGACTCGTCTCTCCGTCATGTCAGCGACTAGTCAGCGGGAGGTGGGAGTGCTCGGGACCTGCTGCTCTCCCCGGGAGCTCTGGGAAGGAGTGTCGAGGCTGGGCTGGCCCCGGCTATAAAGAGTCCGAGCCGGTTATTTTTAGCAGGCGGTCTCAGGACTCTATTAATGGTAATTACACTGGGGCAGAAAGCCTGGGGGGCGGGAGCAGGGGGGCCGGGCCAGGACAACGTCCACCCCCTTAGATTCCTCGGGGAGAGAGAGACAGAAGAAAAGAGGGAGGGAAAACAAGTCCAAGCCCTGCCCAGGACCTGGAACTTTCACTCATCTTTCTGGAAAGTGAAGGAAGCAGAGAGAAGGTGGTGAGAGGCTGGAGGATGGGGGGGAGGGGGTATATGGGGGGGAGAATCTCCTCTTTCCTCCCCCCTTCTCCAGGCACTTGGATCAGAACCCAGGCCAGGGTACAGAGAGTACGGGTTTAAGCGAGTGACCCAGAGAACAGGATGTGACTGGGTTGCCCCTCTCTCTCTCTATGACATCCCTTCAAATAAGTACCTCTCCTCATTGCCCAGAGAGGCTGAGACTTTGCTCGTGACCCACAGAACACAGACGTGAACCGGGAGACCTGGAGCTTCATAAAGTTTAGAACTGGAAGAAACCCTAAAGCCCCTTCTCCCATTTTGCTGATGAGGATACTGAGGCTCTAGGAGTCGGTTACTTAGCCATTATAAATCGTCAATAGAAGGATCATGTGACTCCTAGCTCTATACATTCATCCTGATAGGGGAACACTTGGGGAGGACGCAGTGCAGAAGTGACCCCACAGCCAGGGTGGGACTGGGGAGTAAGACTGACTGCCCTCTTTGGTTCAATACCTTGAAAAAGTCTCAGCTTTGAATCTCAACTTCTTTTCCCCATTCTCCCCGCTCCCTCCCTTTCTCTCCAAGAATATTTCCTCCTCTCCTCCTTATCCTCCTGTACCCATCCCCTGCCCCTGTTCCATCTCTCCCTTGTCTCCCTTTGCCCAGTTAGCTCTTAGCCCCATGACATAACCTAATCCCTGACAACAGACACACACAGAGACCTCCCAGTTTCCAGGGGGGCTGGGAGCTGGAGACCCCTAATATCTATTCTTGGGGGACTTGCTTGTGAAACAGTAACTATTCCAGTATAGAATGGTGTGAGAAGGTGGGGCAGGGAGGGAGATTCTGGCACTGAGACGCTGAGGAGACAACACCCTCTCCATCCTCTGGGCTGGGTAGCACAGGACAAAACCTTCTGTTTTTCCAAGCCCCCCCCCCCTTGCCCTCTGTGGACACTCTATAGAAAGAACTTTCCAAGATCAGAGGTTCAGATCTCACCTCTGACACAATATCTGCGGGACCCCGGAGAATTGATTCACTTTCTTAGACCTCAGTTTCCTCATTTGTGAAATGGGAGGAGGAGGGGATTGGACTAGAACAAACCCTGAAGTGTCTTCCAGCTCTAGAACGAAATTATCATGAAGGTTCTAGACAATTCCTCCCCCCCCACCCCCGCCCTGGCCAAGTTCTGTGGGGTCTGTGTCCTCATATCTAAAATGAGGGATTGTGACTAAATGACCTCCGAAATCCCTTCCAGCTGGTTATGATCCTATGACCTCTGAATTCTGAGATCTAAATCTCTGCTCCTATTACTCATCGGTGTCTCCCCCTCCCCCTTCCCCACCCCTAGGTCAAGGAGAACTGGAGAAATGAGTGAGCTCAAGCCCGTAAAAGGCTCCAAACTCCAAGATGAGACAGATGATTGAAACCCACACCGTGTCCCTTCCCAACGGGCTGGAGTAAGGCTGGTGAGATCACACCTATAAAATGCTTTGAGCAATCTGGAAGAAAGGGAGGAGAAGGGGAGGAAATCTACCCAGCTTCCCCAGCCCTCACCTCTCCGCTGCCCCGGATCTTTTCCATTTTAAGGAAACGAGGATAATCCAAACATCGGAAACGCAATAATTCGAGTTGGGTTTTTCTATCTAAATTGTTCCCACTGACTCTCCTCCCACCAACAGGTTACTCCGGCCAAGGGCGGGGCTGCTCTGGGTATCAGACAAGGTTAAGTCCTTTTGAGATGGGGAAGCGGGGATGGAGGGCCAGGAATTCCGCTCTGCTTCCCTGAGCTTGCCTCCTCTGTTCTTCCAAGCCCCACCCAAGCCTGTTTTCTGAAAAAACAGGTGAGATCAGAAACCACAGGGAGTGTCAATCTTCCCCCGTTCCCCTTGTCCCTGAATCTGGGAGTCTCTCCCCCCGGCCCCTGAGTCTGGGAGTCTCTCCCCCCGGCCCCTGAGTCTGGGAGTCTTTCCCCCCCGGCCCCTGAGTCTGGGAGTCTCTCCTCCTTGGGAGGAAGGAGCTGAAAGCTTCTGGATCTCTTTCAAGTTAAAATCTCAAAGCCTTTTATAACTCCCCACAAACGCCAGCTGGGTTCTGTGGGTGTGGGCTGGAACAATTTGACAGGTTAATCTCCCTTCATCCTTGTCCAGGAGGATTGTACCCACCCTTCAGAGAAGTGTGGAAACCAGGGGAAGGTCATACAGCTGTCAGGGGTTAAAAGGGAATCACACCCAAAAGTCTGCGTCCCCTGACTCTGCCTCTCCCGTGTCGCTCCCAATTCATGCCCTCTCCCCTCAACTTCCTTTAATTTGTGGCCTCTTGACTGCAGATATATTTGTTCCAGTCACCTCTAAATTCCTGGTTGTGGCAGGGAAATCATTCCCTGAGAGTTCTCCTTCTCCACTAGCTCTTCCATCAAGAATGAGACCAAATCCAAGGAGAGAACAGACTCTAGTGTAGACTGGAGGGAGTAGAAAGGATACTTAGCGAAAGGGAACAGGGCCATTAAGGAAAAGGCTGGGGCTAGGAAGAGGAAGGACGTCTCCACCTGGGTTCAGAGCTAAAGCTTTGAGGAAGTAAGCCCTAGGGAGCAACCACGGGGGTCCTACTGGACCTCTGAGAAATGAACTTGAAGGCACATGAATCCAGGAAAAAACTCTTCGTGTCTATGATTGTCCCCATGGATAGAGGCTGTCCATGTGCCATGAAATCATCTGTCCAACTAGCTTAGAATCCTCTAGTCTGATCTCTCATTTACCGAGAAAGGAGCTGAGATCAAGAGCTAGAAAAGGGTTTGCTCAAGATCACACCGTGACTCAGTGACAGAATTGGCAAGAGAGCCCAGGGGACAGTGGGATGGGGGTTGGACGGGGAGAAGAGCTGGGTAGGATTTTAGCTTGGTTATTTACTAGCTGTGGGCTTCTGGGTAAATCACTTCCTCTCACCTGCGCAATGAGGGGTTTGGACTTGGTTACCTCTAAGGTGATCTGACTTTCCAGATCTTAATTCTCTGATCCTAGAGCCTCGATTCGTTTTTCCTCTTCTGCCAGCCTTGAGGGTAGGAGGGTAACACTAGACCAAGAATACAAGGATTGAGCAGGGCTCACCTGCCCAGGCTTGGTGGTCCCCATTCCCCACCAAACCCAGGACTTGATCTCTTAGCTTCCACCTCCTGATGTAGCTCCCTGCCCTCCATAACCCCTAAGTCCTTCCCACTTTTTTTTATCTCCTTTTACAGGTTGGGCTGCTCTAAGATGAAAAATTTCCTGGGCTAAGTATTGGGCATGTTTGGAAAATCTGGGTTTGAATCCCGGCTCACCAAAGGTAGGATCTTGGGCAGGTCATAGAGGTCAGAGTTGGAAGAGATCTTAGAAACCATCTTAAGTTGATCCCATTCTTCAGATGAAAGAACTAAGACTCAGAAGGATTACATGACTTGCTTAAGGTCACACTGAAACAAGTAATCCCTCTGAACCTCAGTTTTCTCATCTTTAAAATGGGATCCTAATAGCACTGCTCTACTGGAATTGCTGTGAGATTGCAAGAAATTCATTAAAAAACCAACCTAACAATGTCAATTATTATTAGCAGTTTGGAGGAATGGATTCTCCTGGGATTACTGTGAGATTGAAAAGAATTCATTAAAAAATCAATATAACAACACCAGTTATTATTATTATTAGCAGTTTGGAGGAGTGAATAGAGAGCCGGCCTTGGAGATCTGGGTTCAAGTCCTCCCTCTAACACATCCTGGCTGTGTGACCTCTAGGAAACCATCAAGATATTGGGAGACACCCTGTTTTCCAGGGCTGAGTTTCAGCAAGCAGGCTGGACCCTGAATTTGGCATAACAACAATCCTTTGTGCTCTGGATGATGTCACCCTTTGGCAAAACCACCTAATTATTGTATTCCTTTGAGCAGCACCAGGTGTTCTCTGAGTCTGGACAAGCTTGGAGAAGTATCCATGTTCTGGTCGTGAGGTCCTGCTATGACTCAAACTTGTCTCATCGTCAACGTTACCTCCCATTGTCAAGGCTATGGCGCACTTCGTAGCCATAGGTAGGAGTACTGAGGTAAGTACTACACTGCCTTGGGTTCTCCCCCCCCTCCCATTAGGGTGGGGTCCCCACTTTCCTTGACTTTGAAATTAAACTTCTCTTTGATTTCTGACTCTCCCATCTCCACCCTGCTCTGTCCAGCTCAAGCCATCCATAGGTTAGAGGCTGGTTCCACCCAGTTGACAAAACTTATGCTTCAAAGAAGGTACTTATCTGCATTGGTGGAGAGACTTTCTTCACCTGGGAGTTCCCTATGTCATTAAAATCACAACCTCTATTCTACGATGATCATTATTATTATTCGAGGAAACAAACCTAAACTGGGAGTTAGGAAACTTACGGACCAATTCCAGCTTTGTCACTTCAGCCATGACCTTGGTCATGCCATTTGCTCTCTCTTGGTGCTAAATTCAACCCTCTCTTTCTTCCAAGGTTAATGACCTCTTCCCAAACATATATATAATATATTTTTTTTGGTATTTCAGCTGAGATTACTTTATTCCAATTCCAAACATTTTTTTTTTAAATTGAGCTTTTTTTTTCTCCTGTAAATTGAAGATATTGGACTAATCCCTTGATTCAGCTGAGACATACTTTGGTAGAGGCAGTGTGGTGCAGTGGAGAGCAAGCACTGGCTTTGGAAACAAGAACTGTGTTCAATTCCACTTCTGACTCTTTTCCTATGTGACCTTGGGCACATAAATTCCCTGTTTTTAGTCTTAACTGTCTTTATCTGTAAAATGCTGGAGTTGGACTGAATGATCTCTGAGTCTTTTAGGATTCTAGTTTTCTGATCCTAATATCACCAAGAAGGGAGAGATCTTTTAAAAATAAAATAAAAAAACCAACTGAGATAAAAAATATATTTGTTTTGTTTTTGAGGAAAGGCAGCCAAGTTCTAAAGGATTTTCAAAGGCAAAGGGGCAGGGAGATGTTGAAGTGAAGAGTTTGGAAGATCTGAGTTCAGATGTGACCTCAGGTACTTAACACTTTTTAGCTGTGTGACTCTGGGCAAGTCACTTAACTCCAATTGTCTCACCATAAAGGGAGTGGGGGGAATAAAAGTACAGTCACTCCTACCCCTTCTGACAGGACTGGGGAGGATTGCGACAAAGGGGAGCCCAGATTGGATTATTGGAAGTGAAGTCCTGTCAATACCCATCCCTGACTATCCAGAGTATCCTGGGGGAGAGAGAAAAATGGGAGTGGGTGGCAAGAACATTCCAGACTGTCCCTTGTGATCGCAGGAAGTTTAAGAGAAATCACTGTTCCCATCCCTGGGGCCAGGCCCGTCTCCGCCCTCTGGCAGGATCGGATGTATTTATCTATTGGCAATATTGTTGTATCCTCCCCTTCGATCATGAGTGACGGTGACCCGGATATTAATGACAACTTTATGTGTGAGAAGCCCTGTTAAGGACATGGTCGGGGACCGGAGCCTCGGGAAGGGCCGCGGGCTGAGTCTGGAGCAGGGGGCGGCAGACAGACGGGCTCTCTCAGGCCCCAGAGTCCCTTTCCTCAACTGTAAACTGAGGACTTTGGCCTCCGTGGCCCCTAAGGTCTCTTCCAGCTCGAGATCGGAGATGCTGGGGCCCCTGAGACCCCGGCACCCGGCTGCAGGGGAAGCATGTCAGGGATCCATCTGCAGGGGTTACAGAGACGGGAGGCTGGGGTCGGGTGCCGGGGGCAAACGCCCCGGAGGAAGGGCCCCGTGGGGGAGTCACTAATCCAGGGAAACAAGCCCCTCCTCCATCTCTCCGGCAGCTCTGGCAGGGTCCCCGCAGCCTCTCCCGGACTTCTCAGAGCACGGTCCCTGAAGCTCGGGGAGGCCACTCCGGGAGGGAGGTGTGTGTGACCTGGACCTCCGGGCCCACGTGGGGGAAGCGGGGCGGGGGGTGTCCCGCAGGCCGGCCGCGAGAAATCTCTCCTAGGTCCCCGCCCCGCCCCCGGCCCAAGGAAGGGATTCCCCTCGCGGAGAGCTAGCTCGTGGCCGGCCGAGCTGAACCCCCGGGCGCCTCTGAGGACCGCGAGGCGGCGGCTTTGCGCGAGTCGGAGCAGCAAAAGCTCCCACCCCAGCACGCGCGGGTCCCGGGGGACAGCCTGGGCGCGGCCCGCCTCCGCACTCGCTCTCCCCGGCTGGAACAAGAGGAGCTGCAGGACCTCTGTCCAGTCTGTCATTGGGCGTTCAGTGTCCCGGCTCCCCTCCCCCCCACTCCCACTCCCACCCGCAGCCTGCTGACTCATGTTGCAGCAAATACTGAAGGAGGGGGTGGGGCGGGACGGGGCCGCTCGGGAGACCTTGGCTGAGCCCCGGGGAGAGCGCCCCCTCCCAGCCTTGGAAAACCAAAGGCAGAGCGGAGGCTTCGGGGCCGCTCCCTCCTTCATGAGGAATAGAAAGACAAAGATGGAAGTGACTGAGCTGGACAGGGGAGCATTCAGTAGACTTTGCCATTAGACTACACAAGACCAAGAATTATTCCTAGTACTGAGCCTCCGTTCCCGAAGCGGAGTCCTCCATCCCTGACGCTGAACCCCCAATTCCCGACAGTGATAAACGAAGTCTTCCATCCCTAACACTGAACCCCCAATTCCCGACAGTGATTCTGCTTCCCAAAGCGGAGTCCTCCCTCCCTGATGCTGAATCCCAATTCCCGACAGTGATTCCGCTCCCCCAAGCGGAGTCCTCCCTCCCTAACACTGAACCCCTAATTCCTGACAGTGATAAACGGGAATCCTCCCTCCCTAACACTGAACCCCCAATTCCCGACAGTGATTCTGCTTCCCAAAGCGGAGTCCTCCATCCCTGACGCTGAATCCCCAATTCCCGATAGTGATTCCGCTCCCCCAAGCGGAGTCCTCCCTCCCTAACACTGAACCCCCAATTCCCGACAGTGATTCTGCTTCCCAAAGCGGAGTCCTCCATCCCTGAAGCTGAGCCCCCAGTTCCCGACAGTGATAAACGAAGTCTTCCATCCCTAACACTGAACCTCCAATTCCTGACAGGGATCCCGCTCCCCTGAAACGGAGTCCTCCATCCCTAACACTGAACCCCCAATTCCTGACAGGGATCCCGCTTCCCAGACAGGGCATCCTTCTGCCTCATCTTGAGCTGCCTGCATCCCTCACAAGGGCATCCTTTCCGACATTGACACTGAGCACCCAGACACAGTAGCGACTTCGGGCTTCCACATCCAGCGGGAAGCCCTTAGCCTTCACACAGAGTCCCCGCCCTGGGCGTTGAATCTGCCGCAGGGATTTGACAAATTTCCTACTCTTTTCCTCGGAACCCCTGAATGAACAGAAAAGACCCCCACTCCTATTTGCAAAATCTGTGGTCCCTGAGCACCTCGGCTCTTAAATGTTATTTGCCGCCGGGGTCCCACTGCAGCTGTGCACACAGCACAGCCCTGACCTTACCCAGCCCTTCTCAAGTCAACACCTGAAGTTGCTGCCTCCTCCTGTTAAAACTCGGCATCGACAGCCCCTTCTTATTCATTGTTCTCCCTTTGAGAGACACAACATGATTGCCTGCGTCACACTGCGGACCCCACCCCAGAAGGTAATGCGGGCTCCCCTCTTTTTAGCCCAGCCTGAGCTTTCTCTCCACTCTCACTGCGACACCTGGAGCAATTCATTGTCCACCCCCAGCAGCCAGGTGGGAAACAATGCACAGCATCCTGTTGCCCAGCAATGATGCATCCAATCCTGGAGACCCTATTAGTAAATGGGGAAGAGGGGTGGGTCTGGTTGGGGGTGGGGAGGCTGGATTGCTCTCTCAGAGAATGGTGAAGGAGAGAGGAAGCTGCCTTGGAGCTTTGTTTTGAGAAGGGGGTAGGGATTCCTTCTCCTCATACTCTACTGGAAAAAGGAAATTACAAGTCATTTTTCCTTAAGCTATGGGGGACTTAAAAAATTGGTCCTGACATACAGTGTTCCTCTTTCTTCATTCCCTGGACACAGCCTCCAGATTTGATTATGGCAGCCATTATTTCTCCATCCCTACAGGCTGTGAGGTCAAGGAGAGTGTGAGTCAGCGGAGAATTCCTTCCCTTCCCTTGGAATTCTCTCCACCCCACCTACACTTTGTTGTCTAAGGGTGGATGGTTGAACTAGACTCCTGTCATGCACTTGTCACATTTCCCATGACACCTCTCCAGATTCCCACAATTCTAAATAGTGACTGATAATGACATATCAACACAGATCCTTGAGAGCAGGAAATATTTCTTGTTTTTATTTCTTTGTTTCTCCTGAATCTGTGGTTTCCTGGATGTAGGGAGCTCTTAGGGTGGAAAATCCTTTCCTCTGCAAAGTATAATCTTAAAAAGCTACCTCAGAAATAAAAATTAAATAACATAAGCAGGATCATACAGCCAATGTGCCACAAGTGGGTTTTTTTTCCTGACTTCCAGGTCAGTGCTCTCTCCATTAGGTCACATTTCCTTTCGTGTAGTAGATATTTCATAAGATTTGTGGAATTGGATTGAACTTGAAGATAATGGGGCAAGCTCCCTCCATTCAGAGACTTCCCTCACTGATGCCAGATTCTACTATTAGGGATTCATTCCTTTGGATTCAACATTACTCTCTCTCGATTTCATAGTCTCTCCTAATTCAGAGGGAATGAAATGATTAGACCCTTCTCTCTGACAGGTCAAGCCAGGACTGCGGGAATGGGCAGGTACGGGAGAGATGTGGCAGACGTGACGGAATGCTCAAAGGGACACAGGAAGGGAATGGAGGCAAGGATCTGTCTCTGTGACTTCACCAGGGTCAAACGAGTTCTCTGTGCCCTCAGTTTCTCCATTTGGGTGTATCTTCAGGGACTCTTCTCAGTTCTACTGCACAGAATTCTTCTCTACCTTCAAGACTTAGCTCAAGTATCACCTTCTCCATAAAGTCTTACCCCACCAGTCACCTAGTATTTGCCTTTATTCTCTTTATATTTGTTCTGTGTACACACACACATATATATACTGTTATTGCTCTCCCATCTCCACACACGTTAGAATGTAAGGTCCTTTTTTTGTAAACATTGTGTCCTCAAAACCGTGTTTGGCCCATAGCTGGAACATAAACGTCTGTCGATTGATCGGTAAAGCGAAGGGATTGGATTCGATGATTCCTAGCGTTCCTTCTGGAACTGACATTCTATAATAAAGTTTCTAAAAAAAATCTCCCCCCTTTGGAAAAAACCAGCCCCCACATACGGGGGGAACAACTGAACACTCAGCCCCACGTGACAGGGACAGTGTATACTTTGTGTTTTATTGTATTCCAACCATCTCAAGGAAACTACACCTCGACTCAGGATCAGAAAGAAATCAAAGGAAAATGAAAGGAAAAACCAGGCTGAATCCTACCTCGGAACGGATCGAGGCAGAACAGCATCCTGGCCTACCCGAGGGGACAGGGCACGGGCTTTTCTCCATATTGTGGGTCGGGTTTCCCCCCTCCCCCCAGATGGACATGACTGGACTGAGGAAGACTTGGTGATATCCCTGATGCACAGCTCCTGCAATGGGGTGGGGAACAAAAGGGATGAGGGGATACTGTGGGAATCAAGAAGGAACAAGGAGAGGTGGGGTCCCTAGGACCCTCCCCCTATAAAATTGTCCTTTGCCAGGGCCAGAGCAATGTGTGCCTAGGGCAGGGGTGGTGAGGAAGATACCCTCTCCCCCAGGGAAGGAGCAGCAAGGGCCAAAGATCCCGATACCTGGCTTGGCAAGGTGGCGAGGGAGAGGGGTGGTCCCGGCCTTCAAGGCCTGGGGGAGAATAAATAAGACGCAAATAAATTAATTAATAAATAAATTCCATAGCAGCCTAGTTCCCTGGGGGAGGGGAATGTTGCCGACTTAGTGTAATACTGGCCCTGGAGTTCGAGACTGAGCCCACTTTGAAGGTTCACTAGCCCCCTTTGAGCAACTACTTCCGGAAGTCCCATTGGAATCCGAGTCACTCCTCGGGCCCAGATACGTAGATCCCAGGGCAGGACAGATGAAAGAGACTTGTGTCTGTGTGGGGAAGTTTGTTTACCTCAGAGGAGGGCCATGCTGGAGGCTTAGTTGATGGGTCTTTCAACCCAGGTGAAATACATAATGGCAGGGGACATCAGCCCTGGGGAGGGGAGAAAGGGCATCGTGGGTGAGGTTTCCTTCCTGAGTCCAACAGTCAGCCTGATGTGGTCACTTGTACCTCCCCCACCCCCAATGTCCAGCTCTGTTTCTGGGGGATGGAAAGGTCAGCCGCTCCATCCCTCTGCCTTGGGGTACGTGACCTTTTAGCCACCTTAGGAAAAGAGCCGTGTCTCCTTTCCTTCCTTGGGATCGCTCCATGAAGGGCCCCACGGCTCAAAGGTCAAGGAGTCTTCCATTGAACCTGGGTCCCACTCACTGTATTGTTGGACCCTTCCTCCCCGGTGTTCTTAATGGGAATTGAAGCCAGAGGCCCCCTTTTCAGGAGCATTCCTGGACATCAAGCGTTGAGCTCCCCCAAGACAAGGCCAAAAGAAAGAAAGGAAAGTCCGGAAGGCTGAGGGAAAGAAAAGAAGGCTCGAGACAGGAGGGCAGATGTGAAGGGAGTAGAGGGCTTCGGGAAGTTGCCAGGTTTCACTTCTGCCAACCAATCAGGGAGGGGCAGGGTCTGGAGATACATTCTGGGAGGGAGGGGCTTCGCCTCCTTGGGTGGGCTCTCCAGGAAAGCGGATTCTTTCCCAGGCCCCCTTCCCTGCGGATGGGTGGCTCAGGGCAGAACAGGGTCCGGGGCAGAGACTGAGCATATCCTGTGTTCAGTGGCTCTTGGTGCCCAGCTCCACGGAGCGGAGAGGGCACCTTCTGGAAGCGGTAGGATCCCGATCTTTGTCATCAGGCCCTGTGCCCAAACTGGGCAGAGGTCTCTAGAGTCCTGGGGCGCACCGGCCCCAGTCCCGTGAGGACAGAGCGCCCCCGTCGCCAACCCAACCTTGTACAACAGGGTCAGAGGAAAGGAGGCCGGAGGATGGGGGAGAATCCCCTAGGCCCGCTTAGGCCACAGGACACTCCCCACCCTGGGGCAAGCCAGAGGGCCGGAATCTCCATCCACCTGGAGGTTTTCTCTCTGCCCCCACAGTGGAGGGGGGCCTCCCTGGTGCTGGCGGGAGGGTGTCAGGGATGGATGCAGTGGGTGCATTTGGCCTCGCGGGGCTTTTGGCCTGGGCTGCCCAGATACCTGGGCCCACCCCGGGGGGGTATGAGAAATATGAAGGGCTGGTGGGTGGGGAGTGAGATGTATGTGGGGGGGGGTTTCCCACAGCCCGCACAGGAGAACGGCCCCGCTCGCCCCTGCCTCCTGGCTCTGACCCGCCTCCCGGTCCTCGGAGCCCGCTCACGGTGGGTCCCTTGGGCCAGGGGGAGCTGCGTCTGGGGGGCTCTCGAGTGGGAGCGGGAAGGAGCAGGATCCGAGGGAGAGGGAGCGCGGGTCTCTCTGGGCTTCAGAAGCCCCCGCTTTCCGAGCTGCTGCGGCTGTTGTAGCTGGGGCTGGGGCTGGGGCTGGGGGTCCTGGAGGGGCTGCGGGTCCGGCTGCGGCTCCCGCTGCGGCTGCTGTAGCTGTCCGGGCTGCGGGTCCCGCTGCGGCTGCGGCTGTAGGAGTGGCTGCTCCAGGAGCTGGAGGAGGACGACGAGGACGAGGGGCTGGGCCGGTAGTAGGGGATGGGGCGCTTCCGGGCGCTGCGGGGAGAAGAGACATCAGGCTCTGCAGCAGCAGCAGCAGCAGCAGCAGGCCCTCCCAGCAGGGCTCACTTGGCTGCAAATAACCGGAGCACTTGAGCGGAGAAGCTAGGGGGAGGAGGGGGACTCGCATCTTCCAGGAGAGAAAGGCTCCTCTAGGTACTGGGAAGCCATGGGTCTATCCCTCCCATTTTACAGATGAGGAGCCTGAGGCCACAGAAAAGTCAAATTACTTGCCCAAGTCCCACAGAGCCGGCATTCAGTCAGGTCCACTAATTCCAAAGCTAGGAAGTATTTCCCACCCATCCAATTTTTCCACTTTCTAAAGTTTGGCAGAGTACCGCCCACTGACATGGGTTCTTTTTTTAAGGGCTCATCCAGGGTGGGAAGGGAGTTGGTGATCCAAAACCCCAAAGCACCTCCAGAAGAGACAATTAAGACCTCAATGGGCAAGTGACTGGGTTAAGGTCATACAGTGGGTCCAGGGCTGGAGCTATAGCCTGGGGCTCTTTCCACTGTAATATCTTCCACTTCTTAGATCTTGAGGAGATGACCATCCTGTGGGCCATCCTCCTCAGCCCCAGAAAAAACAAACAGGCAGCCAGTCTCCCTCCCCCTGCTTCCCCCTTAGGTACTCAGGTTTCTAGAAATTAGTCTAGAGCCAGGGAGCTGTGAGAAGAGAGAGGAGTGGTTAGCAGGGAGCCCCTCAGAGACCCCAGTTAATACAGGAAGGAAAACACCGTGGGGTTAGTGAAGGGAGGAGGGCAGGAAGCACCATATCCAGGGGCAGTAACGGTCCTGTGGTCACAGCTGGTGTCTCCCCCTACTCCCAGGAAGGAAAAGATGGGCTCCTAGGTCAGGAGCTAGGTGGAACCTCAGCCCCCTTCTTTTGTCAGATGAGGAAACTGAGGCAAAGTTGCTCAGGGCTACTAGCTTTTAGCACAGCGCCTGGTACGGAGCAGGCACTTCGTCCTGATTATTGACTAAGCGGAAGCTCCTGAAAATGACCCCAGGACCTCGGACCCGCACACCAGAGCTGCTTCTACAGTAACATGTTGCCTCAGTGTTTGATTGAGAAGTCTCAGGCTTCACCCCTTGCATGTGGTGGACAGGGAGAAATGGAGGTTTAAGATGGGGGGGCTCCTTCACCCAGGAGACACAAGCGGGGGGGAGGGGCTAAGTTCCAGTCAGTTCTGGCGATGGGGAGGTCCCAATTCACAAAGCCCCTGACTGATTTCAGAGCAGATCTGATGGACTTTTTAATCTCTTCCAGGGGGTTTTGAAGGAGTCCATGTCCAAAGGGCTAAGCTATCTCTGCCCTCAGCCTGAAGGGAAGCTGGGAGCTCGGAATAGACCTAAAGAGAAATACGGTGGCAAGGCGGGGATGGAGGGGACGCCACGTGTGAAGCTCGAAAGAAAGGGAGACCCCACTAGCCCCAGGTCTTGTTTTCCTCCCTATCTCTCCCTCCTGCCCCCCATTTCCTAGAGAGAGAGTTTAAAGCTAGGCAGAACTGTTAGTCTTGTCAGAGGCAGACAGACAGACTGAGAGAGCTGAACACCTCACACAGGGATTTTCCAGGCAGCCCTCAGGGATGGGGGAGGGTCCTGATGGAGGGTTACCATGGTAACCAAGCTGGTCCCCCCTCCCCCATCCTGGCCACAGCTTCCCTCCGGGTGGAACCTTGAGATGGAAGGGAAAAAGAAGAGATCAACGGGGGAACAGGGCCCTAGTGCAGTGGGAGGGGTCCCTGAACACCCTGCGGCATCTAGCAGACTGGCTAACCTCTCCAATCTCTCCCACATCCAGTCCTAAACCCATAGGATTTGCTGCTGAGCTGCTTTCTCTACATGCTTGTTTATCAGTGTTTCACAGAGACTTGACCCCTGCCCTTCAGCCCCAGTGAGGGGCTTTCCCCCCAGCACCCCAACCATCATTCTCACCACAGAGCTGGGCTTTGTCCTTGATAATGATCCTGGACCTTGAGTCCTCAGCCCTTGCACTGAACGCTTATCTTTGACAATCAGCTTCCAACACTGACATTGAGCTTTTTATCTTTGACATTGAGCCTCCATCCTTGACACGGGGACCCTGATTTCCAACTCTGACTCCCTGTTCTCCAGCCCTAAGCTCTCAAGTCTGACACTGAATTTCCATTTCCATTAGAGAGCCCAGATACCCGACGTTGGTCACTGAACCCAGCAATGAGCCCCTACTCCCAGCCCTGAATCTTTTGTGATCAAAGACATTTTCTATGTAGCTCTCGGGGAGTCCGATGAATTTTTCCTTTGTATTTTCCGAGATCAAGCACTCAGGGTTGGGTATCCCCTATCTCTTTTGTATGGAGTCCATGGCCCTGGTCACAATATCTCCCCTTGATTAGTCCCTCTCCCATCCCTCCCTTCGGTCCCCTACCTGGTAATCCGCCTAGGCTCCATGAAACTAGGTGAATCCCGACGTCTCTTCCGTATGGGTGAGTAACTCCGGGACCGCCGTCGGGGCCTAGTAGCTTCCCCCTCTGGGTGCCTTGTCCGGCCGTCACCTTCCTTCTCTCTGGAACGGAGATGGGCTCACGTTAATTGGAGTCGATGGTGGACCTTTGGATTTCAAAATCTTTCTTCCAATCTCTCCCTTTGCTTCCCCTTTGCCCCTTCTCTCATCCCCGATACTTTCCCTTGACTGCGCCACAGAGGTCCTTCCAATTCCAAAACCCTTAAGCTTGATGGCTGCTTTCCCTATGTCCCCACATCATCACGTGACCATTGCTGCACCCTCAGTATGATCTGCCGGGTCCTTTCATTAGGAGTTCTCTGAGGCTCTGTGTGCCCATTGCCTTCCAGGAGCTGCCATCCTGTTTGACCCCCTCCCACCTGGCAGGGCCTTGCCACCTTGTGGTTTTCTCCCATAGAGAAGCAAAGATGTTGCTCCCATCAGCCCTCATCTCTTGGGGGAGGGAGCAGGGGACTAGGATTTGGAGGTCTAGGGACCGGGACCTGACAGGGGCACCCCTTCTCTCCGCCACTGATAAGCTTGGATAGCAACAAGCCTACCTGGGGAAGGCACTTGATCACACTTAGGGGGATGTTCTGGAGGGAATCCCATGAGCTTTTTCTAGGCAGCCCAAAATCTAGCTCCAGGTGCTGTCATTACTTCTAGTCCTAGTCTTTAGCTTAGGAGAAGCTTTAAGCACCTCATCATTTGGCAGAAGAGAAACCTGGGGACCCCAGAAGGTAAATACATTCCCAGGATGTCTTAAAAGCTTAAAAGTCTAGTGCTAGAATCCAGTTTCAGCCTTCAGATTCCAAATCCATGGACATTCTCTACTCTATCCCTCAATTGGAGGCACAGGCTGGGGCAGCTAGATGCTGACTAAATCTGCTTAATCCTGGGAAATGTGACTGGGCAAGAATCAGTGGCTCTCGTTCTGTTGGGTCTCAGTTTCCCCAGATGTAATAGAAGGGGATTGGATTCCTGACCAAGGGTACTGTCCAAGCTGCTTCGATCCTCACCAGCTAGTGATCAGAGGGTGCTCCAGGTTACTAATTTAGGCTCCTTAAAGAATCTTCTCAGTAAATTCCCATCCCCCTTGTCTTGAAACATAGAGATCCCTCCAGAGCTAGAAGGGACTTAGGTACCACTAAGGCTCAAGGTCACATGGTAGGGAGGCCAAGGGCTGAGATTTCAAAGTCTGTCAGACTCATCACTTTCAACTGAGCCATGAGTGTGTAGGAACTTGGACTAATCTGAAGACCTGGCTAAGAAAGGGTGTCATCGGGTTAGCCTGTCTGCTCAGGGACACGCCGACGAGAGGAAGATTTTTGATCCTCTGTGGATCCCATTCTGTAACCCGTCAGAGGAATCCAGTAACTGGGAATTCGGTGCATGTGTGGGGGATGTATGTGCGGGGACAGAGACAGAAACAGAGACAGAGATGAGAAAGAGCCAGAGAGAAAGGCAGAAAGAGATAGAGACAGAGAGAGGCAGAGAGAGAGAGAGACAGAGTCTTCAACGCCTTCTTCAGACTAGGGAATGTATTATCCAAGATTGTATCGAGAGTGGGATCAGCATGTTCAAATTCTGGGGGCTGTCATGGAGTCATAGCCCTAGAGCTAGAAGGGACTTCAGAAGCCATCTAGCTTCCCCCTGCTATTTTACAGTTGGAGAAACGGAGGCCCAGAAAGGGTTTTAACCAAAACCATGTAGATGGTGCTGGTCAAAAGCAGGGGTCAGGCCTGACTGGGCTGAGGTGAGGTGCTACGTGTCAGGAATGGCTGGGCTGAGAAGGGGTGACAGAGTTAAGCTGGGTGAGGGTTCTAGGTGACAGGAATGGCTGGGCTGAGAAGGGCTGCTGGGTGACAGGACTGGCTGGGGGAGGGTGCTAGGTGTCAGGTTAAGCTAGGTGAGGGTTCTAGGTGACAGGAATGGCTGGGCTGAGAAGGGGTGACAGGGCTGGCTGGGGGAGGGTGCTAGGTGACAAGCTCGCGGCCGCCCAGTCCAATCCCAAGCGGCGGGCCCGCGGGCTCTCACTTTTTCCCAGAGGCGCTGTGGCTCCGTTCTTGGCTGGGTTCTGGGCCCGGCTGGTGGGAGGCGGCCGACGCGTCCGAATCGCTGCTGGAGCCGGCGCGGCTGAGAGATCGCGGGGAGCTCCGGGGGGCCGGGGCGCGGGGCCGCCGGCGTCCTTTGCGCCGCGGCGCCGAAGTGGCGGAGCGCGAGCGCCGCCGGTGCTTGGCTTCTCCCGCTACGCTCCCGCAGGCGCCGCCGCCGCCGCCGCCTCCGGTGGCGGCTCCCGAGCCTCCTCCGCCCGGGCCTCCTCGGCCTCCCCTGGCCGGGGGCTGCGGCGAGGCCGAGCCGGGGCTTCGCCCCTCCTTCCCCCGGGGCGGCGTGGTCGCTGCTGGCTCCGCTTTGGTGTGGGCTCGGGCCTCGGGCGAGTCGGGCCTCTGAACAGGGGACACAGAGAAAGAGAGAGAAGACGAGAGACGGAGGGGGAGAGAGAGGGAGGGGAGGGGAGAGAAGGAGAGACGGGCTTTTAAAGAGAACCTCCCGGGACGCGCTGTCGCTCACATCGTCAACGCACGGTGCATTCTGCAAACTACACAGACCCTGCTGCCCTGCCCTGCCCTGCCCTGCCCCTTCCTGCCTGCCTTCCTGCCTTCCTGATCGCACCTGCTGGGTGGGCCTCCATAAATGCAGCTCATGCAAGTCTCTTCGCATGCAAAAACACCAAGGGACGGATCGGAAAGAGAGGACCGGGGAGCACCGGGTGGGGGGACGACATGGGGGGGAGGGAGCTGAGGATGGGCTGGGGCGGAGGTGATGAAAGAGCGACTGAGGGATGGCAAAGAGAGGAGAAGGGGGTCACGGGGCGGGCCAAAGAACCCAAACCGAGGGGAAAGGGGGAGGGGGGCGAGGAAAGGAAGAGGAGGGGGGAGGGAAAACAACAACACGGGAGATATCAGAGGTGGCAGGGACAGAAAGGGGGAACAGCGTGGACAGAGAGACCGAGAGAGAGAGATGGAGCTCTATAATGAAGAGATGAGTTCAAATAACACGGAGATGGTAAAGGGGCTGAGGAAGGGATGGGGGAAGGGGAGGGGACAGCGGCACGAGGGAGGGTTTGGGGAGAACTCAACTGAAAACAGAACCAGAGAAAGGAAGAAAAAAAAAACAGAAAAAAAATAATAAAAAACCACAAATGTCATAGATACTGAAATAAAATATGTCTCTGAACTCCTGGGAAACTGATTTTTTTTTTTCTTTTTGGCCCTGCAGAGAGCTGTTGAGCTGTAAGTAGCTTCATCCTACTGTCTTTCTTTTTCTCTTTTTTTTTTTTTTTAAATTCTGATTTTTAAGTCCCTCTTGGTTAACGTCCACTTACCAAAAAAGTGGCATTTCCTCCTTTAGTAGGTAAGGTGTGAAGAGAAGGGAAAAGTGGGGCAACATAAGTTCATCATTAGATTCACAAAAATGCAAGAGAGATAGATAGAGAGAGAGATCAAAACGAACCAACCCGTTTCCTCGACCTTGGTCTTGCCATCACCAGGAATCACCAATTACTGAGCCATTGACTCAGGAAGGAATGACTGGTGAAGGAGCTCACCTGGATCTTTGCTTTCCTGTTTTTTAGGGGTGTGTGTGTGTGTGTGTGTGTGTGTGTGTGTGTGTGTGTGTGTGTACAGAGAGATTTGAAAACCAAGTTATGAAACAGGTTGGACAGGGATCACCTTGGATTTTTGGAAGCTCAACTAAAGGCTGGAAGTGAAAAAATAAAAATAAAAAAATAAAAAATAAAGGAAAAGGCTCCCTGTGCTCATTATTCTGTTGCTCTGCCCCCAGCAGAGATCAATGGCCAGCCCTGGCAGGAGGATCCCGAAAGAGGTGGCAGAAGCCTTGGAAAAAGCCTCTGGAAGGGGCTGAGTGGAGGGTGTAGGAGGCAGCGAGTAGAGAGGGAGTCATTGGCGCTTTCCTCAATTTCCTTCTACCATCGACATCACCAGGGAAACGTTTCTTAGGGTCCTTGGGGAGGGTGGGGGTCGGAGAGGATTCTAGGACTATGAACGAGGTTCAACTCTTGAGCAAATTTCAGGAGGTTTCTGGGAAAGAGTTGGTTTCCTGAGTATGAGGTAAGGCCATCTAGGGGATCAGTAATGAGGTGTCTGTCTGCAAGGCTATTTTAGGACTCTCTTAGCCGGAAATCATCTTAACCTTGATTGAGATCAGGGGATCCACACCAAAGGGTAGTCGGACCCCAAGATGCTTTGGTGGAGAGCAACCGGAGCTGCCAATGGGCACAGACCAAAAAGAGGGGTGTGGACGGCTTCCCCAGGAAAACCAGCTCTATGAAGGCTTAGACCTGGGAACCATGGGAACATGTTCTAGGGATCTTTGGATGAAAAGAGGGCAAGGGTGGCAGGAGGGACGAGCTGATTGCTGGATCCAGATGTTCCCTCCCCACCATAAGCCCCATCCTCCATGCCTTAAGACAGGTTCATTGGCACGAGGTGGTAATGCAGCCTTGCTGGAATGGGTCCTCAGTGGTATGGGAACCCACCATACATAAGCAGTCTGACCCATGACCTGAGGAATCGCCTTAACTGCATCCCATCAAGTATCCAGCAGTCTACTTTTCTTGATTCCCCAAGGGCTCAAGTTTGCATCACCTGTCACCCTCCTCCGCAGCATCCGGCCCCACTCCCCAAACCCCACTCCAGGAGAACTGGGCTCAATTCATCCCTATTATCAATCCATCCTGCACCTTGGGACTCAGCTATTCCAGTATCTTTGAAATGGGGAGCATTATTCCTGCTTCCATTCTAGTCTCCCAAGTCTTGCGGTGAAAACAAAACGAGTAGGGGAACAGCTTTGGAGGTAAAATTGGAAAAAAGCATTGGGAAGCCTACTTCCCAAATTTAAATCCTACCTCCTCCAAAAAGTCTCCTCTGATTATCTACATCCTCAGCACCTAGCACCGGACTAGGCAATGCATAATAAGTGCTCCTTAAATGATTCATTACTTTGTTGCGCTCTCACTCCTCTGAACTTTGTTAGTGTCTAAAATCTTCAATTTGGCAGCTGATTGAAATTTCTGTGTTTGCTGCTTATCTGGCCAACCATACTCTGAGCCATCTTCCCCTGTCTCCCTGCAAGTTTGGCTGGCTCTAGGATGACTCCTGCAGTGCTTGGTCAACTTGGGAATGAAATTTTCAGGGGCCTCAAAAACTCAAAGCCAGGCAGGTACCTATCTTTCAACCCCATTTCTGGTCAGTGTTTGAACCTCTCCCTCTTACATCATCTAACCATTCTTTTCTTCCTATCACCTAAGTTACCCGGAATTAAATCCACTGACGCCCAGGGGTAGCCATTGTAACTTTCTAGCTTTGCTTGTTTCCAAATCAGGACTTTCCCCAGCATACTATTTTGTCCTCTCAAAAAGCACAGATTTAAGAGAGATTATATTTGTGCGGAGGTGAGGGGACATGAAGTGGAAGTTAATTACTAATAGATGAGGAAGAGCTTTGGAGGTGAAAGTGGGCAAAACACACAGGGATCACATCCACTTTCCAGTAGGAGCCAAAGGTCTTGGTGCTGCCTCTACCACACTAATTTGCAAAGTGTGACTGAGAAAATGACCTAACGTCTCTGAGCCTCAGTATCCCCATCTGCAAAATGAGGATCTTTCGCCTCTTCCCTGACTTGTGGGCCATTGAATGAAATTGTGTGGGGGAAAGTGTTTTTTTTTTCCCCATGTGAGGGAGGTGTAGGTCAAACAAAGCATAAAGCTTAATACAGACAGAAGTCCTTTAGTCCCATCTTCCTGTAGAAATGTAGTCAGAGAGGATGAAGGACAAGGATGAAACCTCAGTGGGATAGACTGATAGCAGAGAAAGAAGGGACAAAATGAATGAATCATACCCCAAATATTTTTTGTAATAGCAAAAAAAAAAATCATTTCCTTAAAAAAATCCAATCTCAGGCCTCTTGAGAGGGGAACTGAGGTTGATTGGGCTCCTCCAAATGTTCTTCTTTATTTGGGGAGGGGTGTTGGTCATTCAGCTTTAAAAGTCCCTTGAATCTTGGGGGAAGGAGATCGTGTTTGGGGAGGTCAGCCACTGTTGGTGTTCTGAGAGAATGACCTAATTAATCTGATGGTAAAATTGTTCGGGGTTGGGGGAAGCAAAAGAAGAGGTCAGGGAAAATAGAATTCCAACTATTTTACCAAGGCAAAGCTCTCTCCTTATTCTAGGCCTTTAATGCCCCACCCCAAAGTTTCCTCCCTTGAGAGAAAGTAGCCTTGGAGTCCGGGACACTAGAGTACAAAGGGCTGCCTCTGCTACAAACTAGCTCTTTGGGTTTCTGTATGTTGCTTTCCCTTTTAGACTGTAAACCTCCTGAGATCAGGGACTGTTGTTGTATCTTTGTATCTCTAGGGCTTAATCCTATGTCTGTATAAGGTAAACTCTCAATTTATGCTTGTTAATAGATTGGACCAGTCACTTATCCCGCACCCCCAAACAGTACCTCTTAGTACCCCCAGGCAACACTCTAAGACTAAGAAATCACAAATTCAATTACTGACCTGTTTCCCTGGAGAGGATTTAATAACTTGAAATCCCCTAAATTACTTAAAGAATGGGTCTGTAATCCTCTCCACCCTCTACCTCCAAAGAATCTTTTCTATTCTACTTTCTTGAGGAAGGGTCATAAATGGAGATGCAAATAAAGCCAAGGGGAAGAAGGTTCCTTTCTCTTCCACAAGAGACAAAGAGATGAGACGTCTGCTGGAGATAGCCTAAAGACCTTTCTTAGGGTAGGAGGAGAGATCAATCCTAACCTGAGCTCCTGGACTCTGGGTGAGTGGCTCAGCCTCCTAAGGTTGGTTCAGGGACAGGGACTTCTATGTTCCCTCCCAGCTCTGATAGAATTCAGAACATCCCAGCTGGGCTGGACTCGACTATATTCTAGAAATTCTAGTTGTCCATTTTTCTTTAGAACTTTCAGAGCTGGAAGAGAACTTGGGGACCGTCTTGTCCACAAAAGAACTCCTCCTCTTCCCTATCCATATCCAACCTCTACATGAAGATTTCCCGCCGGGAGGAAGTTTTTGTGTGGATTTTCCTTGGCAAGACAGCTCTCAAAACCCAGGATGCTCTTCCTCAAGGCCAACTAAAATCCAGTACCCACAAAACAGCCATGCTGCATGGCTCAGTCTCCATTTTTGGTGCAGAAGCTACATCTCGGAGCTTCCTCCAATCCCTGAGGATCTCCAGGAGGCACTGCTGAATTGTCCTGACAATGCCCCCCCCACCCCATCTGAGGTCTACAGCTGCTACCCAGAGCCCTATCATTGCCCCAGGTTGCCATTTGCTCTGAGGTCCCTAAAGAAAGCCCAAGGGGAAGAGAAAGGAGGAACCCATTCTTCCCCAGGCTTCCCCTCAAATGTTATCCTAGAGGGATGTTCAAATAGCATTTTAACCCCACCGAGCCCAGCCAAAACCCACAGGGAAAAGGAAATGGGGAGTTGGTGTAGGTGAGAAAAGGAGGGTAGATTTTACTCATTAGAGTCTCTTGGTGAAAGATCCCGTTTCATAATGGAAGAAGGACAAATTATTTCTCTCCTTCCTGGCTGTCATCCTGAAACTTCCTTGAGAATCTTGATGCCAAAGTTTAGCACCAAAAGCTTGTAATGGGATTCAGGGCAGCTGGGATCAAAACCAATGTATCTTCTTCCTGGTTCTTTCTCAAGCTAGCCCTCAACCTGGTTAGTCTGAGAGAACGACTTCCCAGGTTGGGTGAATTTTGGGTATCTGCCACTTCAGGCAGCAGAGGAAATTCAATGAACTCAACACAATGCACTGTTCACAACAGGAAATACAGAGTCAGGAGGCTAAAACCACACAGAAATGCATTCTAACAACAACGAGAGAGAGAGAGAGAGAGAGAGAGAAGAGAGAGAGAGAGAGAGAGAGAGAGAGAGAGAGAGAGAGAGAGAGAGAGGAGGGAGGGAGGAGGGACAAGGAAGAAAGAAGGAAGAGAAAAAAGAGAAAGAAACTTCTTTAGTGTAGAAGGTAAGGGGAAGGAAGGAAGGAAGAGGAGGGGTATAGAAGGGAAGTGGAGGAAATACATAAGGGTAAGGAATGAAGAAGAAAAGGGAAAAAGGAAGAAAGGAGAAAAGGAAAAGAAAAAAAGATGAATTAGAATGGGGAGAAGAGCAAGAAGGAAACCCCCCCCCCAAAAAAAAAGAGAAATAAATGGCCATTTAGCTTTGAAAAATGATTAAAACATATAGAACCACCAAAAAATCATAAGAAAGGGAGAGAGAGAGAGAGGAGAGAGAAAAGAGAGAGAGAGAGAGAGAGAGAGAGAGAGAGAGAGAGAGAGAGAGAGAGAGAGAGAGAGAGAGAGAATATATCACATTAAAACCAAGCTCAGTGCTGCAAGGCTTATCTGGAGATGGGAACGTGCGTAGCCAGACAAATACCTACCTTCTGATTGGTCAGTGACAGGAATGCAATAATAACAAAGAAAAGGAAAATCTCCCATTTGGATGCAGAATGGGAAAAAGACAATGACTCTTTTTAGTATTTGCCACTTTCCACCCCCGGCTAATAAAGCAGTTGCTTTGGCTGGGGCAGGGGAGAGGGGGGTTGCACCCCCACCCCACCCTGTAGGGCGGCGTTTCTGGACACCCCAAGCAATCATTTGACTTTGCTCTGCTCTTGTTCATTTTTGTTTTTATTCCGAATGTCTGAGCCGAGTTGCCTTTAACTCTCTTACCAACAGA
Organism: Antechinus flavipes; assembly: GCF_016432865.1. Taxonomy (NCBI): domain Eukaryota; kingdom Metazoa; phylum Chordata; class Mammalia; order Dasyuromorphia; family Dasyuridae; genus Antechinus; species Antechinus flavipes. The sequence continues at coordinate 16,269,386 of NC_067401.1, forward strand.
GACCTTCCAGAGAGCATGCAATAAGCAGCAGATGGAAATGGAACAACATGGAGGGAGCCCATAGCTGGGGGAGGAAAGGAAAGAGACAAAGATGAAGAGGGTAAGAGAAAGAAGAGAAGAGAAGAGAGAGAAAGAGAGAGAGAGAGAGAGAGAGAGAGAGAGACAGAGAGAGAGAGAGAGAGAGAGAGAGAGAGAGAGAGAGAGAAGGGCAATCCAAAAGAAGCCAGTCAGAATGGAAGGATGAAAGTGGAAAGGAAAACTGTCCATTTAAAAGGGAAGTCAACCAGGTTGGGCTTAGGAGGTTTCAACACCTGTCCCCCACTGGCCATTCAGTGTGTCCTCTACAAGTGAGAGCTATGTGCATAAGAAGAAAACTCCCACTCTAGTTCTCATTTTCCTTTCTGGCTGGAAGCAGAAAGGTGGCCCTCAAAGCATTTTCATAATTTTTTCTCCTGTCCCTAAAACCTCCTCCCCAGCCAACTTTATGTAGGCTCTTTGAAGACAAGGACAGTTTTACTTTTGTCTTGTTATTCTTCATACCCAGGTCAGTTTCTGGCCTGAGGTTGCAACTAAATTTGTGAATTAACTGCTTAATTCTTTTTTTTTTCAGATGACAGGAATTGACTGTGGAGCTGCTGATATGTTCCTGACAAATCCCAGTTGGATCATCACCTTTCTGCTGGATTCAAGCACTTAAATTAACAAAGAGTGGAAAGGGAGCTAGAGAGGGCAGACCCCAGTGCCATGAAAGAAGGTCAAATAGAGACCAATGGAAAGGCTCAGCAGAGAAACCCTTAAGTCTCTAAGGATGACAGTAGGTGTGCCCTACTGTGATGGGACAGAAAGGCACAGGGACTGAGGCTAAAATCTAAACAGCCATCACATTGAAGAATTGGAAACATCCCACTGGAGGATGCTGGTGTGGGAGTATAGCCACCAGTGGTCTTTTCCCATGTCTTCTTCCAAGTTATTTATAATATTTATAAAGTGGCAAAGGAGAATTTGGTGTTGTGATGACTCACCTGGGGCTCTAGCCTAGGGTTTCCAGGAATGAGGAATACCCTCATATTCTTAGGCTGTTGTTGCCCAGGACCGATCTCTTATGGTGAGTCAGTGATGGGAAGCAGAGTTCAGATTGGCTGTCTGAGCTACTAATGAGTATCAAACCAACGGCTGATAGCACACCAACAAATCACAAGGATCACTGACTGACTGCCCTGATCCTTCTAGACACTTCAGCCAACCAGTGGCCAGATCTGGCAAGGTGACATGTCTCCTAAGTTTCTATGTGTGCTACAACTTTCTGATATTCCATTGGTATAAAGATGCTCTAATTGGTGCCAGAGGCTTCGATTGTTGAATTATAAAATAAATGACGAGCACCTCCCAAAGGGAGATCCCCAAAGGGGATCTAGGTCTGCCTTAGAGCATAAGGGGCTGCCAAGAAAATGCTCTAGGGAACACTAGAGGTCATGCTTGCTCTTCCTAATACTATCTTCCCAAGTCAAGAATATTCTTCATGCTTTAAATTCTCCTTGGTGGCCTATGCTGAATCTGTGTTTCATACTATTACCTTTCCCTTATCTCCCTCCAAGCGTTTGGTGTTCTGGAGATCATACATGTCTTGATCATATAATATATTCCTTCCCCATCCTCCTTCTTTAGAAGTTGAACTAGGGTGAAATGAAAAGACCATCGGCCCAAGAGTCAGAAGATCCCTAGCCTCTAGCATTTATGATCTAGACTGCATCTTTCTGAATCTCATTTTGCTCCTATGTAAAGTGAGAAGGTTGTACCAAATGACCTTTAAGACCCCCTTCCTGCTCCATTATCTTATGGGCTCTTTGTCAATCCATGACATGAAGCAACTCCAGGCCTTACCCTAAGAGAGGCAGCTAAGAGGTGTAATAGTATATTGGACTTGCAGTCAAAATAAACCTGAGTTCAAATTATACCAAATGTTTGCTGAGTGACTTCAGAACAAGTCACTTATCTCAGGTGAACCTCAGTTTTCTCATCTGAGAAATGAGAAAGTTGGATTCAGTGACATATAAGGTCCTTCCAGAACTAAATCTCTAATTCTACAGTCCACCGGAGGGTTCTGGAGGAACGGGTGCTCACCTGACAAGGATAGTTTCAGTACGAATTGTTTCTCTCTACAGTCATCTTCCCTTTTAAATTCCAGTTACATAGGAGGGGGTAAAAAGAAACAGTTTGAAACAATGATCAATGTCCACTTGAAATTCAAAAACATGTCTCTGCATTGATGTGGCCAAAGGCGTCCACAGCGACACACACAAACGCAAAATTCTAGAACAACACAGTAGATACCAGAAAATAAAATAAATGGAGAAATAGTTTGCATTTCTGTACATTACAAACAGGAAAAAATATAAGATCAAGAAAAGAAAGGGGGAAAAACACAGGACAAGGTAGGTGAATTCCCCCAGCCCAGCCCTTGCCTGCTGTAATTCCCCATATTACCATGGTTCAAATGGGAGGCTAAAAAACAAACAAAAACACAGATGGGATTAAAAAGTGTTGTGTGGCTTTTTAAAGATAGAGTAAGCAAAAGTGTCCCCATCACTTTGCCATCCCCACCCCCACCCCAAAACATTTCTCATCATTTGCTAAACTCTATGATACTCCAATATGAAAAAAGAGGGGTAGGGTCTCCTCTTGGCTTTGATTCTACTTCCAAAATGTTTTCCCAAGGGGAAGAAAGGGAGGTTAAAGAATGGTAGTCACCCCACCCAATAACATCTCAAGCAAAGAGAGAGAAGGAGCTCCTAAAGGAGCTGTTTTCACAAGAGGCTGAGGGGAGCATGATCATGTTGGAACAGAGTGGGTGGGCATTTCCCCCAGACTATTAATGGTAAAGAAGGTAAGGGATAGGGTTTATTTGGTTTGTTTTCTAGGACAGGAGTGACAGTTGACTCCTCTACTCCCTTCCCTTGCTATCTTCAATCTGGATGAGTTCCTTTGAAATTGATTCAAAATAGGCCAAAGTCGAGCCTTTTATTTGGAGGAAAACAGTCTTGGGGAAGGGGAGTCTTGATCTCTTTCTTGTATTGCCTCAAGTTGTCCTCAGTCTTACTATTGTTGCCTTAGGGAAGGATTTTCGGGATCATGGGATAGAATAGATGACAAATCCCTGAGAGTACTCAATAAATTTAAGGCCTTGGGGAAGGGGGATTTTTTTTCCTCTTAGTTTCAGTGTTCTCAAAATAATGGATAGAAAACCTTAGGGATGGCACTTGGGAAATGACATAAAGAGTCCCTCCCTACTACCAAGATCACATACGTGTTGCTGTCCTAGGTGCTAGATATAATCAAAGGAAAGAGAAGGTCAGGGACAGATAAAATTCCTTCTTTCCTTCCTTCCTTCCTTCCTTCCTTCCTTCCTTCCTTCCTTCCTTCCTTCCTTCCTTCCTTCCTTCCTTCCTTCCTTCCTTCTTCCTTCCTTCTTCCTTCCTTCCTTCCTTCCTTCCTTCCTTCTTTCCTTCCTTCTTTCCTTCCTTCTTTCCTTCCTTCTTTCCTTCCTTCTTTCTTCCTTTGTTTCTTCTTTTTTTTTCTTGCTTGCTTGCTATGCCTTGGAGGCAGGCTAAGGTGTCTCTCCTTGAAAGGGGGGAACTCTAAGCAGTATAATGCTACTCTTTTTAAGTCTTCACAGAGTGCTAGGTATTACCTTTTATGAGCTAGAGTCCCTAGAAGATATTGTTATATTGGGACACTCAAGTTTGGTCTCTTCCTTTCTGGATATATGGGTTTGGTTCCACTAGGTATGTGGGTATCATCCTCTTTAGATTCAAGGGTTTTGTCCAATCTAAGGTTGGGGGTCCCATTTTCTTTGGGTTTATGCATTATATCCCCATTACTTTTGTGAGTCTGTGCCCGTCTGAGTTAGCTTGGGCTATGCCATGTTAAATACATCCTATGGCTTTGAAAACGATTTGTAGATGATCCATTCAGATATTTCCTGGACTCATCTAAGAAAAGGAATATCTCCTTCCTGACTCACTTTACTACTTTCCAGTTATAGACCAAGGGAGGAGCTTCTAACTACCAGCAGATTTTAGCTAAAGAGGGCACAGGGCCTGGAAGGCACCAAAGAATATTCTAACCAAGTTGGATTGTAAAGCATTTTTTTGAAATTTCTTTTTTAAAAAATGGCCATCGGATGATAACATCAAGAACACAGAGAGATTTTCTTGGGTTCCCTTGGGATTCATAAAATAGTTGCCCTTGGTTTTCTTGTCTGGGGAATTGGGAAGATTTGTTTAAAAAAAAAACAGGGAAAAAGAATGAAAGGAAACAGCTAAAAATTGAAATCAAAATCAAAACCAACACATAGATGGCTGCTACTATGCTAAAACCTGGTTTTAGTGGTTTCAGTTTCTACAGGCTCTGGGAATGAATTGTACTACAGGAGAATGAGCAGAGAGACTATGTAAGTGATATTTTAGAATCTAGAGGCTTTGGCTGTAATTCTATTCTAGCCCTATATATTCTATATTCTAGCCCTAGCAAGATGTTTCTTGACCTACATGCCTAGGGATAGGTAAAGGAGGCTCTGGATAGATAAGGTGAAGTGTCTTGTGTGCCAAAAGGATCAGGCTAAGTATTCAATGGACCTTGAGGTCCATTAGAAAGAAAACTGAACAGGAAACTTGAATTCTACCTCTGGGGCTGGCACCAATTCATTTTGTGACTGAAGATGAATAGTTCATACTTTGTGGGTCCCGATTTCCAATGAGCAGGATTGGACTGGACAATCTCTAGTTCCCCTCTGGTTCTGAAATGCTGTGCTTTTAAATCTCAAAAAGGAGATAGGTACCCTGTCCTTACTCTCGTCTTCGCTTTTTTGGTAGGAAGGATAATGAATGTGGAATTGTGGAGATTTGTGTTACTTTAGTCCCCATAATTCCCCCACTTCAATATGTGATCTCCCAGTATCCAATGACCCTTCTGGGCACAATGGAGCACAGCCTTTTATTTAAAAAATTAGATATAGAATAGATCTGTACCGTGCCTTGGGGAGAGGAATGATGTTCTCAGATGGTTAATGAGTCAATCTGAAGGGACTTCAGATGTTGTCTAGTTAATTCCAGAATATCATCAGTACTATTCCTGACAAGGGGCCATCCAGTCTCCTTGGGAGTATCTCTAATGATGGCGTGCCCAGCTACCATGACTCCATTCCGTTACTGGATGGCTCTAATGTTGGGAAGCAATATTGAGCAGAAACTGGCTTCTCTCTAATTCCTAGTCTTCCGTTCCATGGGGCCAAGCCAAAAACCCTTCCTCGCTCTCCAAGGCAGAGATATCTTGGATGAAAGGAGTGGAATCGGGACAAAAATTAGGGTGGGATGAGAAGGCTAGTCTTTCAAAGTAAAAAGAGTGGGATTGGGAGTCAAGCACTTCCTAGCTTTTGGGGGACTTGGTCCCAGATGTGAGGACCTCAGTTCTGGGGGCAAATAGTGCCAGAGATCAGCGCTGGCAAAGGGCGTTTAGTGTCACAGATTGGGAGAAGTGCTGGGGGTGGCTGCTGGCTGGGGACTCAGTCTTGGGGATGGGACGGGAATGCTGGGAATGAGGATTTGTGGACTGAGTGATACCATGTGGGAGCACTCGAGTTGCTTTGGCCATTACTATCCAAGGCTGAATGGTTGAAATTAAAGCATATCCTCTGAGAGCCAGCAAATTCTCTCAGATCAGCAAAGAGAGATGTGCATTTCCTAGGAAACAAAAAAGGGTGGGAGTAGGGGGTTGGGGAGGAATGACAAACTACGAGTTTGGGGAGAATGCCTGGGCCCTTAAGCCATTTCTCTTCCCTGACCTGAGATTTCTTATCTGTCAAATGAAGGGGTTGCATTAGGTGACCTCTGAGTCCCTGTCCAGTTCTAGACCTTTGGCCCTTGACCCCAAGTCATCCTAAGCTGTCTCCCAGTCACATTGACCTGTCACACATCCCAAATGGGGTGCTTGAGCCTCCCCTACTCCCAGTCAGGGGGAGGGGCTCCCGAGGAGGGGGGCTTGTTCCTGTAGCGTAGCTAAGAGGGAGTCTGGCTTGGTCTCTGGGACTTCCAGTTGGGAGCTACGAGCCCTAAGTGTGTCTCTTCCTCTGCTCACTAGCTGCACCTCAGTTTCTTCATCTATGAAATAGGAATAACACGTTCCATGCCTTCTTCATTGGGTGGTAGTGAGAGCAAATGGGATAATGGATGGGAAAGCCTCTTGAGGGAGGATAAAGCGCGGCACAAATGGAGGGGGCTGCTCCTACAACTGTTCCTATTCCCTTACCACCCTGGGGTCCATCTCCAGCCTTCCTATCTCTGGGAAGATCTTCACCTTCCTTTTCCACCTAATTATTTAACTGCACTCAGAAACCTGGGGGTAGGATCTGCCCTCGTTGGGGGACAGGATGGCCGGGGAGAGGGAGAGGCAGGGGCGATGGACTGCGGTCTCCCCTAATTCCCAACGCACACACGTACACATACACACACACACACACATACATGCACAAGGAACAGGATTCACCTGCAGACCTGGCGTGAAGGCGGGTCTGAGCTTGACCCTACCTGTCCTTCTACAAATGTGACCTTTTGCCAGAGATGAGGGAGGTGGGGGGGGGGGGAATGGGGGCGAGAGCCGGGGTTACGTACATCCAGTGGTGTGTCTGACGGGCTGCCTCGGGACTGGCTGGGACGCCTGCTCCGCTGGCCGTTCTGGTGCGGGGACCCCGATCGGCTGCGGCCCGAAGGAGAGGACGTTCTGCTCCTGCTGGACCGCTGGCTACTGGCCTTGGGGCCGTCATCTCTGGGCTTAGGGCTCAGTCTGCAGCAAGGGGAGGGATGGAGGGAGCCGGGGTGGGACCCTCCTACCTCCTTCTGCCTCCGCTGAGCCAGCCTTGGCCACTAGCCTCTGAGCATGCACCCCCCTCGGCCTTAGAGCGAGACCGAGACCCAGATCCCTTTAGCATCGCCCCTTCCAGGATGTCCGCCCAGATCCCTCGCTCCCAGTAATCTCTGCTAGAACTCAGCCAGTCAGGCTTAGCTGCAGCATTGCTCCCCACTTTTCCCCATGCCTTTCCCATGAGACCCTGGGCTTCCTCCTGTCACCCCCACAGAACTGGTCGCTCAGCCCGGGGGTCCTGATGGAAGCTCTGCTGAGGCCGACTGACCCGAGCCCTTTTGAGTCCAACATGGGCAGATCATGACAGAGCTGCCCACAAGCCTCCATCACTCAACATCCCAGCTCTTCCCCCACCAAATTCTAGGCGTGTAGACACTCCACGGAGGGCAAGAACCACACAGGGTCTGAGGAAAAACCTAAATCCCTGCCCACATTTCCCAGGCCCCCAAAGCCCAAAGGCCTGGCCCCGGCCCAGCTGCCCCCGCCCTGGCCACGGTTTGCCACCGGCTGCCCACCTACCTGCTGGGTGATTTGGAGCTGCTGTAGTTGGAAGAGACGGAGGCGCTGTGAGAACTACAGCTACTGTGTCGATGGGACCTTCTCGATGGAGATTCACTATGAGGTCTAGAAAAGGAGAAGGTGAGGGGAGAGATGGAGGGAGGGGAGGCTGGCTCTGCAGCTTCAGAAGCTCCTGGGCCCTTCCTCCGGATCGCAGGATTCTTGCCTCTCCCACCTCAAGCCCTGCTCTGGGAGAAGGCTGGACTAGCAGCCCCTTTATTTAGTGTGAAGGAGACATCATTCTTCCCTCAGGAATAGGCCCCCCCACCCTGGAAGGGGGCAGAAACACGGGTCTCTTACCTCTTTCTCTCTTTGTTTTTCTCTTTTCTTTTGCTTTTGGGGCTGCGGGACCTACAAACAACAGGAAGCTCAGTGCTCGGGGAGTTAGAAGGTGCGGAGAGGTGACCTGAACCTCCTGATTTAGGATCTACCAGAAAGCTCACCTTTCTCTGAGAGCTGAGCCCCTCTCTCAGGTGGGGTGCCCCCTCTGCCCCACAGCTCTGTTTTACCCCAAACATAGGATCTGTTCACCTCCACTTCAGCCCCTTGGCGGAAACCATTAACTTCCCCCCACCCCGGTCAGAGAAGCGTTCCTGGGCGTCTAACCCCAGTTTGTGTCGCTCGCTCCCTCTGGGCAGTCCAGCCCTTGTGTACACACTTAATTCGGAGGTGCCTTAATTAATATGACAGAGAGGGACTACTCAATCACACGCAGGGCTGAGCAGTCGCTCTTGGAGGGGCCCCAGGACTTGGCTATCCATGGGTCCCTGTCTAGAACAGGCAATTCAAGCAGATCCAGTCAAAGCTGGAGCGAGGAGCTTTGGGATTTGGGGCAAACGGAAGGCTCTTGTCTCACGCCCGCCCTCCTCTCCTTCCCCCTTTCCCCAACTCTCTCCCTTCCCCAGTTTTGGATTTGCTCCAAGCTCTGTACTCAGCTACTCCGTCAGGATCAGGTGCTCCTCCAGCTTTGCTGATCACCCCAATCCAACCAGTGCCTGTCAGTCGGCCCACTCAGTTTTGCCCTTAACCCAAATAATCCCCAATTTTCACCAGACCCCAACATTATAGCATATTAGTGAGTGAAGGATTATGGGACTTAAGAACTGGAAGGGGTTTCAGAGATCTAAGCCCACCCTCTTATTTTACAGATGGAGAAACTGAGGCCCAATGAAAATATGTGACAAAGTCCTGAGGTCACCATGATTAAAATCCAGGATGTCAAATTCCACATCCTATGATTATAGAATTTAGAATTTAGTCCTTCCCAACTACTAATCAGAAATCCCGAGTTCAAATCTAGCCTCAGACACTTATTAGCCGTGTGTCCGTGAGCCAGTCACAAGCTCTGTAACCTCAGTTTCTCCATCTGTAAAAGCGGTATAATAATAGCACCTGTCTCCCAGGGTTATTGTGAAAACATATGTAAGTGCTTGATCACTACTTGTTTCTTTCCTTTCTTTTGTTTTTGCTGTCTCTCCCTATACTTCTCTCATTTCATTCTCATTTTGAGTGTGTCTATCCTGCACATGTTATATCTCCCAAGAGAACGGAAGCTCTCCGAGGGCAGGTCTGCCATATTTTTGCCTTTGTACGACCGGTCCCTACCTAGCCCAGGAGCTTAAAACCTGCCTGTTAATTGATTAGTAGCATTGGAGGGGGCCTTAGACAGAGCTCAGAGGGAGACCGGCCTTCCCCTTCCAAAGGGGAGGAACCATGCCTTCTGATTGCCTCGTGCTAGAGCAGCCTGGCCCGGAACTGGCCCCCGTCAGTCCTCGGTAGAACTGACTAAAAATGGGTTCTTCAGGCTGAGTTCCAGGCAGGTGCCCACGCTGGGAGATTTCTGCCACTGGAGGGCAGCAGAACATCAGCCCATTTCTGGCTCAGCCAAATCTCCAAGGATCCAGTGGGAGAGCCTGGGGACAGGATCCAGGGCCGACCTGAACCAACTCCTTCCTTTCATGGATAAGAAACTGAGCCTAGGAAGAGTCAATGACTCAGGTTCACAGACTTCGATCTGGAAAGGACCTCGGAGGCCATATTGTCACAGTATCTACTGTGTTCCAAGCTCTGCTAAGAGCTGGGGATACAGAGAAAGTAAAAACAGCCTCTTCCCTCAGGAGTTCACCTTCTATGTTACAGACGGGGAAACTGAGGTTGAGAGGTCAGTGACCTGACCAGAGACACAGAATAAACCACAGGGATGATTCCATCTGAAAGGTGGGCTTTTAAAAGAGCTGCCTTTGCTGCCCCCGGACAGGCAAAGCATATGGCGAGGAAAGAAGCTCCAAGGCGACCCAGGAGCCCCCTCTCCCAGCCCCAGATCTCGCAGGATCAGGTAATTTGATTAGAAGCCTCCTGCACCCTTTAGAGCAAGGGCTCTCGCCTCTCGTTCTTGCAGAGTTCTGTCCTTGGGGTACACACAAGGGCAGGAAGCAGGCTTGAGCTGGGGCTGGCTCTCAGTCTGAACCTTGCTCCTCAGTTTCCGGGTCCAGCCCCCACTCAGGACCCTTCTAACCAACTTCAATGGCGCTGGCCCGGCCAGCCCTGCCGCGTCCTCTGCGGGCTCCTGCTCACCTGTGTCTTCTCTTCCTCCTGGATCCTGAGTCAGACCTGTTACATGTGACAAAATGGTTTCCTTTTAGCAGACATGGGGGCACCAAAGCTGCCCTCCTTCCCTTCCCTTCCGCGCCGGCCTGGGGCAGTCCCTCTCCTTCCCTCCTGGCCCTGGGAGCTGGTGAGCCGGGCGGGGGAGCAGGACGGACACGGAAGCCGAGCTCGGGGCGCCAAGGCGGGGAGACAACGAGGCTTTTTAAGGTACCTGTCACGTCTATGCTTTTTTCCATTCTTCTTCTTCTTCCGAAGGGGTGAGGAGCTCCCACAGCTGCTGACACAGGACGGAGTGATAGCTTTTACTTCGGTTTTTTTGACTATTTGTCTCTCACCCCGCCTTACAACCTGCCCCCACTATTGCAACAGGTTCCACACAGGATTTGCCACTTTATTCTTTCCTCTCCCCCTTCAAACCATCCTACATGGCAGATAATTGTTAAATTCTCCATGTCCAGATCTGACCAGTTACTGCTCCATTCAAGAACCTTCAGTACCTCCCTATGGCCTCAAAGCTCAAAGTTGTTGGCTTGCTTCAAGGCCCCTATCTCCATATCTTTTTTTTGACTCTATTTACTATTATTTTCACTACTCTCTTTTTACTCCCAGAATTAGAACCACAGACTCTTCGAGGCAGGAAGCACCTGAGGTCACCTTGTCCAGTGTGCTGTACCTGCCTGACATCCTGAAAATCCAATCACCCTGTCTCTGCCGCAAGACCTCCAGGAGGGACAATCCCCGCCTCTCCAGGGAGCCCGTTCCCTTTGGACGGTGCTTTCTGTTTGCGAGTTTTTCTTGATGTGGAGCTGAAATCTGTAGTTTTGCCATCCTTTGCCACCCCCTCTCCTTCCTGCTTCAGATCTCTGGGGCCAAACGAAGTAAGGCTAATCCTTGGCCACACAATGGCTCTCAAGGCCTCCCAGAATCTTCTCCAAATCAAATTCTTCCTGTCTCCCTCATTTGGACACTCTCTCCCTATGGAAGCTCTTTCTAAAACGTAGCCCCCTCGCTTGTCCCTTCTGAGGACTCTTTCTCTCTCTCTCTCTCTTCTCTTCTCTTCTCTTCTCTCTCTCTTCTCTTCTCTTCTCTTCTCTTCTTCTCTTCTCTTCTCTCTCTCTCTCTCTCTTCTCTTCTCTTCTCTTCTCTTCTCTCTCTCTCTCTTTCTCTCTCTCTCTTCTCTCTCTCTCTCTCTCTCTCTCTCTCTCTCTCTCTCTCTCTCTCTCTCTCTCTCCCTGTCTCTCTTTCTCTCTCTCTCTCTCTCTCTCCCTGTCTCTCTCTCTGTGTCTCTGTCTGTCTGTCTATCTCTCTTTCTGGGGACAATCCATTCAAAAGCTATAATTCTTCCAAACTGGACGCCTGCGACTTTATCTTCCTGCGTCCTTGTTCCCTTCACTTCCGCCCACTGCTCTCTTATATTCCTACAATTATTTTAAGCCCAACCCCGATACCACTGACTCCAGGGATGCCCTTCTCCTCCCCCAACCTCGTAACTCTCTGGCCCCTTATAGTGTTTTATTATGGATTCCAGTTGTTGATGTATGGGTCACATATACATCCCCCACCTCAGACTGAGGACTCTTCAGGACAAGGACTTCTCTATTGCGCTTCTCCCCATCTGTCTAGAACAGTTCTCTGCACGCAGCAGGGGATTAACCAGTTATTGGCAGGTTGAACTGAACTAAACTGAACTGAGGGAAACCTAACTGAACAGAATAGAATTGGACTGAATTTGCATTGGGTTCGATCCAATGGAAAGGCTAGAGCTGGGAGTGAGAAGATACATTCTGCTTTCCAGGTTCAGAAGAAAGCAGTTTGAAAAAATTCCCAGATTCCAAGGTGGGGGTTAAGTACCTGAGAATCAGGATTGCTCAAAGAGAAGGGCTGGAAAGTCAGTGGTTATCTCCTTTTCATTTTATAGATGGTGGATGGCAAGATCTTTTTGTGAAGTTTGGTTTCTGCAGAGCCCCTTGCCCTTGTTTCCTCTCCCCATCCCTAAGGTTACTGGCTCATGTCCTATTCTCCAGGGACCTTACTCCCTTATTCTCCCTGTTATAATCCTTGCCCTTGGTTGATAGCAATTGTTTCTCTCTGTGTCTCTCTCTGTCTCTCTGTCTCTGTCTGTCTCTCTCTCTCTCTCTCTGTCTCTGTCTCTCTCTGTCTCTGTCTCTTTGTCTCTCTCTCTCTCTCTCCATTTCTCTACCACAATAGTGCTGTCTGTTTCTGATTCTGTCTCTGTCTGTCTCTCTTTCTTCCCTATTTCTCTACCACAATAATGTTTTTTCTCTGTCTCTATCTCTCTCTTTCCCCCATTTCTCTACCACAACAGTGCTGTCTCTCTCTGTCTCTGTCTTCTTTCTTCTCTTTCCTCATATTATTCTGTCTCTTTATCATTGTTTCTTTCTGTCTCTGTCTTCCCTGTCTGCCTGTCTCTTTCTCTGCATTTATCTACCATTCTCTCTCTCTCTCTTTCCCTTATATCTATTTCCCTTCTTTCTTTGTCTCTGTATCTCTCTCCATTTCTCTCTCTTCTTCCTTCTGTCTCTTTCCTTTTTGTCCCTGTCTCTGTGTCTTTTTGCATCTGTTTTTTTTCTCTCTCTCTCTCCCTCTCTGTCTCTCTTTCTCTGTCTGTCTCTCTTTGTGTCTGTGTCTGTTTCTCTGTCTCTCTGTCTTTGTCTGTCTGTGTGTCTGTCATGTGTGTCTGTCTCTCTGTCTGTCTGTCTGTTTCTCTCTCTGTGTGTGTTTGTCTCTGTCTCTGTCTCTGTCTCTCTTTCTTTCTCTCTCTCCATCAATGGGATTCTAGTGAGTGCAAAGAAGTTAATACATAACAGGAAATTCCTAATAATGTTATAGAATGAACTATTTGGGGGAAACATTGGGGGGTCTAGGTCTGGGGCTGCTCTGAAGGGGGGGCAGGTTGGGAAGGCAGCGGGCACAGGACATCTGGGCTTGACCTTGCTGCGGTTCTCAGCCTGTCCTTTGCCAGGATCTTTTCCCAGGGCGGCCATCTGCCTGACAATCGCCACAGACCCTGCCTTGTGCAGAGTCTCTGAGGCCTGAGACTGACACTCCCAGGAGCCCAACCCAGCTCACTGACCTGCATTCGGAGTCCAGCTTCCTCTTTTTGCTGAGGACAGGTCCCGGGGGTGGGAAGGCAGGCGGGCAGGCAGAGAAAGACAGAGATGGAGGTGGTTAATTGGGTCAGGCCCCATATCCCAGGGCAGTAAGTAGGGGGAGCAGAGGGCTGAAGGGATGATGCTGGAGGCTTTTGGACCAACTTTTCTCCTTCCTCCATTCCTTCTTCCTTCTTTCCCTCTCCCTCCTTCCTCTCTCCCTCTTTTCCTTCCTCTTTCTTTTTCTCCCTCCCTGTCTTCCTCCCTTGTTTCATCCCTCCCTTTCTCCTCCCTTCCTCCTTCTCTTCCTCCCACCTTCCTTCCCTTTTTTCCTCCCTCCTTCTCTCCCTCCCTTTCTCCACGGGCCCCCATCAGGGACGGCACTGAGTTTCAAGGAGAAGTAGGTGGACACCGAGGAGGGGAATTGTCTTTTAACTCTTGGCCTAGTTCCTCGAGTGAGAGGAGCCTCAGATCACACACCGTCCAACCCCCCATTTTATTGTCTGATTTCCGAAGCTCCTGGGTAGGTTCTGAGGCAGGACTGGGGCCCATCAGGCCCGTTGGGGGCCTCGGCCCGGCCTGCCAGGAGCCTCGGGGAGAGCTCAGCGTTTCTCCCGGCCACGGCCCTGGGCTCCTTCTCCGCTCCCTCCGCAGGCCCGGCGCACTCACCGACTCCTCCGATGGCCTGATTTCTTTTTCTTCTTCTTCTTGGGAGGGGGTGAGGCTGAGCTGCTTGACCAGTGCTTGGTCCTGGGGGCGGGTGGGGGAATGATGAGGGGAGCCAGGAGCGCCCAAGGCCTCAGCCTGGCCTCCTGATCCCCGTTTCGGAAGGATCCACAGCCCTGCATTTCTGCAGAGAACCTCCCTTCCTCCCCGCCCCCTCCGCCACCATTTCCAAAGCCCCCCCAGCTCCTGCCCACTCAGCCCCCCTGCTCCCGGTTCTCACGCAGAGCGCCCTCCCTCGGTCCCCGCTCCCTCCCCAGGGCCTGACCTGTACTCTCGGTGCCCACCGTCAGCCCGGTAACAGTCGGCAGGACAGTCGCACTCCAGAGGGCAGTCTTCCTCATAGGGCAAGTACTCCAGGCCCTGGGCATCCCCTTCTATCAAGTAGTGGCTTTCCATCACTCTGGCCGGGGGATAGAAGGAGAGAGGTCAGGGGTCTCCTTCGGGTCAGATTGGGAGCAGGGAGACCGACGAGGTGATTGCAGCCATCAGAGGCCTGAATATGCGAGTGGGGAAAAGGGAGGCCGGGGATACAGTGGAGCTAGAATCTGCAAAATGGGCACAAAGCCCTCATCCCTGGCATTTAACGGACGCCCTTTCCAGCATTTTGCCACCGGGGCTGACGCTTTGTTCCCATGCCCTGCATTCATTTAGGAGATCTGGATCTCCCCAAGAAGGAACTTGTTGCTCTTATGATCCCTATTTTTTCAAATAAGGAAATGGAAGCAGGCAGAGGTTGAGGGACTGGCTCAGCTAATAAATATCTGGAGCCAAATTTAGATTCAAGTCTTCTAGAGCCCAGTGCTAGTCCTCTGTCCACCGGTCTCTGAAATCGTCCTGCTGCCCGCGGAATCCTTCCCTAACACTCTCCATCTCCTCCTTCCTCCTCTGACCCTGCCCCGCCCCTGCAGCCTCTCTCACCTCAGCGCTGGGACCAGGGCAGTAACTGCTGAGGAGTCAGGCTGCCTCGAGTCTCTCCCCACTTCAACCTGTCCTCCATTCAGCCACCAAAAGCACTTCTCCTGAAGGGCGGGCCCAGCGGCATCACCCTCTATCGGAGAAACTCCAGGGGCTCCCTGCCCCCTCGGGGATCAAAGCCCTTGACCAGCCAGCCCCCTCCCTCCCTTCTAGTCTCACACTTTAATCCAGTGGTTCTTCAAACTTGTGTTTTCAGGATCTTTATCCTATTAAAAATGATTGAGGATCTCTCCAAAGCGTTTTTGTTTATCTGGGTTATATTTATAGACATTTACCATATTGGAAATACAAATGATTTTTGAATTTGTAGCCCCTCTAAAAGGGTTTCTGAGATCCCCAGGATTCTCTGGACCATACTTTGAGAACCACTGCTTTACTCCCTCCCGCACAGTCTGCTCCAGCTGCACTGACCTCCTCCCTGCTCTTTGCACAGACTTTGCTTGCCATTGTTCCTGACTGGAACTGAGCTGGAACATTCTCCTTCCTCATCTCTGCTCTTGCTTTCCAAGCTTCCTTGAGTGTCAGCTAAAATCCTCTCCCAATTCTCCTTAATGTTCCTTCCCTCTGAGATCAGATTTAATACCAATTATATATTTTTGTATTTCTTACACTTTATGCATATATATATATAATTTATATCGTTTACTATGTATATCTATACATACACACACACACACACACACACACACACACACACACACGGCCTTGTTTGTCATTAGTTGTTTGCACGTTGTCTCCCCCATGAGCTCCTCGAGAACAGGGATTATTTTTGCTTTTATTAGCGCTTAGTACAGTGTCTGGCACCTCTGTTAATTATTTCGGGGGTGTCTGACTCTTCGTGACCGCATTTGGCGTTTTCTTCACAAAGACACCGGAGCGGTTTGGCCATTTCCTTCTCCGGCTCATTTTACAGATGAGGAAACTGAGGCAGACAGGATTGTGTGACAGGCCCAGGCTCACAAGGGACAGCTGCATTTGGGCCCAGAGAGATGTCTTCTTGACGCCGGGCCAGGCGCTCTAGCTACTCTGCCTCCAAGCTGCTGTGGCTGGCGCTTAGTAGGCGCTTAATGAATGCTTGTTGATTGAATGACTGGAGGAGGAGACGGTCCCTGAGCCTGGTCCTCAGGGAGGCCGGGGAGACATCCACCAGGCAGCAGATGCTGAGTCGCCCGGGACGGCCCGCACTTGTCTCCTTTCTGGATGCTGAGCGCCTTCTCCATTTCTTCCCATCAGCCCCGTTCCTGCTCATTATCCCACTTCCTACATCCTCTTCGCCTTGGGAAGGTGCCACCTTTCAAATATTTATAGACTCTGATCATGCTTCCCCTCCCTCCCGCTCCTTCCTCTGCCCCTCCCAAAGTCATTGCTTTAGCGAGCTGCCGCCAAGCTTGGCTCTGACCAGATTTCCTCATAAATCAATCCTGTCCCTGGGCCCTTAATCATCTTGGCTTCTCTCCTCCTAACTGCCTCCAATTTGTCTTCTTGCAATGATGGGCTGCTCTCTGTGGAATGCCGCCCGAGCCCCCCTCTGGCGGGCCGGCTCCCCTTCTCTCTCTCCCAGGGCCAGGGGGCTGAGTGGGGCCGGCTCCCCTTCTCTCTCTCCCAGAGCCGGGGGGCTGAGTGGGGCCGGCTCCCCCTCTCTCTCTCCCAGGGGCGGGGGGCTGAGTGGGGCCTAGTGGGGCCGGTTCCCCTTCTCTCTCTCCCAGGGCCAGCTCCCCTTCTCTCTCTCCCAGGGCCAGGAGGTCGAGCGGGGCCAGCTCCCCTTCTCCCTCTCCTGGGGCCGGGGGGCCGAGCGGGGCCAGCTCCCCCTCTCTCTCTCCCGGGGCCGGGGGGCCGAGCGGGGCTGGCTTCACACTCTCCCTGCTGGCTGCCGCTCTCAGAGCTCCCACTCTGTAGTTTGTCCATCAGTTAGCACAATAATAGAGTCTGCTCTCGGTTATCCTCCCGAAGTCTTTGTCTTTGTAGCTGATGTTTAACACTTGGGTGTAGCACATTGTCCTAAAATGAACGGCGTGGGACTGAATGGGAGTCTGGGGCCAAAGGGTGAAAAATTGAGACCTGGAAGGGTCCTTCAGAGGCCATAGAGGGAACCCTCTCATTTTACAGATGGGGAAACTGAGGCCAGAGAAAGCTGATCCAAGCAGCAAGTTAGCAAACCCAGAACTAGGATTGTTTTTCACTTAAAGGATACTGAGGCTTATGGATATGAATCAAAAGTTTGCCAAGCTCAGAGAGCTTGAGTCAGGACTCCACCTAGGCCTCCCGGCTCCAAGAAATGGGCTCCATTTGAGATCATCTAGTCCGATCCCATTTTAGAAGGAGGAATTTAGGCTCAGGGAAGGGAAGTGACTTAGATGTGGTCCCATAGGACCATAGTTCTAGTGCTGGAGAGACCTAACGGGCCATCTAGTCCAGCCCCTTCATTTAACAGATGAGGAAACTGAGGCACGGGGAGGGGGGGCCCCAAAGTCAGTGCTCTTTCCATTGTGCCTTGTTGCCCCTCACATGAAACAAAGAACTCTTTCAGGGAGATCAAGGTTGGAAATGGCTTTCCATACAAGCTTTCCTATTAGCATGAAAAGCATCACCTCTGAAAGCGATGAGGTCTCCCCTCTGCAGTCCCCCCTCTAACTCCCCTCCCACTCCCACTTGCTCCCTGCCAAGCTCAAAGCTCCCTGGGCAAGGCATGGAATGATGTGTTTGGATCTCAGGAGCTTCGCTAGGACCCGAGCCAGGATGGAACCAAGGAGGAGCCCCTTACTGTCCTCTCCTCCCGTGGCTCCAGCGGGTGAATAAACAAAGGGCAGAGACAACAACACCCCTGAGGAAGGTCTGCTCTGGCTGAGCTCTAGGACAAACCCAACTGCCACTGGGTTGGGCGTGGGCCATATCCCCTTAACAGGCTGGAAACTCCATGAAGGCAGAGGTCATGGTCTGTCTAAACTAGAGGCCCTCCTGCCCTCCCTCCCTCTGCCTCTCCTTCCCTTGCTCCCTTCTCCCCTTCTTCCCCCACCCATAAAAGGAACCTTAGAGATCTTCCAGTCCATGAAATTAAAAAATATATATATTTGATAATGATTTCAGTATAATTGGTTTCCTTGGTAATTCTATGTATTTTATTTCATGCATTTAAAAGCATTATTCTGAGGGGGCTGTAGGCTTCGGCAGCCTGGACAGCTAGTGTTGAGTGTGGAGTCTTCTTGACTCGTCTCTCTGTACTTACATTCAGCCTTCAGATACTTTCTGGCTATATGACTTTGGACAACTCACTTTACCCTGTTTGCCTCAGTTTCCTCATCTGACAAACAAACCAGAGAAAGAAGTGGCAAACTACTTCAGGATCTTGGCCAAAAAAAACCCCACATGGGGTTGCATAGAGTTGGACACAACAGGTTAACGGGACATAGGACACGAGAAAGATTAAGAACCCCTGATTCTAGTCCAATCCCCCCTTTTTTGTAGATAAGGGAGTTGCCCATGGACGCAGAGGATCGTGTTTCTAGAGATATAAGGGAACTCATGGGCCAATCTCTTCATTTTTCTATGTTTCTATGCAGAAACTACATAGAACAGTGAAGAGACTTTTAAATTCACATAAGTAAGTCATCACTGTCTAAGACAGGATTTGAATCCAGGTCCTCTGATGCCCTCGCCAATGCTCTTTAGTCTGTACTATGTAAGTGGTTGTTGTTCAGTCTTCTCTTTATGACCCCATTTGGGGTTTTCTCAGCAAAGACACTGGCATAGTTTGCCATTTTTTTCTACAGCCCATTTTACAGATGAGGAAGCCGAGGTAAACAGGGTTAAGTGACTTGCCCAAAGTCACTCAGCTAGTAAGTGCCTGAGGCTGAAAATGAACTCACAAAGGTGGGTCTTTTTGATTCTAAGCTTAATATGACACCACCTAGCGCCCCCGTGTTAGACATCCCCCAAAAGACAAATAGTCCTCAGAAGAACATAGACCTCGCATAGAAAGGACCTCCAAGGCCTTGTTCTCTAATCCCCTCACTTTATAAATGAGGCATCTGAGGCCCAGAGAAGTGAAGTGCTGACTTATCCAAGACCACACAGTAGGAAGTACCCTCAGAGCCAAGATTCAAACCCAGAACTCCTGAATCCAAGTCTCCTGTTCTTTTCACTGTACCATTCTGCCTTCATAATGGAGTTAATTATTGAGAGCCAAGGCTATTGGAAGGCAGAAGAGTTTTGTAGCTAGAAGTTTTCTTGAGTAGAAGAGCTTATTCTATAATGTCAATAATGAGACATTCTGAAATGTCCCTTCACTGTTCTATGGAGTTTCTGCACTTGAAAAATGAAGGGATTGGCCCATGAGGTCCCTTATATCTCCAGAAACATGATCCTCTATGCCCATGGGCAACTCCCTTATCTACAAAATAGGGGGAATTGGACTAGAATTAGGAGTTCTTAATCTTTCTCGTGTCTTGTGCCCTTTGACCTGTTGTGTCCAACTCTGTGGGGTTTTCTTGGCAAAGATCCTGAAGTCGTCTGTTATTTCTTTCTCTAGAGCCATAAATGGTAGCCTCAACCCTTGGAAGCAACTCGTTTTAGCCAATTCATACCTTCTTCCAGGTCTTATCTGGATCCCCACAAGGCTAAAACCTTTCTCAGTTTCCTCTTAATGTGGGTCCAAATCCCTCAGTATTCTTTAGGCTCTGTCCTATTCTCCTAGTACACATACTTACAAGCGGCTCCCCTCAGCACTGGGGGGTAACTAAGGAGAAGGAGTCCCAGAAAATGAGATGAGGAAAAGTAACTGAGATTGGGTGGTCAGAAGAAGCTCAGACCCTGAAGGTTATAAGGAGTTAGGAAGGGGAGCTCATTGTCAGGGATCAAGAGCATGGAGGCAGGAGTAATTAAACTTGAACTTGTAACCTAGACTTTCTGCTCTTTTCAGATGTTCCTGTTAAATATTCCGATCTGGTCAACTAAAAGTGTCCCTTGCTCAAGGTATCCTGGGTGGAGGGACTTTCTGAATTGAGGTTATAGAGAGAGTGTGGCCCCAAATGTCTCTCACACAGAAAGAAGCCAAGGTAAGTTGAAACTGAACTGTCCCTATTCCAATATTAAGACCCCATGCCCAGAACTGGGCACTACTCTTCTAAGTTCAGCACTGAATGGCTTTGAATCCCAATCTAGTGCTAAGCTCCTTTTGGCGTCACTGAACCCTACCACTAGCAGTGAATGTGTGTCCCTTGACGCTGGCACAAAGCCTCCCCCCATTTCCATGACTAAACCCTGACTCTGAGAAAGAAGAGAAGGATAAGGAGGAGGCAGGAGAGCAAGAAAAAGGGGAATAAGGGAAAGAAGAGGGATGAAGGAGAAGGAAGAAGAGAAAAAGGATAAATGCTTGATTGAAGAGCCTGATGTTTTTAGCTGAGTGATTTAGTGGTAACCTCAGAGGAACAGCCACATCCCTTTATCAACAAGGTCACAGGATATTCCAAGCAATAATAACTGTCTCCCCTCCACTTCCAAATTGCCCAAAGGAAAGAACAATTACCCCAAAAAGCTGACTGAGAGGTTGTTCTGGAAGATGACAGAGTTCGAAGCTGACCAAAGAGAAAGAGTGGTAAGAATATTGTGGATGAGACACAGAAGGGTTCAAGCATTTGGGTTTGTCTTCTGCCATGTAGGGGGGTGACTCCTCCCAGTGGAGCTGGAGTCAAGCTTGGAATGGTCAAAAGAGCATTATATTCTGCATCATAGGACCTGGATTTGAATCCTGGATTATCCCCTGGGGAGCCTTGATAAAGTCCTTTTCCTTACTGGACCCCAAGACATTGGATGGCGCAATGTTTCGACCTTTTAAAATGATCATTATTATGTTATTTAAAAATTATTATTATTACCTTGAGGCAAAAAACTAATCATGAAATGAGGAGGCATGTAAATCATAACTGAGATATATTTTCTTTCTCTTGACCTTGTTTCAAAAAGGCTTCTTTCATGCTCTCTCCCTACCATCAATTCTT